>NC_137690.1:65713594-65748594 GCF_963989245.1 Nansenia antarctica
CAAGGAACTGTAAGGAGTCCATTGTGTTGACTGTTGTCCAGCCGTATCCTGTAAGTATCTATTTCTTCAGGTCTGCTGTGCAAACTTTCAGGCCTTGGCTTAGTTTCAATTCTAATTTTGTCCACCAGGCCACTAAACTGCCTCAACATTTCCCCTCTTAGTCTCCCAAATCAGCGTTCATCAGTGCAGCCAAAAAAGCCAAGCTGAAGTCCAATCCAGTTAAAGTGCGCTTTGCAGAGGAGGTCATCATTAATGGCCAAGTTCCGGTGAGTTACCTGTCACACCGTTGTTGATGAGTTATCTGTCACACCGTTGTTGATGAGTTACCTGTCACACTATTGTTGATGGGTTATCTGTCACACTATTGTAGATGAGTTACCTGTCACACCGTTGTTGATGAGTTATCTGACACACCATTGTTGCGATAGTCCAGTGGATAAGCTTCCTAAAAAATACCTTATTGTTCACGTTTAAATGTGAGCATGAAATTGTTCACACTTGTACTATTGTGCACAACTTTTCATGCTCCCTTTTGGAGCCTTTTGCAGCAACTAAAGTGTAATGACTAACTTTAATTGCTTATACAATAACTTAAAAATATATAAATGTTATCAAGAGCAAATTAAGTAAGGTCAGCATTTTAACATTGGTGTGGATTGTCTAGCTAAACAGACAACAGAACAGTAGTTCAAAATGTAAGTTCACCATAGAAACCATAGGAAGGGGCGCTTAGGTGGCGTAGTGGATTACGCGTTGACCATGTACCGCAGGGCTCCCGGTTCGATTCCAGCCGTGGACATATCCTGCATGTCATCCCTTCTCTCTCTCTCACCCATCCTTCCTGTCATAATCTATACTATATCTGTAATTAAAAATAAAAATATGAGTGGGACTGCCCCACTCAGATTTTTTTTTTTTGAAAACCATATGAAACCCATTAATCATACAACTTGGTTATGGTTATAGAGTAAAAGGTTCACGTCCCGAGTAAAGGCTGCTTTCAAATTAATTAAGTGAGGCTATCCAGAATGTATTCAAGTACTTTGATGTTTTAAGCTTATATGGTTTAAGTGCAGTAGCAACAAATAATTGTATGTCAATGGCCCTTCAAAGGCTATCGGATTGGACCTATAGGTAGCGCTACTCACTCCCATGAGGCTTGACTAAAGTGGTACTATATCAGGTTTTGTTGAAGCCAACCTTACTTAATTTGCATGGATGCAGCTTGATAGCTTTTATCATTTTTAAACTATAAGCATTTCAAGTTTCTTTAACCTCTATGTGGCGCTACATGCTCCAAAAAGGCCAGGCTAAACTGGCAGTACTGTATATCTGGTTTTGTTCTGTGTAAAAGATTGTGTGCCAAAAATGCTCACTTTCAAAAGGGTTAGACTTGAAAACAGTTTGAGCTTATCTACTGGTCTACGAGAGTTGTGACGCTAAGAAACAAACGTGTGTCAATTTGATTGAAGAATGCTATATAGCCTATTCATTGTGAATTATGAATGAGTTATCTCTAACCCTAAATCTATAGGGTGTGTAGTATGTGTACTGAATATTTAGTATAAGTAAGAAAGTAGCCTTCTGTGCCGGAACACACAAGCCAGAATGGCGCATAGGGCAGGAGCCTATATCTTGTTTCTGTAGTGTCTGTCACAGGGTCTCACCCCTAATCCAACTCCTTAATACCGAGGGCCAAACAGAGGAGCATCTGGTCCCATTTTTAGAGTCTTTGGTATAGCCGGCTGGGGAGCAAACATCCAACCTTTAGGGCGTACACAATGCCATGGGGTCGGGTACACACCTGCTTATTAGCATATTCAGTAAACAGTACGTGGTCAATGACGCAACAGTAACAATCTGAATGTGTGGCACGTCCTTCACTCTGCCTTTGTGTCTTTTCCCTTAGAACACTGTGAAAGACAACTCTCTCCTCTTCATGCCAAACGTTCTGAAGGTGTACATGGAGAACGGGCAGACCAAGTCGTTCCGCTTCGACAACAGCACATCCATCAAGGTCTAGTTGACAGTGTGGAGGAAATTAGAGTGTCTGCAGCATTCATAATTACATTGAAGGATGTTTGGACAGAATGAGTGTATAGTGTGGTGGCTCAAACGTGAAACTCGAATGACGCGTTATAAGGGCAATAACACAAAAGATGATGTGTTTATTCTGAGGCTACATGCATGTAGGTCAAAGTAGTATTGTAATGTTGCCTCATTGTGTGATTACTGTCTGACAGGACGTTATTATGACCCTGCAAGAGAAACTGTCCATCAAGTGCATCGAACACTTTTCTCTGATGCTGGAGCAGAGGACGGAAGACTCTGGCAGCAAGCTGGTACTCTTGCATGAGCAGGAGATGCTAACTCAGGTAAGGATAGGTTGTGCTGCAAAGCAGGTATGCTAACAGTCTGCTAACAGGCAGTATGATGACAGACCAGGTAGCAACGACATTAGTTCATTAGAGAGACTGTGTATGGTGATATTTACATTGGCTGTTCGTCTAACAAGATTTTGTGGTCTGCAATAATGATGACACAACCCTATGGTTCGAAAGGGGCTGGAGAAAGAGGATCAGACATGTGGAATGTATATTAATTTGGTACCCCAAGCCAGCTTAGAAGAAAAACATTGACCCCAGCCTTTATCAGGACATAGGCCATAACAGACAACATTGTACTGAACATGCAGGTCCAGGCTATCAATCCCCATACAGAAGGATATCTGTTGCTGATTCAGTCAGTGATCCTATACCACTCCCTCCCTCCCAGCTTGGCCTCCAGTAGATTAGAAGACTTCTGGACTAGCACTACAATAATCAGTGAAAGCTTAGCTGTGACAGACAGGCTCCTGCTCTGTATTCAGGAAGCAATGTCAGAACACAGTGTCATTTATCAGGTCCAGCACAGCAGGGGAGACGGCTTTCAACATTTAATGAAGGTGCGAGATCACAGGAGGACACTTTTAATATTCCCCCTGCACAGCCATGTCCCCCGACTCCATGCCGCTTACGGAGGCAATAATGAAATTGTATCTTTTCATAAGGACAAAATGCGTTGTGTAATTGTGTCAAAATGTGTTTTTCAATGCCCAATGCCTTACCTTCTGAGCACTGACGGCAAGGTGGCTCTCCGACAACTAACCGGTGTACAATCTTTGCATGTCTTCATTAATTCATGTGCCTAGACAAGAGGCCAAGAACCTGTCAAATAGATCTAACTCTCCCTGTCTTAAATGACTACTGTGTCCTTTGTACTGACCTTGCCAAGCTCTCCGTAGGAATGGAATTGACCCCAATTACCATTTTGTGACATCATACATAAGGTCTTTAGACCGTTTTTTTTTTCTTCCCTTTTGACATGTCCTTATGTCACAATGCAGTTAATAGGTCGCAATGTTTCTTCTTTTTGACATATTTCCTCTCCTTCTCTCCTGCTCTTTGTCGTATTATTTCTCCTCTTTTTTTCATTGTCTCAGGTGACACAGAGACCAGGCTCTGACAAGATGAAATGCTTTTTCAGAATCAGCTTCGTCCCAAAGGACCCGGTGGATCTGCTCAGGAGGGACGCAGTGGCTTTTGAATACCTTTTTGTACAGGTGAGCACATCAAAGAGGGGGTTGTCAATAAATCAATCAATATAAAACTTCAATAAATCACCATCATAATTATATCATCCTGTGCTATTATCCGCACTCAAGTTGAGGGGGGATGAGGGGGGATGGCATCCCCCCTGAAATAAAAAACATTCAAAATCATCCCCCTTCTAAAACTGCCATCCCCCCTTTCCATCCCTTATGTGATTGAGAATGTCTATTTTGGTCCCCTATACAATTCACAATACAGATATAGGAAAATGTACATAGTCACAATTTATAACATCAGGACCAAAAAGGTGTAGGCTGAAGCCGTGGCTTATTGCGCCTACCCTTGTTATCAATGAACTTAATTTACTGCTATTTCAACATTTAGTTTTGCGCATATTGAGTAAAATACTGTGGGCGAGGGGGCACGCACACATGCAATGACATTTTTACCGAGTCACTGACGCTGTGGGGATGCTAAAATTGTCCCCATATGATAAAATCCAACGTCATCAAGTCTAAGGCTCAAAACTCCAGCTTGGCCTTCCTCTACCTGTTTCCACTTTATTGCTGTGTGTGCACTGCTCTAACTTTCTATTCTTGTCTCCCGTAGAGCTGTAACGATGTAGTTCTGGAGCGCTTCGGCTCGGAGCTGAAGTACGACGCAGCGCTCCGCCTGGCCGCTCTGCAGATGTATATCCTCACCATGACAACCCGACAGACACAGAAGGTCTCGCTGAAGTACATCCAGTGAGTGTGCCTCTGTTAGCCAACACTGCTAAAGGCACACCAGGGCCATTGACACAGTATACACATACTGTAAAGGACGTTAGATATGCATATGTATAATTATCATCCAGGCCAAAGTCATTTCACAGAGACAGAAATCAAAGACTGCTTAGACCTTGACTTTACATGACTTTCATTCTCAAGGACTTATTAATCCTGAGGATAGTGAGAAGGTATTTATTTATTCATGGTTTATTTCAATAGTCACAGATACGTAGTTAGCACAAACGCATTGACACATTGAGTTAGCAATGATCTGATATGTTGGACTATTGTGTCTATAGCGTATGCTATACAGTATATGTAAACTACAGTAACACATATTTAGATATTTACTGGACTGTACAGTAGTACATAGTAAGTAAGGATATATTGTAAAGGGGAACATTTGTATATTTGTATAACATCATGAATACTTGTAATTTTTTTGATTTACAGGAAGGAGTGGGGTCTGGCACTATTCCTCCCCCCAGCAGTGATGTCCAGCATGAAGGAGAAAAACATTAAGAAAGCACTGACACACATCCTCAAAACCAACCAGAATATAGTGCCTCCAGGAAAAAAGGTTTTTCATTGCGTTCATCTAAAATAATAACTTGACCATCAAAATAAGTGGATTTGTGTTGACATTGTGATCTGGTCTTGTTATGTCCAGTTGACCGCTCTGCAGGCGAAGGTGCACTACTTGAAGTATCTCAGTGATCTGAGATTATATGGAGGAAGGGTCTTCCAATCAATACTTTTGGTAGGTGCTCTTGCCTAAAGAGGTTAACCTTTGAATCCTAGCTTTGATGCATTTTATCATTGTTTAGATATGAATGTAAATACATCTATCATGATATAGACGATCTTACACATTTGCTCTCTCTCTCACACACACACACACACGCACACACACACACACACGCACAAACACACACACACACACACACACACACACACACACACACGCACGCACGCACGCACACACACACACACACACACACACACACACACACACACGCACGCACACACACACACACACACACACACACGCACACACACACACACACACACACACACACACACACACACACGCACGCACACACACACACAGCAGGGGGAGAAGCAGACAGACGTGACCCTGCTGGTGGGGCCCAGGTATGGCATCAGTCATGTGATCAACACCAAGACCAACCTGGTGGCCCTGCTGGCTGACTTCAGCCACGTCAACCGCATCGAGATCCTCACCGAGGACGAGACCAACGTCCGCGTCGAGCTGCACGTCCTGGATGTCAGGGTGAGACTTAAGGGCCTGGTTTTGTCAGGGTTAAGCAGCAAGTGGATTTTGATGAGGTGCTGCTGCTGCTGAACTTAGAAGCTAGAGCCATAGATTAAATAAAGAACAATGCCCAGATGCTGTATCTGTGCACAGACACAGATATCATGACCTCATCTTTTTTTTTGTCTCTATAAAGCCGATCACATTGATAATGGAGTCGAGTGATGCCATGAACTTGGCGTGTCTGACTGCTGGGTACTACCGCCTCCTAGTGGACTCTAGACGCTCCATCTTCAACATGGCCCACTGCAACAACATCGGGGTAGAGGAAATCGGTGAGTCAACTTTGCAGAGTCAGTTTTGCACAAATATGCTGTATATGCACTTTTCAGTTTGTAAAACTGACATCTACAGTATAAGACATCTACAGTATAACTTGTCTTTGACATGAACAAGGACGTAGATTCATGTCTATTGATGTTCTCTTTTCTACTGCAGGCCAGGACAGGCTTCTGGAGTGGCCCTACAGCACTTCACTGGGCATCTGTGAGGATCCCAACGCATCAGCAGGCATGGTTGTTCCCTACCCCAGAGACTCTGTGTACTCAGACAACGGAGGCAGAGAAAACAACTTGTCTCCGTACATCCCAGAAGCCCACCATAGCCATCAGCAGAGCGAGAGGCCGCCAGACGGGAGGAAAAGCCCGCAGCCCCCACCTCTCCCTCCTGCCACCAGACACATGCCCCAGGACTCACCCAGGAGTGCCAAGGTATCCTTCATATTCGGAGACCCCCCTTTGAACACTGTGAACAACCCCCAGAACTTAGGCTACGAGCGTCTGTTGGACGAGAGTCCAGAGATTCCCAACCACAGCCCTGCCTACTCGCACAACAACAACAACGCAGACTTTAGGGCCCAGGACGGCGAGCCGTTCCAGTATAGCGGCAGGCCCCATGTGGTGTACAGCAACATGGGTGAGGAGAGCGTGGAAGAGCCACTGCTGAGGGACCTGTGTTATGCTGATACAACAGACGATGCCGAGGACGAGGACGACGCCAGCTGCGAGGAAGACTTCACCACGACAGGAGGAGAGCAGAGCGGAGGGGCCACAGCAGCCAGCAAGGCCACGTTCCTCACCCTCTCCGGCTCCAGTGACGACATCATCGACCTGACCTCACTTCCTCCCCCAGAGGGTGACGACGACGAAGAGGACAACGACACCCTCCTTGACTCCTTGAACCTGGCCATCGCTGCCCCGCCCCCAGGGTTCAGGGACAGCTCTGATGAGGAGTGCCCCGAGGGTCGCCCTCTGAGTACACCTGACAATGATGATATCCCTGTGTCCCTGATTGACGCAGTCCCCACCCACGGGGAGGGAAGTGGGGAGAGGAGGCTGGACGCTGCTGTGGTCAACACCCTGCAGGCACTAGAGGCCCTGGCTGTGTCTGAGGAGAGGCCTCCTCGCCCACCGCCCAACAGCAACCCAGGTACATCATTACTAGAAGCATTAGCCCAATACATTGGACCTCATCTCATAGTTTACACTTCTATACAAAATATACTCTCACCAACTTTAGTGTTCTGTGTCTACTTTTCACAGCTGTGCTTTTCGACCAGTCCAAATTTGTGGTCCGAATTATTATTTAATTATTATGCAGCTGCTAGTCTACTTTGTAACGACATTTATACAATGTTGTTATTTCAGTAATTGTGTGACCATTATTTTTAGTGCTTTATAATGTCCAAAACTCTTATTCCTTCCACAAGTCAGGTTGAAATTAGCCATAAATATTTTTTTCTTCTTTTCTGGCTCACATAGGTGTATTAATATCTCGAGTCCTCAGCCCGGAGTCTTCCTCCGACTCAGGCAACGAGACAAACTCCTCAGAAATGACAGAGACCTCAGAGCAGGCCGCAGCCCACAAACTCCATGAACATTCCATGCGTCTGCTAGTTGCCACCACAGAGGGCTACCAACCCCTGCTGGAGGAGAAAACAGAGTTCCCGGTCTCACCAAGCGTTGGAGGCACCACCCAGAAGAAACCACACAGCCCCTCTCGCCATCGAGATGCTGGGCCCCAGTCCTCTGCTGGGCTTTCAAAGCAGAGCCTCCGCCCAGATGGTATGCAGATGGAGTCAGAGGGTACAGAGGATAAGTCTCTCACTAACTACTCCACCGGCAAGAGGCCCAATTCCGCAGCTGGTGGAGGGAAACGGCCCAGAAAGTCAGCTCACTCAAAGTTCAGCACGTTCAGCACCAGAGACGGGCATCGGGGTAGCTATCTCGACCTCGAGCGAACGTCGTTCTGCGAAAGGCTGCAGAGAAGGCCGCCTCCTCCTTTACCTGAAGATGCGGTGGTAGAGAATCTGGCCGTGAACAGTCTACCGCGGGTTCATCGCAGCCTACCACGCCCTCCCCACACTCACACTGACCGGACAGAGCTAGAGGAGCCACGTGAGGCTACAGAAGACAGCAGGGCTGTAACTGCAACTGGAGAAGAGGAAGAAAACCTGTCAGCCGCTCCCTTCCCCTCTCCGACTAAAAAGCATCGGGACCCTGGGCAGGCAGACCTCCAAGGGGAACAGCCACCGATGAGACAGGCCATGGCCAGACTGTGTGAGTACCACCTGGCTAAACGGATCTCGTCCCTCCAGATCGAGGCCCATGGCTCCCTCCAGGGCTCTCAGTGCTCCTCCTTGGACGCGGGCTGCAGCACAGGGAGCAGTGCCTGTGCCACTCCTACAGACTCACCACTCTATGCCCCGGAGGGGAAACAACACCCTCTCTCCGAATCATCTTCGTCCCTCCTCAGGGTTCTCAGCTACGAGGACACGGCCCTCCACAGCACCCCCCCGGGCCAGAACCCACAGGTGGCCAAGGACCTCCACCCTCACGCTGACCCTGCCCTCGTACGGAAGATGCTTCCCAACATACACCCTCCAGGGTCAGAACCCGGCAGAGAGGGCTCCCTCCGGACACCCAAGATGAAAGAAACCACAGGTACAGCTAGAAGGAGTAACATTCTCAATGATCTGCATGCCAAGCCAAGCTGTTTAAGGGGAGGTAATCCAAGGGAGGGAAGCGAGGCCTATAGGCAGCTGATTAACTATCTGACAGTGAGCCAGATGCACAAGGGGGGCAGGTTGCACAGTGCAGGCATGGGAGAGGGAGTCAAAAAGGACACTAGGAGGTATATTAAACCACACAGTAAACCACAACTGATAGAAATGGTTAGAAATAAGGGGAACACCATTGGCAGATGTACCTGCATGCCACCCTCGTCCTCACCCTTCCTGAGCCCTAATCTAGTGAACCCCAACACAGCCTCCCTACTACGGGCCAGCAAAAGCCCCAGACCATACCTCTCCGCCACCCTACCCGCTAAGCTGAAGAGGAGTCCTGACTTGCATGCTCAGAGACCCAGCAACAGTGTTGAAGTCAGGCAGAGGGGCACTGAGAGAAGGAGCTCCTTGTCGGGCCTTGAGTGTGAGTTAGAGATGGGCGTCAACCCTGAGGGGTTTCTGTCCCTTTGTGAGAGGGACAGCGCCCACGAGGGGGGCATTGGCAGGTCCCTCTCCAGAGCGCGGAGTGTGGTGTCCCAGGCTGGCGGCTCAGAGGACTGGCTTAAGTCTGACTGCAGGACGAAGCATGCTGTCCGTCAGGCTCTTAACGATTCTCTCTGTTTCTCTACTGCCCCTAGTGTAGCTCACACAGAACAACTCGGGACATCACTGGGAGCAGGAGACCGTCATTCAGCTTTTACTAGGCAGGCCAGAGCCTGCGCCACACCCCCACCCCCTCCTCCGCCACCACCACCACCTCCACCACCTCCACCACCCCCACCTCTGCCACTGCAAGCCAACATGAGCACCACCAATTTCACTGTGCCAAAGCAGCAGGAGTGCATGATCCAGTACAGACAGAACCACATCCAGGCAGTCACTCCCACATTCCACCAGGGCGAGTCCCGCACTAACAGCCTTCAGAGGGGCAGGGAGCTCAGGCGGAGCTTCAGTAATGTGACAGCGGGCAGTGTGGAGGCGCTGTTTGACAAAACGAGGACCAGGTGCCAGCAGCAAGTGTCAGT
Organism: Nansenia antarctica; assembly: GCF_963989245.1. Taxonomy (NCBI): domain Eukaryota; kingdom Metazoa; phylum Chordata; class Actinopteri; order Argentiniformes; family Microstomatidae; genus Nansenia; species Nansenia antarctica. The sequence goes on from NC_137690.1 coordinate 65,723,320, forward strand.
CCAGCAAACTGAAGCCAAACTCCAGAGAAGACCTACTAGGAAGAGGCTGTCTAAGAGCTACTCCCAGGGCTCAGTGGCGTCCCAGGCCACGTGCTGGCCAGCCGCCGGTGGCAGAGAGAGCAGGAGAGCTTCCGTGATGTTCCCTCTGCAGAAGGAGGCGAAACATATGAAGGGGTCACAGAAGCTGGACACCAACCCCTGGAGGTGCAACGGCCCCTTCAGCTACTGCTTCTTCAAAAGGAAGAGCCAGGCTGAGGAGGACGAGGCGGAGGCGGGGACGCCCAGGCGTTGCCGTGGGGGACCAGATGAAGCGGCAGCATCCCTCTTTGGTTCTGCCCTGGATGCTGCTGGCGACCAGCTCTACGGAGAGGTCTTGACCAACATGAGCTTCAGCGACAGGCTGGCACGCATCAACGCTCTCAAGGACCGCATGTACGTCATTCCTGCCGGCTTCGCGGACGTACGCAGAGACGCCAGCGAGCTCATCGCCCTGGTGCGCTCCAGCGTGGGTCGAGGGGACCGGGGTGCCCAGATGCCACACGTCCACGACCTGTCCCAGTACAAGCATCTGCTCGCCATCGAATCCAAGGAGCTGGGGCGGGCTTGCCGTAGGATGGCCCAGGCCCACGGCAGCCCCGAGGAGATGTTAATGGCCATCACCTGCAGCTTCCAGGTGCTCTGCTGCCTGTGTGAGGCCTGCATGTGCCTGGTGAGGGGCCTGGGGGCGTCGGCCTCGCAGCAGCAGAGAGAGGTGGTGGCCAAGGTGGACGAGGTGGTCATGAACTACATCAGTCTGCTGCGTGCGGCCGAGGCGGCGTCCGGAGGGGCCCCCGGGGACCACAGCGTCAAAGCCCTGGTCAGCCACTCCAGCACCATGTCAGCCATAGCCAACACACTCACCCGCTCCCTCAAAACACTGCTTAGCAAGTAGGACGCCAGGAGACGTCTTTCAAGTGTATTGTACATTTTGCAAAGCCATGGAGTCAAATACCTTTGTAATAAGACATTTATGGTAGACATCTTTCTTTCTGTGCATAAGTTATTTTAAGTGTAAAAAATGTATATACATACACATATATAAATTGCTATATAAATTCTAAAAGGTTATCGGGTAGACAGGATTCTGTCCTACTTAATTTACTCTGTTATTTACAATGTAGTTAAGGGATGCAATGTTGAAAGGACAATTTATCAATAATGCACTGAAATTGCGCTGCATTTAGCACTGCTTCTTATTGTAATTATTTTGGAATAATTACAAAAACATTATAAAAATTCCATTTGTTTTCTTTTTTTAACAAAGAAGGCATAAACATAGCCAAAAGACACTGTAAGTGTAAGCAATTATCTCATTAAAGCATTTAGGTCAAGCAAGTTCAATGATTTTTAAGTCTATTAATTCTATGTGTTTTAATATGATCCTCTCTGGACTTATTGTGTCCTTACAGTATCTATGTACACTATGTAACAGATGCCATTATTTCTCTGACCATAACATTAAAATTCACTAAATATCTTTTTTCAGCATTCCGAAACAAATTAAAATGTTTTACATATATGACTGAGATTCATGGTGTGTTATCACTGTTTTTTTTTCATGTGAACTACTAACAACTTGTACAGAAACACTTTGTTTCAATACTGTATATCTCAATGACACAGTGATGGTTGTAACATGATATTTTGCACACACATGAATGTTCAATGCCAGTTAAACCAAATTTATTTTTAACAGAAAATAATCTGTTCATGTCAAGTGAACAAGGTCCCTCTGTCCTGGCGTGATGCTCCTCGTGTAATGATATTGAGATAGAGAGTGCATTTCCACTTTACAAAAGCCTCTGTGTGAGTAGATAAAATAGGGACTTGAGGTATCAGCTGACTGCACTCTGAGAGGAAAATCAAGTTAAGAGACAGTTCTAAAGTCGCTCTGACTTCAGCTTTATTGAATTAGAACTAGGGTGAAACTGAGAAAGTGACACAATAATCAATGATATGGTTTCACATCCACACATTGCATTGCCATACATCACAATGGAAACATTATCTAACAAAGAAATAGAAGAAGAACATATGCTATATATATCCTGCTTTATATATTATACACCCCTCCACACACACCCCTTGGGCCAACAAAGTCCACGGGCCGGGCCTGAGGAACCTGGTCCAGTTAGGGGTTAAGTGCCTTGCTCAAGGGCACAATGGCAGTGGTAGGATACATTTGATGTAATGCCAGTGTGCTGTATTACTCATATATATTATTATTTTTTATAAAAACTTGCATCGACTACTAGTGGACAGCTTTAGAAATTGATATTTGCCACGCCGTTTATTGGTTATTTAGTTTTTGGGGTAAAGTTATATTCCAGCGCCTCATATTATTACAATACTCGAGATTACAGTAGCCTATGTTCAGTGTACATTATAATAAGTGTTCATATTACATGTACCTTACCAAGTACAATACATCGTTTTTTCATGTCCTTCAATCAGAGGGGGTGGTAGGGATTAAACAATGAAATAAAAAAGGAGTAATGCTTTCTGAGACCACCCGGCGGGCCGTTTCTTTGCCACACTACCAGCACTGTATCATTTGGTACAAGACAGCCAGTGATCTCAGAAGAGAGGGAGGTTTGGCTGATCTCAGAAGAGAGGGAGGTTTGGCTGATCTCAGAATAGAGGGGAGGTTTGGCTGATCTCAGAAGAGAGGGAGGTTTGGCTGATCTCAGAAGAGAGGGATGGTTTTGGCTGATGCTGTCCAATGAGACAAAGGCACTTCCGCTCTGTCATACAAAACAGAACACTGTCATTTCCTTTCAGCTTTAGATCTCCCTCTCGTGCTGAACTGCTATGCGTTGGCTGCATTGACAACGAGTTAACTTGTTAACTTTACAACACCCTTAGGGGGAAATTGTTGCATTGATCAAATCCAGTGGTCTTTCTCTTGCACAGTTTAGCTAAAACTGCACAAAAGTATTTGTTGGAAATGCCTAACATCGTGCTTTTCAGCGGGAGCTCCCACCACGACCTGTCACAGAAAGTGGCAGATCGCCTCGGACTGGATTTGGGGAAAGTGATCACGAAGAAATTTAGCAATCAAGAAACATGGTAGATATTTTATTTCAATGGTTTTTTGTATAAATGCATGGATGTTTAGTACTTACTAATTAACGTCACCGTGGCCACTATTAAGAGATAGGAACACATGATTTGCAAACAGTGCCAGTCAGTGCTCATGCGTGCAACAAAACATGTGCGTAACGTTTAGCTCGTGAAGTGCAAGCAGTTGTCATTTTTGCTAACAAGTAAATTACATTCAGGGCACCTGAATCTAATGTTAGTGACATGGTGGAAGTCCGAGTTGAATACGTTCAGCAGGGCTCCCTTTGCTAAGCTAACGTTATTCTGTTCAGCCTAGCCCAGCCTAACGTTAATGCGTTTAATGCTCATGTGAGGGGTCGGACTAATCCCTGAAATGTAAAAAGTACATGGAACGTTCCTGTCCCTTCTTTGTTTACAAACTGTCGTGTCTGATGTGAAGCTAGTTTTCTTAAATTCCTAGACGATCTAGCTAAATCCCCCCTCTTGAAAAAGGATGATTTCCCTATGCATTGCTCAACTTTCCTTTCCATGTTATTGTTCCATGCCATGGAACTGAATGTGCCCATCCACACTCCAGCAGGTCGACAGACCCCAGTTTGAGAACACACGTGACATGATCGCTATGTGCACGTAAACAGACCTCTCAACCCTGTGTTCCTGACGCCGTTATTAAAGCAGTGTTATGTTATGTACTAGTTCAGTGTTGCAACTCCAGACAACGAAATAATGTGTTAATCTCATCTAAATGATATCACATGCATTCAATGTGTTCATGTGTTTGCTGCGAGGACAAGTGCCAGCTGACCTAGTTAACCGAAATTGTACACAACCCGCCAATATGACGCAATATGACCTCCAATATGACGCAATGGGGGTTAGGGAATTCACTGCACTGCAAGATGAGCTGAGGTCTCATTATTGATTTTTGCTTTGTATTGAGAAGTGCGATAGGCCACAGTAGTGAAAGGTCTTTAATATACCATGTTCTAATGTCCCAAGTTATATCAGCTGCAAGCGTATATTGAACATGATAACTGATTGCAATGCAAGGCCTCCTCAAGGATTCTGTATTTGCCTGGTCATAGTGGTAGTCAGTGTTTCCAGACACTGATAAATAAGATAGTGTTGTCATTTTCCTTTCCTCCTTATAAAAGGGAGGAGAAAACAATGAAATGGTTAAAACAATTGGTTAGACTGGGTAAATAACAAACCATTTGCCTTTATTTGCCAACCACTACTCACCAGGTGCAATGTTGACAGCAAGGGGAAAATGTGTCCCCTCCCCTTGAACACTCCCGGCCATAACAAGATGTTTGTATACAAACCGAGTATTTGGTAGGACACTTTAGGTTTGTTAATCAAATTTCTTTCACGGGATCTATTTTCCTGACTGCTAGCGAGTAAACAGTTATGACAACTATTAGGAAGCTTTTTTAGAAAACTTAAATGTTATGTAATATGTACTAACTAGACCTATAAATATATAATGTAGGCCTATGTCATTTAGCTAATGCTTTTATCCGAAGCAACTTACATTGCAGTGAGTGCATACATTTTTCAGTATGGTCCCAGCGGGGGAAAGTGGACCTTTTTTAAAGGGTAAACAACACATTGCAAGCAAGCACACATTCAGTTACATGCTCCTAAATGATTTTCTAGGCACAAATGCGCGGAAAACATTTGCAATGCAGAGCTCTGTACCTATGTGGTTGCAGATTCAGCTAGGTACCTAGCAGGCTCACAATTTCAACTTTTTTTGAGCCAAACAAGTGAGGGAAGAGGAGCCTGTGGGCGTACTGCACGTGCCTGCAGTTGTAACAACATGCACTTTGCAGGGAGAAAGTGAAAGGGAGAAAGTGAAAGCCTTACTTCATAGCTGATCTCTTGGTTATTTAGCTACCTAGCTGAATGTCTTTGATCACAATGCTTTGGTGTGCTGTCAGGATGCAGTGAAAATAAAAAAAGCACAAAACCGGGGTCAAACTCCAGCAGTTCCCATATATAACAACTTAGCCCCATCTGTGATTAGGATTCTATGTATATTTACATCTAAATGTTGTGAATGGGCTGATAACCATGGTCGCTGTAAAATGAAACTAATTGGTTTTAAACATGACTACTGGATCATGCGAGCAGAATGATTGGGAATCAACAAACCTAAAATGCTAAACAATTCTCCCATCCTGGCCATCTATATTGCTTTGGTCCCCCTCAGCTGCAGCCATGGCTAGGGTGACAATCACACAGTGTATGTAGGCCTACATCTTGTGCTGGGTGTGCTGAAGTTCGCTATTGCTAGGTATCACTGTGTGTTCCAAAAGCAATAGGGTGCTACCCGCATCTGTGTTTTGAGTTACGTACCAGGAGTTGCTACGTGTGTTGATGTTGTTACTACTTGAACATATGCACAGTAAGCCCACGGGCTCCTCTTTCTCCATTGCTTGGCAGAGAGCTCAGAAAAAGGTAAAGTTGCGAACTCAATATTGTCCCATAAAACCCATATGCGATATCTTAGAATCGATTGGGCTTCCCGAACAGTCTGTTCACTGTGTTACCGAGTGTTACTTTTTTCCTGTAGATTTGCTATGTTCTACAAAGTTCTATCTAGCATGCCCGTGGGGGAGGGGTGGTGTAACGATGCTCTTGCTCTAACAATGTAACATTGCTCTTGTTTTCGGACTGGCGCCGCTGTCCCTGAGGGAGAGGCGTGTACTCTTTTCCAGATAGTCTTCCACTGAGTCAGAGAGGTTATGCCACATTGACACATTTCCCAAATTTACATTTGTTACCTTTAGGTTTTGCTTTCTCCAATTTCCTCCCTCCATCGGTAAAATTAGTCAAACTGAGTACTCATTGCTTTCTATTCCACCGCTGTCTCCATACTCATATCTGACCTTGAGTAAAGCAGTACTAGTGTATGAATCAATGGGCCTCGTGTCTACTGCTCACATGTGTGATGGAGGGCTACAGCAGGGAGTTACTGTATGTTCCCCTAATTGATTCAACACAGGTCCCCTCGTGCTTCCGATGCAGTTTCAGACTAGGTCTGCGTAACCTGTCTTTGGTGATGATCACATGACAGAGGCAGGCAAAGGGGTTATGCCCTCTGGAATGTTTCACACACGTGTTGCCTTTTTATTTTATTATGTCAGTGTGAGCGGAGGTCTGCTTTTCCACACACACTTACTCCTAACATCTGAAGAGAAGCTTACCACATGAGACTTGTTTGTTGACCATCTTGTCATTTTTGGTCACACCAAGTTAAAGGCATAGTTTTTTTCCTTATAGTCGGATGGTTCCTTACCCTGAAAGTAGTCTATGGGCCGACAGAAACTGTAATCCTTGGTTCAGAGTTGTTTACTTAAAAAGTACAAAATGACCATGAGGACTTTTTAAACAGACCCTGTCACATATGTGCTTGATCCAGTTACAGTTATGCCATTTATTTACATCATGTATATTTATGACGATATTGATGTTATCTCTCTGTGTACAGATATGTTGTATTTATTGTGTTTATTTTGTTTGTCAGTGTTGAGATCGGGGAGAGCGTGCGCGGGGAGGATGTGTACATCGTGCAGAGTGGCTGTGGGGAGATCAATGATAACTTGATGGAGCTGTTGATCATGATCAACGCCTGCAAGATTGCCTCCTCATCCCGGGTCACCGCCGTCATTCCCTGCTTCCCCTATGCCCGGCAGGACAAGAAAGACAAGGTAAACCCTCCCTCCACCAAGGCCCAAACCCTCCCTCCACCAAGGCCCAAACCCTCCCTCCACCAAGGCCCAAAGAGGTTTTCAACTCAATCCCTAACACAAGAGGGGCTTTCAATACTTCGCAAAATCTTGGTGGGCATGTCAACCCAATGTTCCTGTGATGCTACACAAGCACATTTCTCTACCCCCACAAACTGTAGCCCTACAGGTCTTCAGTGAAATGTAGCTAATCTAAAGAACGTTTCTTTTCCAGAACACCAAAAGTTGACGTCAGACATACCAGGGTGGAATAACGGTTCACAGCCTGCTTACCGGTATCTTGAATTTCTGTCACACAGTTGTTCTTGTACTAGGCACAGCAGAGAATGTTCCCATGACAAAGTAGCCAATATTCTTGATACTGCTGAAATGTCTTTGATGTTCTCCCTTTCGCCACCAACCCAAAGCCACAGAGTAGCATGCACTAGCTACGAGAAGATTATGTCTGTGTCTCAATCCAAAGGCCTTTGTCTCCAAAGTCACCATCCTTCCAAGATGTACATTTTGTCTGAAGGTAACTGAAAAGGAATCTGATTTGAGAAGGAATCATTCTACATCATTCTACATCATACTTGTTTGCGCTTAATTCACAGAAAATACGTGATTCCTGTCGCAAGGCTACCCTACATTTGCTGACAAGCTAGCTGACAACAATTAGTGATTATGCTAACATGAACTTTGCAGGCACTTTTATTCTAGTAACAGAGCTTCCTAACATCAGCTGTCAAAAGAAATGAAGAGGTTGGATTTTCATACAAATAAAAGTTCATTTCCGAAATTGTAGTGGAAGAAATCCTAATTCTCATTGCTCTCCACTTAGATTTCATCTGCCAATAAAACAGAATGTTGGCATTTTTAGTATCCTACCTAGCAAGAATGCATGGACCCATTAGGTCACTGTTTAAAATATGCATGTTGTCATCGCAGCTGTGATGTAATTCTTGAATTTTGGTACATTTTTACTTTTGTGGAAGCCTAGCTATGGGTCATTGCTCCCATGATGGCAGCGTACCCTTTCTCAGTATCAACCTTGAAAACAGCAAGGTTTCAATCACGAAAATTTAATATTATCATTGTAGACACTCTTGCTCTCCTGCAATACATCTTCATTTAGAAATGACCATCTGTTCTGTCTGGCAAATTACGTTGGTAAAGGAGACACATTGCACGTCTCAAAAACCTACTGCCCTTGCTCTGTACATTTCATACGTTTCATATTCGTACATATATCCTAACTGTACATATTGTATTGACATCCATCACCCTTGATCTGTACATATCATACTGCACATATGTCTTTGCTGTACATATCATATTGATATTCATGCATGTATTGACTTTTTATATTCACATTCATTGCAGGTATACTTATATTAATTTACTTATGCTCACTGTAATACCTGATACTGTCCCACCATGTACTGTCCACACAGTCATGTCTTTTGCACTATGCATTATCTTGTTAGATGCCGAACTGTGTTTCGTTGTCTTAGTACTTGTACTCCGTCGATGACAATAAAGTTCAATCTAATCTAATCTAACGCAATACGATTGCTGTGAGAATTCTGAATCGGCACTCATTCTGATTAGGCCTATTATCACATTATGTACATATAATTTTGTTATATAATCACGTAATTATCTCACACAGTATGCTGAGATCTTCCCTCTAACAAAACGTTAACAACTTTGGTGCGTGTGTCACTGAGGTAATGGGGTATCCCACCTGTGAACACCACCACTTAGCTCTAAGTTACTCCAGGGAGACTGTCCCGGTCTAATTGTAAGTCGCTTGACTGTCCCTGTCTAATTGTAAGTCGCTTTAGATAAAAGTGTCTGCTAGATGGTAAAAATGTAATAACCCTCACGAGGGGTAGTGGTGGCCTACTGGATAGTGAGTTGGATTGGTGATCAGAAGGTCATGAGTTCCAGTCCCATCTGGGAACACTACCACTAGTGTGCCCTTGGGTAAGGCACACAAAAAAAAAAACGTTGCCCTAAAATGTTCCAAGGAGACTAATCTCTTTTTGTAATTGTAAGTCGCTTTGGATAAAATGTTACAAATGAAATGTAAATGGTAGACTTTAGTAAGTCTATCCATTAGGATTTCTCAAATCCCTGTTGGTTGTTTTGCTGAGGTGTTATACCCCCCAGTAAAAGGTAAATTAATATATTAATCACTGACCTACTTTAACAGTAACCTTTGGAATTGCGGTCACCCTGAGTGTATTTATTTTGGCAGCACAGCACTGTGTGTACATTAACTGCATGAGTTCATATCTGTGTTGGGAAACTTTTCAATTGAAAATTGTTTTAGCAGTAGGTACTGTTTGAGCAGTTAGGAACCGGGTTAGCAGTAGCCTTTGGTCAAACAGTGGTCAGTTTCTGACCTGGATTGTGGCATTATGTCTATAAGGAGGACATTAAAGCAGTAGGAAGAAAAAGCAGTAGGATTCAGCAGTTACAATGCCCTCCATAAGTAATAGGACAGTGAAGCATTTTCTCTTCTTATGGCTCTATACTTCTTCCTATGGCTCTAAATCAGACAATTACTATGAGGTGTACATTTTCAGTTTTATTTGATGGTTTTTGTGTACATAGCCTATAGGGCTGGGTATCGCCACTGATTTCCCAAAACGATTTGATTCCGATTCACAGCTTTCGATTTGATTCACGATTCGATTCGATTCCGATTCGATTTAGTTACAATATCAATTTTCCTTGAATATGAAGAGATTCTCAGAACTAATGCTATAAATGGTTCAAGGAACCCTATAACATGTAGCATTGTTAAACATATCAATGTTTACATTACGAATTGACTCCAAAGCAGTTACATGAATGTACGGTACTTCTTATTGGAACATAAATGAACATCATTTACCAACATTTTGCTAAATCGGACACTACAAAAAGTGCTTTACTGCAGCCAGTGTAAATAAAGAGGCTACAAACATAGCCTATCGGTAAACAAGACATCACATATCCCTCAGGACTGTCTCAAATAGCTTATTTGCATAATATATATACAAAATAAAAATGTGCAAAACTCAAACGAAAATAGTGCAATAGATGAGGGTATTTTGGGGAACAAAAAAACACATTGTAAACCATAATGTCCATGAAACTAAAGCCCTTCATTACTGCTTTCTCACTTTTTGGAGATTGGAAGATTTTATTCAGGAATAAACATAATTGGAAAATCAATGATTTTTTATTAAAATACTGTAGTATACAGTAACAATAAGTTAGTGGAAACACCTCAAATCTACGGAACCACTTATTGAGGCATCACCCTGACGTGAAACATGGAAAAGAGGATCCGAAACAAGCCTCGCTGATAAAGTGGCAAGTGATTGTCAGGTACGAGTCCATTGCTCTGGATGTCCAGCTGTCACACGTTATGGCAACTCTCTCTGCTGGCTGGAGTGAAGTTGCGATGTCACGTTTCACCTGCGCGGACATGTCTTGGACTATCACTTCACTCAACTGTTTGCGTGTCGGTAACACGTAGCGTGGTTCTAGTACACTGACGACACTGACGAGTGACGACGCTGTAGTAATTTGTTGGGCACGCAGAGAATTTGATTGTAATTTGCAACCAAACGTCTTTATCAGCGAGGCTTGTTTCGGATCCGCTTTTCCATGTTTCACGTCAGGGTGATGCCTCAATAAGTGGTTCCGTAGATTTGTGGTGTTTCCACTAAATTTAACCTTCACTGCGCACAGCTTGCATATGGCTTTGCTTTTGTCCTGCTCATCTCTATCGTCATAATTTTTACATCCAAAATGCACCCAGACATCTGCCTTTAAGCCTGGTCGTTGCGTGAGATATGATAAATTCTTGTAGCGCGAGATCTGGCCACGAGATCTCGTTGCGGGTTGAAGCTGCAAGCAGAAAAAAAACAAAAACATTAAAGATCGATCTCGGGATTTATGAATCGATAATCGCTCATTCAATGAAGATCGATTCAGAATCGGGAAATCGATTTTTTGAACCCAGCCCTAATAGCCTATTTATTGGTTTCACCATTTAGAAATGACAACACTTTGTATACATAGTTCCCCTATTTCAAGGGCCCTAAAAGTAATGGGATAGATTCATATAATCCATAGTCCAAAGAAAGCACTCATGTTTAGTATTTAGTTGGCATTCCTTGCATGCAATAACAGCCTGAAGTGTGCGCCCCATTGACTCCACCAGACACTGAGTATCTTCTCTGGTGATGCTCTGCGAGGCCTGGCCTGTACTGCAGCTGTCTTCAGTTGTTTGTTTGAGCTTTTTTCTTTATCTTATTGAATCTCATCAGGAAATTAAATGCATGTTGAATTGGATTTAAATTGAAAGATTAACTTGGTCAGCCAAGAACTTTTTGGCCTACTGTCCAATCTAAGCTTATGCCCATCTCAGCGCTCAGTGCCATGCGAAAAGAAGCCACTGTTGTGATGTTGTTATGTGTTTGTTAACTCCAGTTAACACCCCAGAGTTAAGCTGGGAAAATTGAAAGGGTCAGAATTAGAGCTGGAACTTTGACGCGTTAATTTCGATTAATTAATTACAGGAAAAAAATATTTATTTATTTTTTGGCCAGCCCTGCCACTTCTGTCCCTTGTGAGAGACTTTTCTCCCTTGCAGACAACATAGTGCAAAAAAAGAGGGCAGCCTTGAGCTCTGAAAATGTAAACAGACCTAGTTTGTCTCAGCAACTGGCGGAAAGAGAAGAAGCAGAGGAATTAGTAAGCTTAGTTTTTTTTTTTTACCATTTTTGATGGCACTTATGACTTTATGTTAAACTGTTGGTCTGTTTATTATTTTGACCAATGATATTTGGGTGGGGAGGGTTAGTGTACCATTAGGTTAGGTACATTGTGTGATCTGTTGGTCTGTGTAGCTAAAATAAACAGGATTTTGCTGCTTGTAGTGATATGAGTATAGTATGTATCTATGAGTATATATCTATGAGTATCTATGAGTATATATCTATGAGTATGAGTATATATCTATTCATTGATTCGCTCGTATACCAAATCCATTTGAATTGAAAACTGTTGCTTCTCGTGTCAAATATTGATATGCGATTAAAATGCGATTAATTTCAATTAATTAATTACAACGCCTCTAATTAATTCGATTTTTAAAATGAATAGCGTCCTAACTCTAGTCTGAATAATTTCTGAAGGCACTGTAGATCGCTCACTTTTACTCAAGCAATTTCCATATTTCTAAGATTTTCTGTCATGAAAGAACCGGTAGACAGTTCCATCACTTCAGTTGACACATTAAACCATACCAACAACGGTACCATTCCCAATGCATCATTTATTTTTACACAATGCTTCTCCCATGGGTTTATTTACGGTTGCCTGCAGTAGTACAACCAGAGATTTACTATATTACGATCTTGCGCTGAACTCGCTCGTTCTGCGGTTTTAACAACTCGTTGAGAGTTTCTACGCTTGGATAGCCCCCGCACAAAAAGATGTGTCACTCAAATGACTTCCGATGGCACACGCTGAAATAGGCCGCACTGAAATGTGTTTACTTGGGTATGTGGTGGAACTATGTACCGCAGTCTCAAGGTTGTCTCTCCATCTGTGCCCCAGAGCCGCGCTCCCATCTCAGCCAAGCTGGTGGCCAACATGCTTTCTGTGGCAGGGGCCGACCACATCATCACCATGGACCTCCACGCCTCGCAGATCCAGGTCAGCATACCTTTAGTGCCACAGTTAGCCGTAATGGCTCCTAACAGTCCTTCATGAGCATTAGTGCAGTGAAGTCTATGTATACTCAAGTCTCAATCATCATAGAACGGACTGTATTATGATTGTTATTCAGGCCCCACCTGTTTTGGGGGGAAAAACCTTATATATTATCTCTCCATAGGGATTTTTTGATATCGCAGTGGACAACCTCTACGCAGAGCCAGCCGTCCTCCAGTGGATTCGGGAGAATATTCCTGAGTGGAAAAACTGCATCATCGTGTCCCCAGATGCAGGTGGAGCCAAACGGTAACTATGACGGCAATTGGTGTCAGAAGAGGTTGGGGGTACATTGACCCCAAGCCCATACTCACTAGGCACTCCTGTTGATCCAAGTAGCTTTTGAATTGGAAAATCATGAATTGAAAAATGTTACATTACGTTTTTTCTTCGATGACTTAGCAGTGGAGATCCTCTCTGGTAGCAGTCGGTCGGATAACCATGCTGTCTGAGGAGTGACAAAATTACTATTTCGAAGCCGATAAGGCATACTGCTTACCAACTATCAATCTATTTCATGTATTGTCAAAGAGAACACCTCTCAAATGAACACTGGTGTTTCTATGCCTCTTGTTCTTTTCTCTGTGTGTGTCGGTGTGTCAGGAGGCTTTAGCCACAATGGATTGTGGGCATTGAAGTTAATTAGTAGGTTTCCTGCACCAAACTGTGTCAAATATTTGCCTGTTGCACTAAACTACAAGTTTACACAAAGTTACACACCTTGTGCTAAATTTGAATTATCTCTAGAAAGGCGGCACTTTGAGCTCAAAGAAGAAGAAAAAAACTAAACGACATTCAAACATTTGAACCAATGTCGGTCAATTCGTTTAACCGAACAAAAGATTCATATGAGCTACATCGTTCAAGGCTACTGATAGGCAAAAGGAGTTAAAATAGTTTCACAGTTTCATATGTACAGCAGTGCCTAGGGGGTAGGGTCTACAGAGGAGTGTTCTGTACTGTTTCTCCTGTGTAAAAAAAATCATTCTAGCACGACGAGTGCCAATGGCCCCAGGCCTGAGAATAGATTACTCTTTCCTGCTGTGACTGGTAGATAGATGATTCACTTACTTAGTCAAATATATTTGTTGTAAGTCGCTTTAGAATAAGGCTTCTGCAAATAGCAAAAATGTATATATATTAAAAAAAAAAATGTAGAGAAGCCGGCATTGCTAGTCCTTACAGTGTAATGTCAGTATTTCACCACACAGGGGTGTATGAGCTTTGTCGGAGTTCATGAGTGAATGGCTCCTTTGTTGATGTATCTGTCTTTCACAGAGAAGTGAGATGAGGCTGGTCCTGACGTATTCAACAATGTGACCAAATAACCAAACTCTTTCAATATGTATTATCTTTTTTTTATTGTATTTTTTTATATTTATGGTTAAATTTTATATTTTGAACTGATTATTTCACATAAGATGCTTTTGACTTTGTCCACACTGATGCCTTATGATGAACATCAGTGAATATGAGCACTTAAGCTGAGCACTTCCAATATGAATGTCTCTTATTTTTTACTCTCTCTCCCTTCGTAATCAGTGTGACCTCCATCGCGGACCGTCTGAATGTGGAGTTTGCTCTTATCCATAAGGAGCGGAAGAAGGCCAACGAAGTGGACCGCATGGTTCTGGTGGGTGACGTGAAGGACCGTGTGGCTATTCTGGTAGATGACATGGCAGATACCTGTGGTACCATCTGTCACGCTGCTGACAAGTGAGTTCTGAGAAGCACTGGCTCTCACACGGCCACACACGCACTTACACTGGCTCTCACACGGCCACACACACTCTCACACTGATTCAAATCAAGTGCAACACTGAAACACAACTGTGAACATTTCAAACCTGCAAACTGCGACACTTTAAATGAATGTGCAATAATACTATGTGCAATATGACAACCCTCGGGTACATAAGGTTCAGAGATAGGAAATGTTAGAATAGGTATAGCATAGCATAGAGTACAGCACAGTGTTTTATTTGTATAGTATAGTATAGTGGACAGTGTACATAGCCTTTATTTATGTAAACCAGCTCTTTTCCCTTGTTTTTAGTTTTTTTTCTTTTTCTCCTAGCACCAGGGGAGCCCCCCCCCTCCCAAATTTCGTTGTTTGGTACCTGTACTTATATCAATGACAATAAAGACCATTCATTCATTCATTCATTCATTCATTCATTCATTCATTCATTCATTCATTCATTCATTCAAATGCCCTATGTTCCTCTATCATGGGTTTGATTGACTTGCTCTTTACATTAAACCCTTATGACTCTTATTCAGTCAAAGCACAGTCAATATTTATTGGTTTCTATGGATACTTATTTATCAAGCAAGCATTGATAACTAAATCATAAATTATTGATGTGTGCCGTTGTATGAAACTAAAATGATAAATGAATATGTTGACTCATGACTGAAATAATTGTTTGTTCATTTCACTCTTATCACCTTCAAAGTCGTTTATCTCTTTTGTTCTATGTATTATGTTCACCAACCTTGTGTTCCTTTTCTTCTGCTAGTAAGCATTATTATTCTCCCTATTTCAAACACACAGGGTACTATACTGTCTTGCTCACACACAGATCTCGTCTCTCCCTACTCGCTAGGTTGATAGATGCTGGAGCAACAAAAGTCTATGCTATTCTTACCCACGGCATATTCTCTGGTCCGGCCATCTCACGCATCAACAATGCTCCCTTCGAGGCTGTGGTCGTGACCAACACCATCCCCCAAGAAGAGAAGATGAAGTCATGCCCAAAGATACAGGTACCTATTGTTCAGTAATGCACTCCCTGTTAACTCTCACTTCTTCTTAGCTTTTAAACAGTGATGAATCTCCTCCAGGTACTTGAGCTTTTTGCCTTTCCCTTGTCTGGAAGCTTTTGTTGTTTAGTTAGGTAAATGTTCTACCAATAGAGCCCCACATAAGTAAAGCCTATTTGCTCTCTTAATCCAGGTACAGATACAACAACCAAAAGAGACGTGACTGTTTTGGATGCAGTTTTATTGAGCTTTAAAACGTCACCTGGCGGTTGTTAACGTCTCCAAGATTCAACACGTTAAATCTTACCTTTCAGTCATAAGTTCTCATAACAATTCTGTTAACAGTAAACTTGTTATAACTAGTTTTGTAGCTAGTTGGATCACTTGGCTAGTGGTAAACCTGATTGTTACTGATGTCATCTCCACTAGGTCATAGACATATCCATGATCCTGTTACCAAACCTGATTGTTACTGATGTCATCTCCTCTAGGTCATAGACATATCCATTATCCTGTTACCAAACCTGATTGTTACTGATGTCATCTCCTCTAGGTCATAGACATATCCATGATTCTGGCTGAAGCTATCAGGAGAACCCACAACGGCGAGTCAGTGTCCTACCTCTTCAGCCACGTGCCCTTGTAAAGCATAAGAGCAAGGGGATGAGAAATGACCATGACTGTCTCTCCCTCTCCTCTCAGTCCAATCAGCTTGCACCTTCTGCCACGCGCCTTCTTGGATGTCTTCAATCCAGCGTTTTGGGCCAATTAATGGCCACGCCCACGTTCCCCTCTGACATTCCACATTCCAAGACCAACAAGTTTCTATTTATGTGTACTATGTTTTAGTTTATCTTATTGTATGTTTTTGTTTCAGTATCACTTTAACCAAAGGTCCATTGCCTAATCATGTTTTGTTTGTACTTCATATTATTTGTCTCAACTCACTTTAAACGAAGCATTCCATGAGGTGTCATTATTGATTTTCTGACGGTTCTACTCCATGGAGATTGATAAAAAAAACAATAATGTTATTTCTTTAATCTCGTAAAAAAAAAGACAGTTTGCCTATATTTCTCATAATTATGTCTGCACCTTGTGTGTCTGTTGAAAGGGCGATGGGTCTGCAACCCTTACCCCAAAAGGTCATGAACACAAATGGTATAAATCCTCCAGTTTTACTTGGGTTAAGTGTTATTTTTCCAATGGTGTCTAGAGAAGAAGGCGTGATAAAGATGATAATAATGTAAAGTAATTCTCACAATTTTCCTGTTCTGTTGTGTGTGTCTTCTCCCAAGAATGAGGCAGTCTTCACAACTAGCTGATTGTGGCGGACAGCCTCCTAATGTTTTTTACACTACCAGTGACTTTCATTGACAATAAAGATTTGACAATGACATACAGTTGGTACTGCCTTACGTCTTAATTTCTTCGGGGTTTGGATATTAGAATTGAACAATTGTTCTGGTCTTCATCTATGAGGCTTGGTGGTCCTTCGAAATATGCCCCTGTTGATGACACATAAGCTTTGTTTACCTTTTGGGTTCATTATGTGTACAGCTCTTCCTCTCTGGAAGAGCTGTACAACACACGCTGCCTCAGGAAGGCCTCCAAGATCTCCAGAGACCCATCCCACCCTGGGAACGAACACTTTGTTTTGGCTGCCCTCGGACAGGCGGTTCAGGACCATGTCCGCAAGGACAAATAGACTGAAGCTCAGCTTCTACCCCAGGGCCATTCAGGCCCTGAACACAGCAAAGACCTAGGTTCTAGGCCCTGGACAATCTAGACAATTTGATGGCAGCTACTAGATTGTAATCAAGTGCAATACTGAAACACAACTGTGAACATTTCAAACCTGCAAACTGCGACACTTTAAATGAATGTGCAATAACACTATGTGCAATATGACAACCCTCGGGTACATAAGGTTCAGAGATAGGAAATGTTAGGATATGTATAGCATAGCATAGAGTACAGCACAGTGTTTTATTTGTATAGTATAGTATAGTGGATAGTGTACATAGCCTTTATTTATGTAAACCAGCTCTTTTCCCTTGTTTTTTTTTCTTTCCTAGCACCAGGGGAGCCCCCCCCCCCCCAAATGTCGTTGTATGGTACCTGTACTATATCAATGACCATAAAGACCATTCAGTATGGGATTTATTCCAAACCCAGTTTCACGTAAACCGGAGGGAGCCCTGTCTGCTGTCACTCCTGAGTGATGGATGGATTATGAAAAGACCCATAGGGGATGGAAACAACACATCCTGTCCAGAAACATTCCTAAGCCCTTTCTTACTAGACTCCTTTATTGTATTTTGTTTTAAGTAAGATGGTAGCATGCTAGGCAGATATATTATTATTATATATATTATATATATATATATATATATATATATAGAGAGAGAGAAAGATCTGAAAGGATTTGATATATATATATATATATATATATATATATATATATATATATATATATATATATATATATATATATATAGATCTGAAAGGATTTTATATATATATAGAGATCTGAAAGGATTGGATATATATATATATAGAGATCTGAAAGGATTGGATATATATATATATATATATATATATATATATATATATATATATATATATATATCCAATCCTTTCAGATCTACACAAGTGTCCAGTAAGTAGGGGCTTTGGGTTGTTTCTGGACAGGGCCATCGGATTCTCCACAGGACACACTCTGAAGATAACTGGTCACAACTGGACAAGAGCTGAGAGTGCACCATAATTACAAAAAAGAACACAGAATATAAGCCATGTACCAAATGATACAGTTGTTATTATAGCCACTGAGGTCAGGGGATAGAAGCTGTATATGTAATGCTAATATTGGCCACCATGTGGCGTCTTGTCCATACTCAGTGGCCTTTAGGAAGACAGGACAGTGAAAAGGTTGCGTATTTAATTTTGAAAAGCGGTTTTGGGGATATGACTGCAATACTTGGGCACTGCAGTGACTGATATCCTTGAGGTAATATTCTACATTTGATATCTTCTGACTTTATTCCGCCGTGTATGTTATTTCAAAAGCTTTTCAAGAACGGGAGACTAAAAGGACGGGAGTTGTGTGGTGACGTCAGGCTCTGTCATTTGCATATCTCTCTGTATATATCCGATGCTTGCGCAGAGGCGCGACACACTGCTGCAACGCAAAGCCTGGAGAACTACCACTAGCCAATCAGTCAAACTTTGGTAAGCACTGTTATATTGTATATATTAGCTTTATGGAACAAGCTATTACACAGATCATGCCTCGTCATCTCTAGTGAAATAAGAATACTGTGGGATGGAAAAAAAAACATTTAAAAAGCTATTCATTTATCAGTGCGCGTCTTCTAACCTGTGCCGTATATAGGCAACCAAGGACAAAAGATGCGACAATAAAAAATATATAATGATGGATAGCCTACAACCTTCCTTTGACATGATCACGTCTTAAGTCAATGTAGATTAATGAGTTGATGTTAAATTGAAACTCAGTACGGAACTGTAGGCTATCCATTTCACTTAATTTCCTTTGTTAAGAGTATTGGTGGTGGAGATGCAGTGATTTGTCTAAATGATGCTCAACGACATTAGCGATGCGCTTTTTACGTTATATAATATACCAAGTTGATTCATGGTTCGTGATTGTGAGGATTTAAAGGGGCTAGTTGAACTTGAGAGCCTGCGTGTCTTCGAGGATAATGCCGATCTGGGCGGTGGTTCCTGCAGATTGCTCTCCCAGCTATCTGTCCCAGGGAGACGACGTGACAAGTGAATTGGCGAATCTGAGCGCATGCACGTGGAACGAGCGGCTCTAAATCACAGTCAGATTGTAATAGAAGACCGTCTTATCTTTATACATGTTTGGCATTGAAGTTTGAAACCGTTTTTTCTCTCTTTTTCGGTTTTCGCTGCATGGGAACTCGTTTAGTTATGTAAATGCGATTTTTTTTTTTTTGGGGGGGGGGAGAATATTTGACGCCATTCATTGTGGGGTGCGGTTTTGTTCCCTGGGTTTGACATGTAATGGGCCCTGAATTGTTTTACGGTATATGAATCAGATCGCACCAGTCACAGCTTCAGGCGAACAAAAGAATGCATGCGCAACGCTTCACTGGTGCGGTTTGGGCAGCCCGCTAGTTGTGCACTTGAGGAAAGGTATTATTACGGATGCGCAATGGTTGAATCAAATGTTTTCTTTTCTCCCCCCTTGTTTAACAGACACCCTGCAATCATGTCTGACAAACCAGATCTCCAAGAAGTCGCCAGCTTTGACAAGACCAAGCTGAAGAAGACCGAGACGCAGGAGAAAAACCCCCTGCCGTCTAAAGAAAGTAAGGCTGCAGTTATGTAATAACTAATAAGTCAGATGTATTAATAGTGGGCTGTGTAATATGAATATGCTATCTATCTATGACAAAATAATGATTATGCTAAGAGGCTAGTGCACAGTTGTCTTATTTTAGTTGACTTGTACATTCGAATTTCAGGTGCACTGCCGAATAAACAATAGGCCTACATTTAAACATAATGGCTTAGGCCTAATGGTGTTAACAGTGAGGTTCTCTTCTCACTATCCTTTTGTTTCTCTTTTTTTTCTCCACAGCCATTGAACAGGAGAAACAGGCGTTGTGAAGACCATCCCTCCATCATGCACTGTACACCCCCTCCTCCTGCATTGCCTTCTTTTCAGTCACTTCTTTTAGCTGTATAACTTTGTAACCGAAATTATAAAAAAGCAACCACAAAGCTGCACTGCGAGTGGATGACCCCCATGCCCATGCCCAGGCCCTGGTTCCGCCACCACCTTAATGGGTTAATGATGACCTCGCCTATCTACGTTGGAGATGAGGAAGTTCTGCCAACGGGGGACGGTACGGTAGTGGTCCCAAGGGTGTGGCATCCAAATATCAACGCAGGATAGAGAGGGCCAAGAGAGGGGGCGTGGCCTTGTATCCAGGAAGCTCATCACTCTCTCAACATCCAATTTCCTGTGTGGCCTCTGTCGACCGGTAACACGCGCTCAAGCCGAGGCGCAAGGCTTTTTTTATTTCAGTTTCGGAATGCACAACCTTTTGTTTTTACGCTGGTAAAATATCATTAATACCCATTGATTAATATCGTTTTTTGTCAAATATTTTTTTATCGAAAGCGAGGATGAAAAAATGGAATCCATCTAGTTTTGGGAGATACTTGTATGGACTTTATTTACGTTGATGTTTTTCAAATTTGTATTGTACTTTGGCCCTTTTTATCGATGTGATTCGGGATAGCTTTTTGTGTTGCACCCTGTCTCAGAGTGGTCTCTTTTGTGAGGAAAAGATATATACTGGAAATTAATTCCATGTGTTCACTTTCAACAGTAGATCAAATTGTTTGGAGTTTTGTAATGTCCCAACAGTCATGTTATTCTGCCACAAACCATTACCAATAATGGAAAACAGTGAAATGTTGTAATAAAAAAATAATTTGTTACTATGGAGTGTGTTGCAACATACTTTGTTTTTCTATTGACATAATGGTGTGCATACTTGTTGCACCATATCCCCATTCGATCATGTATGAACTTAGGACACATAATAGACCCTAATGGGCCTATAGTTTGCAATCATAATGAAAGAAGTATATCATGTCTTGTTCTTCTACATTGTTTTGCAAACTTCCATGTATGGGATTTGATGTCACATCCTAGTAGAGATTATGTATGGTGAAATGTAACACTTCAATTATGAACATTTAAACTAACTACTAGCTGATTTAGTAACCCACTTTTCACAATTGACTCACATGTGAATCATGACCTGTGAGGGGATAAGGTGTCTGCACTTTTAAAAGGCTTAGGGACTGTTCCACTACCAATGCAGTACTTTACCACAGGTTTCATTCAGTGCATATGTTGTGTCGGTATCTACTGTAGCTGTTTCTCAGACTTCTCAAATTATTATTATTATTATTATTATTATTATTATTATGAGATTATCTCTCATGTTCAGACTTTTTAGGCACTTGAAGTTCAGTGAAACAGTTTTGGTTTGAGTCACATCTACTATGATACAGAAAGTGTGTGACATACATGTATCTCTCATAAAAGCTAAATTGTTAGTTCATCTGATACATAGGGTTAGGATGAATACACATTGTATATGAGAGTGCTGCAGTGTAAAGCATTGACAAATGTGTCAATCAATGTGAAGTTAGTGTGGAGTCATTTGTCCTCAGTGTGCCTCAGATAGGGATTTACTCCCGATTCCCTTCAGCTTTAATTAGCACTCGTCTGTAAAGCCTAATGGCATTATCATGACATCACAGATGACATTTCCTGTAAATGGATATAAGGCCAACTCACCCCCATCAACGCCCAAAGGCTCAGACATCTACCTTCTTGTCCATTTAATTACAAGACTGAGAACCAGTCAAGAAAATAATAACGTGACGATTGAATGGTTTATTGTATTGTGAAGTATGAGTTGCTGAGCTGTTTCAAGTAGACAAGCATTGTCCAAACGTTTAAAAAAAGAGGAAGCATTTTGCCTTCTTGTACCTCCTATACTCCCAACAGTTTGCATTTGAAATCAAACAATTACTATAAGCAGGGCTGGACTGGGACAAAAATTAGGCCCTGGCATTTTTGGCCCAGACAGGCCCACCCCAATCGGTCGGACCACACCCACCAGCACAAAAATACTTGCCTTATATACTCGTCTTATATACTGTGCTGTACAGTCATATGACAAACTGTAGTATTCCCCCAAACCACTACAAAGACGACTACATACAGTAAGCAATGGTACCAGTGCAAGTAGACCAGTGTACTCAGTGATCAGATTCCAGAGCGAATTTAAGAACGCAGCCTTGTTGTTATAGGGATATTAACTAATATTAAGTAATATTATTACTTGGTTACATTTTGCAATTGATCCGCGGTACACATGCGTGCCGAACCGTGGGGGGCGATCCGTTACACCCCTACACAGCTACCTATATTTTCCTTACCGGGTCAACGGTTACAGGCTGACTCGGCCCCGCTTCTTCTGTATCCTCTCTATCCTCTGTATCTGTACCCTGCTCCCGCTCCTCCCTGCCAGCCTCCTCTTCAACCTGTTGCTGCTGTGGTAAACTTGAGGGTGCAGCAAACATGTCCCTAATGTTTACACATTTGGCAGCATCTGCCTCGAGTTTCTTCTTGTTTTTCTCCCTAAGTTTCTCCCAGCCTCCCTTCCGTTTTAGTGTGCTTTTGCGCTCCATCTCTCTCAGTATCTATCTAGTAACTATCCAGGCTAACTAAATTTATTTTGCCGGCCGGCTCAGCCCAAAACTACTGCGAAACTGAGACGGTGGTCTGGTGCTGCGTGCGTGCGTGACCCCTGACCCCCCCCCCCCCCCATTCTCTCTGTTGATTGGGCCAGCCCAGTGTCTGTATAGAAAATTGACCAATGGGCCGCTGTCCCTGATTTATCGTCCGTTCAATGGTAGCTTTCGATTTATGGGCCGTTCGATGGTAGCTTTCGGCCGGGCCGGCTGGTAAAAAAAAAAAAAAAAAACTTTTTTTTTTGGGGCGGTCGGCTCGGCCCAAAACTACCGCGGCCCACCGGGCAAATGCCCGGTATGCCAGATGGCCAGTCCAGCCCTGACTATAAGGTTAAAGTAGTGATTGTCATCTTTAATTCAATGTTTCCTTTTTTCAGAAATGACAACCCAGTTTGCTAAAAAGCACCTACAAACCCTGCAGAGGTCTGGAAAAGTTTGGAGAATGGTGGAAGGGGCTGTTATGGTTTGGGCATGTATTTCTGCCACTATAACTTGCTAACTTGTCTTAATTGATAATGTTACAGCAGAATGTATTCTGAAGTGTGCAAAAACATCTTCTCTGCTCGAGTACAAGTAAATGCCTCCAAATTCATTGGATGGCACTTCATCATACAGTAAGTCAGACAATGGCCCCAAACATACTGCCATAGCAACTAGGGAGTTTTTCAGGACCATAAAGCGGAAGGTTCTTGACTGGCCAAGTCAATCTTCAGATTTAAATTCAATTGAAAATGCATTTAATTTGCTGAAGATTGAGCTTAAGGCAAAAATACCTCAAAACAAACAACTTCTTCAACAAACTGAAGATGGCCGCAGTACAGGCCTGGCAGAGCATCACCAGAGAATATACCCAGTGTCTGCAGACTTCAGGCAGAATTCAAGCTCTACTTTGACCTCATTTGACCCTTTGACATCATTGTTTGATTTCAAATACAAACTATTGGAGTACAGAGCTAAAAGACGACAACATTTTCCAATACTTATGGAGGGCACTATATACTAGTCAGATAAATATTGACTTAAAACATTGACACTCAATATCAACATGGATATAAATAGTCATATTCACATTGCATTGACGTATCATATGCCGGAATGGATAAAAGTCCTAATACATGGGGACCACAGTGATTGCTTTGCCATTACATGCCTGTACAATTGTCTACAATAAGTTTTCCTGCTTTCTTGACCACCTCATTTCGACACACCTAACAGTTAGAGAATTGCACATGTCACTCTAAGTGGATTGTTGTTAAGTCAGTTACTCTTAATAACGCATTAATCTGGTGAGGGAGGAAGCGGCATACTGCTGAGAGGCAGAGTAGGTCAGCCAGAGCTAGTGTCTCATTCTCACACCTCACACGCATGGGCACCGTGACCTCACAACCCCAAGATGATTAACTCCACCCTCTCTCTCTCTCTCTCTCTCTCTCTCTCTCTCTCTCTCTCTCTCTCTCTCTCTCTCTCTCTCTCTCTCTCTCTCCCTCTCTCTCTCTCCCACTCTCTCTCTCTCCCTCTCCCTCTCCCTCTGTCTCTCAACAGCAATTGCATAGTCTAGTCAGGTGTGTGTACATACATAAGTACTTTGTGTGTGTGTGTGTGTGTGTGTGTGTGTGTGTGTGTGTGTGTGCGTGTGTGTGTGTGTGTGCGTGCGTGTGTGTGTGTGTGTGTATGGTGTGTGTGTGTGTATGGTGTGTGTGTGTGTGTGTGTATGGTGTGTGTGTGTGTGTGTGTGTGTGTGTGTGTGTGTGTGTGTGTGCGTGCGTGCGTGTGTGTGCATGCGTGTGTGTGTGTTTATCTCAAAGAGTTGGCCTGATTAATTGATGGATTGATTGAGTGTCCCTACAGAGAGCAATTGGATTGCCGGTTTTCACAGGCTGTTGCACCGGGGATTGTGGGTTAGCACCCTTAATGGAGTGCTTGTCACAAACAGATAAATGAAGATGGGTGTGAGAGCCAGTCAAGCCTATGCCCAGGGCTGCTACTGTAGGCTATACCATATTGTAGTCCAAGCAACCAATCGAGCAAGGTAGATCGGATTCAACGGTTTAAAAAAAAAAAGATTAATAAAGAACAAATCAAAGAAAAACAATAACATCGATTTGAACAAATCCATATACACCTTGTTATACACCTCCTCCACTACTACTGTCTGCTATACACCTCCTCCACTACTACTGTCTGCTATACACCTCCTCCTCTACTGTCTGTCTGCTATACACCTCCTCCTCTACTACTGTCTGTCTGCTATACACCTCCTCCACTACTACTGTCTGCTATACACCTCCTCCACTACTACTGTCTGTCTGCTATACACCTCCTCCTCCACTACTACTGTCTGCTATACACCTCCTCCTCTACTACTGTCTGCTATACACCTCCTCCTCTACTACTGTCTGCTATACACCTCCTCCTCTACTACTGTCTGCTATACACCTCCTCCTCTACTACTGTCTGCTATACACCTCCTCCTCTACTACTGTCTGTCTGCTATACACCTCCTCCTCTACTACTGTCTGTCTGCTATACACCTCCTCCTCTACTACTGTCTGCTATA
>NC_137690.1:65753594-65756094 GCF_963989245.1 Nansenia antarctica
AGCCAAGTCTTGCTGAGCTTCCTCATTGCACCCCCAGAGAACTGAACGACCCAGCATGGCGGTCTCCTCCGCTCCCCGCTTCTATCATAGATCAATAAGGGCTTTTGTGAGTTCTGCCTTTGTCTGTGCGCAAAGTAGACGTGAGGATTTCACTTCCTCTCAGGGTGTACGTACAGTAAGTTTAAAAGAAAGAGGAGCAGTTTGAAGTACAGCGTTACTGTACATTATGACATCTGTGCACAAGTGCAAATTGTGGAATGCACTGCCAGTTTACATTAGGGGTGCAACCTCAGCAAATATGTTCAAGTCAAGACTAAAAACCCATCTTTTTAATATTGCCTTTAAATGACTAAATAATTCAATTGAGATTATAAAAACCCATCCTTTTAATATTGCATTTAAATGACAAAATAATTAAATTAAGATTCTATAATGATTAAAGCACTTTGAGCTGCAACGTTTGCAGGAAAAGCGCTATACAAATGAAGTTATTATTATTATTATTATATGTATTATACTGAATACATTACGTGGAATCTGCATGGTATTCCCTCAGTAGATGTTAGTGAGGGACACTGAACGAATGAGGGGTCAGAATAGGATGAGGGGGTGAGGAGGTGACACTATCAAAGAGGCTACTGTCATTTGAGGCGAAACAGGAAACAAGTGGCCACAGTACACCGAAATGAACACTTGTGTTTGGGGATGCTTTTTATCATTGTCGTCCAACTCCTCTAAAGTCTGTCTTCATAGCAAGAGACCTGATCATCCTCTCTGGAGGCACAGCTGATCTGAAGCTCACATACAGACCCTGACAATGGGTATGGGATTGCCTTTACCATACTGGAAGAACCACTTCAGAAGAGAGTCATCTAAGAGTGAATAAAATGCACAGTTAATGTTAAAAAGATTTGTGAGCCAGATTGTCCAAGCATTCACCTTCCATGAGATATTCCTCCAAACAATCAGACTCCTGGAGAAATGCACGGGAAAAAAACGAAGAACTGTCACCCCCAAACCAACCCCACGCACACTACAAAAATAAACATACTATATAACTACTTGCACACTACTTGACGCCTTAACTACTTGTAGACTACTGTATTATATTGCATTTCATTCTTATTGTACTTTGCACAGCATTTTGCACTGTTAAAGCCACTGTAGTACGACTGGCTACTATCATCACTTTATTACTTTATTACTTTATTATTACTTATCTTACTTTACTTTGTTATTGGGATTTTGTATCTTGATGCTGCAACGCCAATGTTGAGGAAGCAAAGCCAAAGAATGTTGCTCTTGTGTACTTGTACATTGGAATGTAATAAAAGGGGTAGTGGTGGTCTAGTGGATAGTGAGTTGGACTTGTGATCGGAAGGTTGTGAGGTCAAATCCCGCCTGAAGCCACACAACTACTAGTGTGCCCTTGGGTAAGGCACTTAGCCCTCAGTTACTCCAGGGGGAATGTCCCTGTAATTCGTAATTGTAAGTCGCTTTGGATAAAAGCGTCTGCTAAATGGCAAAATGATTAATTATTAAAAGCGAAATTCTGATTCTGATTCTGATTCTTCCACTGTGGAAGTCTTGGTTGGCTTGTGATTTCCGAGCTCACCAGTGCTTTCTTCCCTTTAATGATGTCCCAAACTGATGATTTTGGTAGGTTTAAGGTTTTGGTTATGTTTCTGTGGTGGAACACACCTGACGAACCAGAAATACCTCTCAAGCCAATTATCCCATCACTTTTGGGTACCCTGAAATAGGAGGACTAAGCTTAAATAGTGTTGTGATTTCTGAATAGTGAAACCATATATGTACATATATGTAGGCTACCATCAACTCCACTGAAGCAGTAACATTTTACCCTGACCACTGTGGTTATTGGAGTATTACCGTTCGGTTGTAGATCTACAGTAGGCGTGTTCAAGATTCAGACTTTTTACAGTTCTACACTAGGTCAGGTTTCTTTATAATCATTATACAAAAAAACAGGATTGGGTAGTTCACCTCATTGGCAACAATACCAGTGTAAAGGAAAAATAAGAAAATCCTGTCAATTTAGGCCAATCTGACATTAACCCTAACCCTAACCCTAAATAGAATGGACTGGTTGGAAATGCATCACGTGTGCGTGTTGTGCCGGACTCCTGACACATACTGTATCCATCACAGTTGTAAAGCCAGTTAGCCAGCAATGTGAGTGGAGTGCGCTCAGGGTGTGTGGGCAGCCGATACCAAAATATATTTGTAGTTGGAATCACTGACTGAATGTTAATGAAAAACTTGCCGTTATACAGGTTTTGATAACACATTGTAAGATCAGTCATTAAACCCTGCTCTGACTGCCCTGCCAGACCACACAGTCACAAAACAGTAGTGTTTTCTGTTCTGTAAATGTGATCAAATACTTAGGTAGGCTTAGAGACGTTGAGTGGTTTTGAGGTTGGAAAGTTGGCGGTGGTTCCTGACACTTCCTCAGCTCAGGTCTCTGTGAGCTTGA
>NC_137690.1:65758594-65763594 GCF_963989245.1 Nansenia antarctica
CTGTGCAGGTGTTAAAGCCACCCTGAAGCAGTGGTCTGGGCATGTTATCTCTGCAGGCTGGGTCTCTCTAATTGACCCTAACCCTAACACCTCTTGACTTAATGGATGGGATGGTTAACCCCTAGGTGGGGTGGGGTCATAGAAGGTCATAAGGGCCTTGCACATCCAGCGGTGACATTGCAGTAATGTAAGGCTATGGACCAAACATGCTGTTTTACAAGTTGAAACTAGCTTTGTGCAGTCCATAAAAAACAAAGTGTAACATTTGCCTTCCTTGAAGGTGAGAGCTTCTTAATGTAGCCTCAGTAATTGTGCGTTGACATTGTGCTTGAGGTTAATATCTAATAGCACTAACCAGAATGGTTAAGCACGTGTATATATAGCAGAGAGGTCACTGCAGCTCTATTCAACCAATTACATTTGTTCAATTTGACCATTGATCGAATGCTGTTGATGTGCTGTGCCCAGGTGTGTGTGTGTCAACATGTTTATGATGGTTTCTGATTCCAGTGCTTCCACAAGCCCCCATGGCAGGTACAGTAGATCTAGCAGTGATCTAGTCAAAACAAGGCCCGATACAATACTGTGTGTCTCTCAGCTTGGCAGTATTAGACACTGAGACAATGGCCTAATGTTCTTAACTGGCAGCTGCCAGACATTCCAGCATCCAGAAGTTAGATAGAGCCAAGGACCATCAAGAGACACCAAGACCCAATCAATTTGAAGAGTGCTGTTAAATGTATTCACTCAGTGTCACATTCTGGTGGCATCAGGGCTGGGCCCAAAGGGTCAATTAGGGTCAATTAGTCCACTTATAGTCCACTATAGTCCACTATAGTGGACCGGGCCCAGTAGTTTAGGGAAAGTGGTGCTGCTAGCTGTACAGTTTTCTGAATAAGCAGCAGAGTTGCAATTCCTTTTTTTCGATTAAAGTCAAGTCAGGAAGTGAATTGAAATTCCAATTTAAGAATTCCAAAGAAAGGGTTCTTATTCTTGTATAATAAGTGAAAATAAGTGTGTAAACACAAACTAAGAGCCTTGCATTCTCTCATGCAGTAAGTTGTGTTTGAGGTCAATTCAGGGATCGTTCAGGGTCAGGGTTAGTGTTATGGTTAGACGTGTGGTCCTCACGAGGTGGTCTTTAAATACAATGTTCCAGTAGGTTTTAAAGGGGCAACGCCAAGTGGTTACGCCTCAAATCTGATCAAGGGAATAATTCGGGCTTATGTGCTAATTATTTTTGCACCCTGTTCATCTTCTCTGGTGGTCACGCTCATCTGCCCAAACATGTTACTCATCAGAGTGTGGCGTTGTGTCATCTCATCCAATCAGCACCCTGCAGGTCTTGTCACTCAGACAAGGCTTTGGACAGAAACCTCTGTAGCATAACAAAAAAGTTTGGATCCAAGAACCTCTGAGGCTTCATATTCAGTCTCTCTGTAGTCAACATCTCTAAACCCGCTGTAGATAGTACTAACACTCATAGAGGTGCAATATCTTGACTACTTTGAATCAGCACCCTTCTAACAGTATTAACACCCAGACCAATTCCTTAGTATTCAACAGCTTAAATCAGAGACTCATGACATACAGTAGTTTGGGCCAGACTTTGTTTCCTGACCAAGACAACCTAGTCAAGAAAAACGTGTGACCCTATAGATTTAGCATTTTCTTATTAGTTGGTACAGTGTTAAGACAAAGCATCAAGTGTAACATAAAACCTCATTCAACAGACCAGAGGGCCATAATCTTTTTAACAGGCTCTTAGGCGGAGGTACCAAAGTGTAAATCAGTGACAGATTCACTAGAGAACTCATATGAGTGGGTGTGGAGGAATTCTGTGGAATGGTTGGAAAGAAAAGAGAGAAAGAAGGTCGCATACAAAGAAACATAATCTCCTCACGCACAAAAGGGGATCAACCTCTTTCATGGGAACTTCAGTGAGGGTTGCTAAGTAAGGTTTACGGTTTCAAACTTGTATGTCCTTGGCTTCTAACTCTACATCCCCAGCAGTGGTGTGCAGTCAGGTGAGGCAGGGTAGGCAGTGCCTCACCCAGGCATTTAAGAAAGAAAAAGAATATCAGTCTTTTTAAAATATTTTTATTTATTTTTCTCATTATTCTTAACTTTAATGTGTAAAAATGTTGTTAAAATAAAATTAAATGATGTAAAATGTGTTGTTTTAAAAATATAATGCATGCCCTGGCACCAGGAGAGTTTGCTCCCAAAGCTAGCTGATTGCTGGCGAGAGGCTGAGGCAGACTGTGCTTGTGCCTCTATGTGCTATGCGAAGTGATAGACCAACAGTTTCGTAGGTTTGCGCATGCGTAGTCTGTTCTCACATTGTCTTCATTGATGGACGTTGAGGCACCGTGCAGGCTGCCTCTGACAGCATGATTGACAGTTTGCGTTTGGCTTGCCGTAGCGGCATCCTCTGCTGTTCGCGGCCGCGGTTCTAAATTTCCCCAGCAGTAGCTCCATCAATCGTGGGAATTATGTCGAACTTTTACATTTGATGGCAGAAAAGGATGAGAAATTAGCCGCACATTTGCCTACGCATGTTACATATGCTTAAGATAATGTAGGCTATTGCGTGCCGGTTCAAATGCTGTAAATCCTGTGTTGTTGATGCAGGTGAATTTATAATGTCATTGAGCTGTTTTGCGTGCTGCTGTAAATCCTGTTGAGATG
The DNA here is from genome assembly GCF_963989245.1 of Nansenia antarctica. Taxonomy (NCBI): domain Eukaryota; kingdom Metazoa; phylum Chordata; class Actinopteri; order Argentiniformes; family Microstomatidae; genus Nansenia; species Nansenia antarctica. The sequence goes on from NC_137690.1 coordinate 65,761,286, forward strand.
CAGGTGAATGAATGAATGCATGGTCTTTATTGAATGTAGGCAATGTCATACAGGCTGTTGCGCTACGCTATGTGTAGTTATGAGATAACAATACATTTGACATTTTTGACCAGCTATTTGATAGTATAGTATATATGGGCTATGTGATTGACTTTATAGTATAGTATATTAGCCTACATTACATTACAGTCATTTAGCAGACGCTTTAAGCGACTTAATTAACAATAATTGCATTTAACGTAGGAGTGTACTGCTTTTTTAAGGCAAAATGAAGAATAGCAAACTAAAAATACAATAGGTGCTTAACAGGGAGGATTCTGGTAGTAGGCCTACTTCTTGAAGAAGTGAGTTTTGAGCCTGCGTTAAAAGATATAAGGGCTATTGATTGCCTTTATAGTATGCGCTATGCCATTTGAAGTCTGGCTGCTGCGTTACTCGCATGATTTTTTTTTAAATAGCTCACTGCCTACCCAGCCAATGACCTCACTGCACGTTAAATGTAACACAACCTTTGTTATGATCATCAATCTAATATTTTTGGTAGAGTGAAAAGTCAATTGAAAATAGGAAATGCAAAGTTGCGCCTCAAAACATAATTTAGTATGTTACTCCTCAACACTGATTATGGTATGCAGTATACAAATGACCCGTCATCAGTATCAGTTGAAATAAAAAATGTCTTGCAACATTAATGAGGAGAAACTCTGGTCTCCTGCCAGCAAGCCACTATCAGAAATGTGTTATTAGTTCTAAACCTGGATGTGTGTTTGGCTGTAATGAGGAGAGCAGCCCCATTCCCAATGATCTACATCAGAAGGGTTATAAATAGCAGAGGAGCGATGGCAGGAGGGGAAACGTTGTGCTCTCAGCAGAATGAGGGAGACTTGGAAGGGGATGCACATCCGTGTCTCCATGGCAATGACAGTGGAGCATGGGGCAACATCGGATAGCACGGAAGTCATCAGGGCAAATAAAAGGTGCGTGACGGCACATGACAGATGTGCCATGTTAATCTATAGATGATTGACATCTTTTATTGAATTACTTTTTAGGAATTATTTTTTATTGACTTATGCCTAGTGCTTTGCTATCTGCAAATTGCAAGATACTGCTAATTGTAAATAATCTTATTTGTCATTTATGTCCTGTACTATTGTCACTTCTTTTTTTTATTATCTTGAATTATGCCTATTGCCTTATTGTCTTGTGCTGCAATGTCAGGAACCGAAGCCTAAGAATTTTACTCTCTTAAACGTGTGTAATGGATGTAACAATAAACTTGAAACTTGAAACTTGAAACTTGAAACTTGAATTAAATACGTATGTCATGGTTAGGCCCCATAATCAACAGTACTGATTTACAGGATGGTACAAAGGTTGTGAAGACAAATCAAGACAACAAGTGAAGCACATCCTCAATAACAGTATTTCAGAAGAAAGGAGATGGAACTAATTCCGTATAAAGTAAATTGTGAACAGATTGCTTGGTTAAATTGGGATTTTTCCTCATTAATCACAGTGTTGTCATGGAAATGGTTATTGAGCCAAAGTACAGCAGATGGCATGGGAAATCAATGGCACAATGTCAAAGTGCTAGTTAGCTCACAGTTTAAGCGGAGAGTCTATGGGGCTCAATCTCAACCGACAGATTTCAGATTTACACATGAGTGAGTGAGAGCAAGTATGTACAAGCCTGTCTGCATCACCCAGTGTTTGGGTTGTAATCTTCCTCTCTCTGCTCGGGTCAGACAAGCAGAAAATGCCAGTAATGTCAAAAGTGGGTGTGGCCCCACAGATCGGAGCTATCAAGGGAGGCACATGTGGTAACACAGTGGTAATGATGGGAGCCCCCTCCATGGTTAGTCTGCAGGCCAAGCTGTGAGAATTTAATTTTCTCAACATAATTGATCAATAATTTCCCTTTTACATGATATGCATAGATGCAGAGGCATAACAATATCGAAGATGTTAGACAGGTTGTACTGTACCAGCACTGATTTCTGATGGGTAATGAGGTCATCTCCTCTTATCTGAGTGGTTGTGGTCAACCACTTGTCTCTGTGTGGTTGATCTGGGTTGGTCAAGGTTAAAATCAGGGTTTTTCACCTTCTCTTTCACATGCTGATACTGTTAAGTCCATCCTCATCACACCTCTCAATGTCCATGAGCATTAGCTTATCTTGCCAATGTTTGTAATTAATTATGTCGTTTATAATGAAGTAAGAAATGTATTCATCATGGGATTCATCATGGTATTCGAAAAACATACACTCAACACTCAAGCAAAATATGGAATTTGAAGCTAAACT
>NC_137690.1:65768594-65806094 GCF_963989245.1 Nansenia antarctica
ATGAATCTTTCACGGCCAGACTACATGTAAGCACATCTAAACATTTCCAAAGAACAGCTGTGAGTGAGCTTGAGGAGGGCACTGGCTGCAAGCTATGGAAGCATATACCTACCGACATGAAATTCAAACAAATCACAACGCCTCCTTTTTGCTATTTAATTTCCTTATGGTCATGCACTTTGTTCCGCAGTGTTAATTGCCTCGAAAATTCAATTTGAATTATATTTTATTTTATTTCGGGTTTTTTAAGTTTTGTTGAAGAAAGTAGGACACTAGCTAGTGTAGCTAGACTTTGGCATAATGTTATGTTGGTCTACCGTGGAATTTCGTCACTAACCTCATCCCCAGGCTATTGCGAACAGTGCATATAAGCCTGGAATAACAATGACTCACACCTGGCCTTAGTCGGAGTGAATTATTTGATTTCAGCAAATCACACGGCTGTGAGGTGTGGCTACAGTAGCTACTTCCTTCAACAAATGCACACATTAGAGAGGTCTAACATGGTCAAGAGGAAATTTAAAATTCTAATAGGATTGCAAAGCAATTTACCCCGGAAGTGCATGGCACACATGGCAAGGAAATGAGGCATTGTGATTGGTTTATTCAATTTTATTATTGAGCATTTACATTTTGACTCATACTTATTACATTATGGAATATTTTGGTCAATTGTATATTGAGTATTCATTACTCATTTGCAAGTCCGGCAATCACAACAAGGACATTACAGTAAATGACAAACTAAATGAGAATATGATTTGTCATTAAAGCATCTGCATTTCATTGTCAAAGTACTACATAGTACTAAAAGTCAAACAAAGTTGGAAGGCATTATACGTAAACTATCATGAAAATCATAGAATCATAGAATCACATCGAATCACAGAGTTTTGAATCCAAATCTTCACTGTGTCACAAACTATTTAAGATGTCATTATGCTTCCAGAGAAGACAACTGGACATCACATGTATTTTGAGTTGAGTCCTGAGTTGTTTTACCCCCCCGAGAGGGTTGAGCTCTCAAGCATCGGTATGTCTGGATGGGAGGGGGATTTTGATTGCCCAACCGTAAGACATTGACAGTGGTTAGAGAGAGGGGGGGGGGGCTCTGCTTATTGTTGATGCCTTTGTCCCTTGAGCAATCAGGAACGTGCCCAAATAGAGGATAGGAGGAGCATGTGTGTGTGTGTGTGTGTGTGTGTGTGTGTGTGTGTGTGTGTGTGTGTGTGTGTGTGTATTAAGATCTTGTCTTACAGTTGACAATTGATCTAACTGACTGGATCAAAAAACAAAAGAAACAGTCAAGCAGAAAGAATGCTCTGCTCGTTGTCTGTTCTTTTCATCTCTTATCCCCCACCACCACTACCACCCCCCCAACCCCCCCCCCCCCACACACACACACACACAGACACACACGCACACACACGCACGCACACACACACACAGACACACACACACACGCACACACACACACACGCACACACTTTTAAAAATAATAATACCCTCTCTCTCCACTGTCTTACCACTATCTCTACTCTTGTTTAATTGCGTCAGCCCTGTGAATTAAGCCATCAGAGTAGGCCTATTGTACATCGATCTGATTGTAGGAGGGGCGCTGTGAGGAGAGTGGAGTGCCAAGGAATGCACTGAGTTGGGAAATCTGCAATGGAGGAGTGGTGGTGGTGGTGGTGGAGGAGGAGGGGAGGAGTGGTGGTGGTGGTAGAGGAGGAGGAGGGGACGTGCGGCAGTAGGGAGGAGGAAGTTGAGGAGCGTCCTCCTCGAACACGCCACTGGCCCAAGAACCCTCACTGTGGGATATTTGGTATTCATGCACAATCACCCAACGGAAATTACCAGAGAGGGGGGTGGCGGGCAGCCCCCCAAAAAAACAAAGCAGTACAGTACATTCTGCCTCTTTCCTGTCCGCTTATGGACAATAAGATGCAGACAGTGTTGTTATGTTCCATTCATGCTGCCTCATGTACGTAGCTCATACAAATCTGATCTGTTTCAAGCTCTAAGCGCAAACAACCTGCACAAATAGTGTTTGAAAATCATTGTCACAAGTCACAGTCATGAATGAAAATGTGAACGTATTCTAAAGTGGGTGGAGCAACACAGGGGATTTGATATTTCACCATAATACAATAACCCTGTTATATAATGTGTGGTACTGGCCAAAAACACACTGGGTGTGACCCTTCCTTCAAAACAAAGCTCTCCTGTCTGGACTCTTATCAGACCTGTATTATCAATTCCACCTGTGTACACAGAGTTATACGGTATATGTAGATAATTAACCTCATTTGTCACTCCCATCATGGCCAATACAGTGGGTTAAAGTCTGTTCAAGATAGGAGAAGTGTAGAGTTGTGTATGTGTGACAGCTACACGACATCAGAGTAGGAATAGTAGTCTATTGTGTTTGTCGTTTGCAGAAATGATACTGATCATTCTCCTGTGTGGTTACAGTGTATGTGAAATGTTTTATGGTACACTCAAAGGGACACCAAGGGATAGTTTGGATGCACTTTACTCAGTGAATATTGTTACGGATGGGGTTGCACTTTCCAGTGCGACCCCTAGGTGTCTCCCTCCGGCCGCCCACTGTGCCGCCTCACTCTCTCACTTACGCATTATGGACTTATTACTTGCACTTGTGTTTGATTGTCACCTATGCTTTTTTATGCCCTCACTCCCCTTCACTCCCCAGTCAATCTTCACAGTGTGTGCACCGTTTGTTTGATCACCTTAGAACATTTTTTTTAGTTAAGTCCGTTGCCTTTAGTTACTGTTTCTGTTTTGGAGACTTTGTTTTCTCCAATTTTATTTTCGTGCAAAGTTCATATTTGTATCCTGTGTTATCAAAGACCTAATCTTCAAGTAAAGGAACTTTCATTTTGTATCGCTGCCTTTCATCTGCGTCTTTATTGGCACCACACCTGGGTCTGCTTTATAGGCACCACACCTGGGTCTGCTCCAACACAACACCTTACAGAAAGTACCTAAAAAGAATCAGACACTTTTTCATAAACATTTAATAAAAATGACAGTGATCAAAAACACATTGGATGCGTGCACTTTGGGCGTTCCATACTACAGAGGATCTTGCGGTAAGATTGTTATTATCTTGCGGAAGAGATATCACTATTTGCACTTCTGGTTAGATGCTAAATTGCGTTTTGTTGTCTGGTATTTGAACTGTGCAATAACAATAAAGTTGAATCTAATCTAATCTAAAGATATGGATGTTTTTATCACAGGCCGGGTGGGTGTCTCATGAGACCATGCACGTACATCTCAGATGGGAGCTCATGGGAAAACAATGTGATGAATAAATGTGGCCAATTGTACAGAACCTTACATACCGCCGGGAACACATACTGTACGTGCAACCGCAATCGTCTCCTAATTAAATTGTGTAGGCCTACCAATACATGAGAGTACGCATTACCAATTGTGTCCTGGTTGTGTACTGGTTGACGCATGAGAGATTTTGGGACGTTAAATAAGAAAAGGTGGCGGTTAAGCAGTATTAGCAAATAATCTAAATACAGTACAGGAGAACTCCCATTCCCGTAAAACATTATATTTGTTATCAGCAGGGGGTGCAAAAGAGAGTACGGGAAAATACATGAGCTCCAAAGAATTTAAAAGAAAATGGCTTTCAGATAAGGCACAGTGGCACACCCTTTTTTTATACATTTTGGAAATAGATTTTGAGCTTTTTAGCTTTTTATCTGCATTACTCTCATGTTAACTCTCCTTCCTGCTCCTTACTGAGGTGCGTCCTGTGCTGTCACCGCCATGGGAACTGCACATTTTACTCAATTGAATGGTAAAGATAGGGAGTGGAACAGCTGTCCTTATAGAAGGCCTGTGGTATTAGGCACATACATTGTGTACATACTGGTTTCAACATTCAGACATTTCAGCACTTTCTATGCATAGTCTCCTTATTTCAAATACTTAACTTCACTGTCCCATTACATATGCAAGGCACTGTATTTCTAGATTAGAAAAACAACAAGTCGTCAGACCAACACAAGCATTACCCCATGCAACCCATAGTGTGTCGCTGCTACATGTTTACAGAGTCTCATTTCCTGAATGAAGCATTGGAGTTGGAGAGGAATGTCAAACATAACAGGCAGGCTGTCCAATCGGTTTCTGTGGTAAATGATTGCTGAGGCTTTTCTATGTTTGCAACCCCAGACACACAATACATAAAGGCTAGGATAGGCAGGCAGGGGTGATGATGGGAAGACAAAATATCTCTCCCCCCATCCACCCACACCCACACCCACACCCCTTTGGGTGGAAGGGTTGGGTGTTGGCCATTGTAGCCTTCCTGTCCACTCTGCTGCATGAATCCATCTCTCCTCTGATAGAGGGATGCATAATGTTCAGCATCACTGTGCAAGGGCCTTGTTCCTGACATAAGAATCACAATACATGTATGTCTGCCAGTCAGCCACTCATCTCTGCAGTGGTCTCAGCCCCTTGCATCAGTGCTGTCTGCCTTGTAAGCTTAGGTGGCATACGAAAGACTAATATAAAGTGACATTGCAAGACTTTCTGTATTCATCGAACATAGTGTCATATCTATGGACATGACTGACATAAGCTGAATAACATTTAAAAAACAGTTTAAAAAACCTGACGCTTAAAATACAAACATTTTCAAGTATTCTCTAAGAGTACCTTTATCAGTACAGCTACATAAATAAGACTAAAAGGAGTGCATTATCTTGTGTCTTTTTCCTTTGTACGATCCTTTGGGATGTAACCTTCAATGGGAAGTAACCCTAACCCTAACCCTAACCCTAACCCTAACCTTTCATACGTGGTGCAGACAATGGGAGTCTTTTGAGGTAAGGAGTTAAGGCTTAGGGCCACATTACACAATTCCGCCCACTTATATGAATCTTATCACTTTAACAGCTCCCCCTCCCCTCTCAGGCAGAGGTATTGGGGCGGGGTGGCACTTGCAAATCTGTGTGTGTGTGTGATGGAGGAGGAGACAAAGCAGGATCTGATAATGCCCTCCTTCCTTCTCAGCTCTAGGATGAAAATCCCAAAGCGGAGACGGACCCCTTGTGGCTCAAAGACGTAACAACAGGAACATCCCTTTACACGCTGGTAAAATTCCATTCCCCACATACAGAAGATGCACAACAAGTGCATGCAGGCTGAACTGCAGCAGAAGGCCAAGCAAATCATTTGATAAGATCCACAGAGCCTTATGCGGCATTTCAGGAATTCCAGTCATTTCTGATTGCAGTCAGAACAGAGAGTGGACAGTACTTCTCGTGCTATAAGAGGTTTTCCCCCCGGCGTGTCATTCTCGGACCACCCTGGCTGACCCCACCCGTCTCGTTCTCCATTCACACAAAGAAAGGGGAGCAGGGCCTCACAACATTGTGAGGAGGAGCTATCTGTTTTTGAGAATGGTTTTAGGGGCCATTTTTTAAAACGACTCACATACGCGGCCTCTGTACATTACCACTGCCTGTCTGTCTGTGATGTTCAAAACATGCATTAGGCATAGTTATCAAGGGCTCTCATAACTAGTTAATATATTCCTTAAGGCCTTTACATTATATAGCGGCTAGCCAATGGATGCAGCATGGTTTCCCAAATCCCACTTTTCACCACTCATTCCCTATAAAAAACATTGTACATAACTGCTTACGTATTGGAGGTAAGTTACATAATAACAGACTGTTCACGGTCTTTGTGTGTGTGTGTGTGTGTGTGTGTGTGTGTGTGTGTGTCCTGGATAACTTCACAATAACCGCTTCAGTCATCCTGCTAGCCATCCTGCCATAGCTATGCCTGTGCCACTGATAAGGCTGGCTCTACCCTAATGTCTTCTTTCATTCTTTCATCTGGGAACCAAGACTTTGGCTCAGGTCTTTGGTTAGTATTTTCGGTAACACTTTATTTAAAGGGCACTGACCTAATGACTTCATGTTGCATTCATAACCTGTTCATAATGCATTTATAAGTAGTGCATAAGCGTTTCATGAACACAACCGCTGAATTCCGTTGGTTAATTTAGCCTCCTTTACAAGGCTACGAGCCTTACAAGTCTATTATTTCATTCAGCCCACATACTGTGAATTATCATTACTTGTCCTCTGTATCCCTTAAGCCTGGTACACACATAAAGATAATGTGGCCGATTTTGGCCCGATTTCCCCCCTTCTGACCAAGGACAGCAAACGCTTTCGATTTAGAAAATCTTTATGTGTGTACCAGGCTTTACTATGACTCATGGTTCATGTAGCCTACACTCTATGAATGAATTGTAAACAAATACAGTTGTAGTCAAATTTGGATTCACAACATTTATGAAGCATTATTCCCTAGCTACTAATGCTGCTAATGCATCCTCAGGTGTGCATATAATCCAAGTGAAAAAGAAGCAGGTCAGCGGGCCAATATGCACTCTGTCCTCTTTGAAGTTGACAAGCTAACCATTCATGTCCAGTGACGGATGGTGATGAAAGATTTGCCTGGGAGTTTCAGGCACACTGAGCATATTAAACTGTAAGAAATAATAATACTTAGGAGGCTTAAGGCTATATTCAAAGCTTAATCCCAGACAGCACAAAGGATCATATTGACATGACTAACTAAAAGCCTCTTGAGTAAGATAGCTATGTTAGGCAATATGCATAGACACCCTGAGTGGGAAGGTGAAATAATCCCTATTTCACCTTTGCATTTATGATGTCTATGCATATTGCCTAACTTAGCTATTTTCTATGTATAAAAACTGTTATATTTATATCTATCTATCTGTCTGTCTATCTACCTCTAACCTTCTCTCATCTATCTATCCTATAGACCTGTATACGTATCTGCAGTCCATAAATTCATCAACCAACCAAACTATCTTTACTTTAGCCTACCATAATAATACTCAAAGTTCTCACTTTCGTTCAATTACCCTGATGAATAAAGGACAAATATGCATATTTTGTAATACAAAATGTTCACATTACATCTAAAGTGTGTGGGAATATCAAAATCCCAGTTAGAATATTTACAAGAATGTGATGAACAAGGATATACCATGATTGACAATCATGTATGAAGTAGTAATTAATCATAATTGCAAATGATATGTATCTAAATGTTTTAAAGTTAAGTAATAATATTCATGTTCATGGTATCATCAATAACCGTAATTAGTCATCATGAAACTGCTATGGAGGACCAAGTGTCATAAGTGTAAGCCCCTATCATTGTTATTTTACAATCATTTTCATTAGATTACTATTAAAAACACACGTTCACTGACATTGTCAGATTGGGAACACTACACCAGCCCTGGCAGGAATACTCATTCACTAGTTAACAATTTCACAAGCTGATCTGGTGATCCCCACGATGCTCACTCAATAATCAACCCATAATATATTACACAACAGAATTACACCAGAATAGACAGACCTGTCTCATCTTGTAAATTCATACTTCCTATTGTTTGCTTTAACTCTATGGACTAACTTGAACATGCCTTCAGCGATCTGCTTGGAAACATGTACTTTGCAACAAGATAGCTCACCTCAAAAGATGCTTTCAAGGCTCGCTCACTGACAATCATTGCCTTTCTGAAATACACTCAACAATTTTGGTTTGCCTACATAGGCTATGCCTTATGTTGTCTCAAAATATATTTTGAGCTTGTTGGGTTTCATTCCCTCAGTAGACAGGACATTACCACATAGCAGACACTTAGGCTTTTTCTAGTTTTCAGTTAAATGTATACTGAAGGAAGGATTCATCATATTTTCTCTGTTTTTTAGATGTCTTTTTGTCAGTTTCACTTGAAGATGTGGTGGGGGACGCAAGCCCACACGAAGACCCACCTGGGATTCAGCAGGGCGGTTCTCAGAGAGGTATGGGTTTTCTGCCGTCAGACCTAAACTGCCTGGTGAAGCCCCCAGGGCCACAAGAATGTTTTGAAGTTAGCTTAAACAAACAATCAAATCAAACAAAATGCCCTACTGAACCTATTCAAGGTTCACCCCCTATCAGACACCAAGTCAGCAGTCATAACAGTTCAGTTCCATAATTAATCCAGGAGACAGCATCTACAGCATAGAGGTGTGGCTAAACAGATTTGCCACCCTGAAATCGGGGGCTCGGATGGTCCTGAATGAAGACAGGGTATGGACAGGGGCTAAGAAATGGCTGGTGCAACTCCGAGCGGACTCCGAGTCCAACACATCCCCAGCACCATCAACTTGGGGAGTAATAGGGGCTCGTCCACTACTATGGCATGCCTAAGCTTTGTCCACTACTATGGCATGCCTAAGCTTTGCAGGAACTGCAACCAATTGGGTCATCTAGCCACAGCCTGCAAAGCCATCATATGCAAAATATGCCAAGAAGGCCACCCAACATCAGGCTGTATATTAACCTGACCCTGCAATCTGTGCTGGATACAGGGGCATCTCTACCGGACCTGCCCCAACTCCTACGCCGGTAGAGCTAAGGCTAACACCACCAACACCATCACCCCAACTTCAAGACCCAAACCCGACACCAGACCTAGCACCAACCCCAGTCTCATAGCTCCAAGACCCAGACCCAGCTCAACCCCTAAGCTCCAGCCCCAAGACTCAGCACCAAACCCGGCACCAATCCAAGATCCCCAGCACCAATCCCAAGGTCCAGCCCCGAGACCCAGCATCAGAACCAACACCAACCGGCCGCACATCCCCAGCACCAACACCAGACCCTACCCCTACCCCTACCCATTTTTTATGAATAGTCAATTTAGTCCATTTATGTTTGATGTAAATATGTAAATATTGGTGTTAATTTCTAAAAACAAAACAAATAAAAGCTGTAAACTATAACCCTAGTGTCATGGTGAGGTTTTTCGAAGGTGGTTTAATTGCTGATATTACTGAAGGCCTAGGTGTAAAATACAAGGTCCGCCACTGATGTATTAGGATTATTTACCATTTCAGCTGGCAATATCAAAGTCTCAACAATGGTATCTGCCTTAAGCATAAAGTCCACAAGAAACACAACCAAGGATTACTGTAAAAGCGTCTTCTGGCTTATTATAAGAGAAGTGTGTCATCAGTATAATTATTTGAAAGCTTAAAAAAAAAGATTGCTTTTATAACACATTCCTTGGCTGAGTAGCCTTTGCTTTATGTTTCTGGCTAGTCGAAGTACGCCCTCTAGCGGCACTATCGTTCCGTTCTCTTGAAACTCAATTTCAACAAATATGGCGGCTGGTTCAGTGGTGGTGAGTCTGTGGAACAGAAAGGGGATGAAAGCAGTTCGCTTTCTCTGCGTTAAGATTTAGGGATCCAGTAGGTTCAGATAATGCTATTCAATTTGTGTGACTTTAATCTACAAAAATATGTTCAGCTAAATTAATTGTAGGCAGATCATTTGACATCTTTAATTAGGTTTACTTTATTATTGGTTCAGGGACTGACTTTTTACAGGACTGTATTTTTTATGAACTTTATGTTGATTGGCCCTTAACCATTTCAACACCTTGACAAATATGGGGCAGGTTCTATGATGGCATAATATGTGGTGTAATGGTGTTTCCTTGAGGGAAATGAAAGACATTGAGGTTAGCAAACAAAGGTAGCCTACTAGCCTACTGAATGGCTATTATCTGTTGTTGTTATTATGTTTATTGATAACATATGCTCTTGCTTTTCTGACATTTAATACAAATTGTTGTATTTTTTCACTCCAGCCTCTTGAACATGGATTCAAAACAAATCACTTGTCATGCCATCCAGATTGAAAAATGCAACAAGGACAGAAATTATGGAAATGTCATGCCTCTCCTGATCATCCTTGATCATGCCTGTGTGTCTCTGGAGCAGCTGCAAGGGACAGACATTGTCAGGGTCCTCTACAGAGTCCTCAAAACCTGCTCCGACCCTTCGGTGAAGAAAACAGTCAAGTGTTTGCTGTCAAAATGGAAAACAATGTACAATCACCCTCATGACATGTCAGAAGATAAAATCAATGAAAAACCCATTGTTGTTGAAAAGACTAAGGAGACATTGGCTGACAAAGCTTGTCTGGGGGACAGGGGTGATCTCTGCGCTAGTGATACGAGTAAAGCATTACTAGAGCAAGGTGAGGTCCGTGAACAGGGGGTGACCTATACTGGGTCCAGACATGACGGAATACTTATGAATAGAAATGAGTGTGTGAGAGCTACAGGAGATGGGCTGTCATCTTTACAGGAAGGTGGACCTTCTTCCTCATGCTCAACGTTGCACTCCCTCGCCGGGGGTTCAAGAACTCGTGCTACCACTGCTGAGTCTACCCCTCTGTTCCGCAATCAGTCCTCAGCCCCGAGGTCCAAATGTGTCCAACTGCTCCTTAGTGCCCTCGATCCGGAAGGCTCAGAACAGGAGGGTTCAGAACCGAAGGGGAAGCCTACAGAGCTGGCCTGTGACATTGAGCGGCACATCCACGCTCTCCACAATGTGAGCCAGGCCAAATACAAGGCCTGTGTGAGGAGCAAGGTGGCCAACTTAAGGAACCCCAAGAGCTGCCACCTCCGGCTGGGTCTTCTGAGCGGTCGCCTGGGGGCGGAGGCTTTCGCCCAGATGTCAGTTCAGGAAATGGCGAGCGAGGAACTCCGACGTCTAAGGAAGGAATACTCATCCCAGGGTGTGTGTGAGCGGCAGCTTCCCCTAGGGGTGGAGGGGACGCCCACACGGAAGCTGCGCTGCAGGAAATGCGAGGGTGCTGACTGTAAGGTGACCCAGGTCTCTCGGGGGACGCTGTTCCTGCCAGCGTGGGTGCGCCGTGGCAACCCTGATGAGGACGCCATGACCTTTGTGACCTGTAGTGGATGTGGGGAGCAGTGGTACCACAGTGGCTGGGACTGCCTCTGAAGCTCTCATCACACCATCCCATCTATCTTATAGAACCTGGAAAATGCCTTTGGAAAAGGATTTCGACACACCAGTAATGCTAAATACGTCATGTTTTAGTGACATGTTTTTATGATTATTACATCATGGTTATGTACTGTATATCGTTATTAAAATGACTGTTCTGCCAAATCTATTTTTACCATTTGCCCTCTCTCTCTCTCTCTCTCTCTCTTTTTCATTCATTATCTTTATGGCATCGGTAGACCACTGTGGCTTTGGGGTTCATGTGAGAACAGAGCAGCTCTTATGACATTAATGTGAAGCAGAGTAGTTGTGTACTATCAACACAGTCACTGATCAAAGAGCTAGCCATGAGTAAACCCATGTAGACCTTCCTGTGGACATGTGATCCCGTGAGCAGCACAGTGGGCATGTGACTCCTGTAATCCGCCCGAGACCCGGCCCCTGAAGGGGGCTGATCTCCCGTGGTCTTTCACTCTGCACAGCTAGGGCTAATGACATCATTGTGATGACAGTGAAGCGTTTCCCGAAAGATCCTAGTAGTAACTAGGTAAATAAGAACAAGTTGGCTTTATAACCTGTAGGTCTGCTCTTTGTGGATACAGTGTGGGAATACTTGGGTGGATATGATGTTCTGTCTTTATTCAACATGTACAAATATGCCTGGTTACCCTTGAACCATTGTAGTGTAAATCTCAAAAGAGGGGAAGCATATACTCTACTGGTCAGACTGCCATGACCATTTTAAAATGCAATGTAGGCCTAGATCATATTCTTTAGCCCACAGAAGATGACCCCTGTCTATAATGTGTTCTTTGTCAGTGTGTCTGTTATTTGTCTTTGTACATGTATGGCCTAGAAGCATCTTGTGTGTTTTGTGCAATCTGTGAGAAGTACAGACAGTCTGAGTCATGATAGATACTACTGTGTTTTATCAGGAGTTGCCTACAGGAGTGGCAATCCCAAAGTCCAGTTCCTTATCTCCCTGATACTCTTTGCTTTGTTTACATTCAGCTTTTTTACTTTCGTAATCACTGTCTGTGTGATAATAGTTTCTCTCCCCCACATTCACACACACACCACAGGCAGGCAGGCAGGCACACACACACACACACACACACACAGGCATGAGGTGGTACGTTCAAATGTAGATGTACATTGCACAGACATAAAGTGCACACTGATATCAGTTTGTCTGCATAGACCCCCACTGATAACAATGTACCAAGTGGAATGTCCTCCTCCTCCTGCTTTCCATTAGAAACACATTCTCCTGTCCTACACTAACACAATGCTGACACACACACACACACACACACACACACACACACAAAGTTGGAGGTGTACACGATTCGACATACTTCTACTACATTACTTTTCCCCCAAACCAGAATAGTAGGACATGGGCATATTATGCCTACAGGGAGTCTGTATCGTATGTTGCCGTGACGTCATTATAATATTGGATTTGGTACAGAGATGCAGGGATCCTGAATCCCTTTCTGTGTGTCTGGTCGGGTGAATATTGTTTCCAAAGGTACATTCATGTGCATGTATTTTGAATTGAGAAAAGTCAAAATGACAGTAATATCTTTTTGGCGATCAAGAAGAAGGCGCAAGACAACCGTAGGAAGGAGGAAAAGAAAGAAGTGGAAAAGAAAGAATGAAAGAATGAATGTGGAAAAGAAAGAATGAATGTGGAAAAGAATAAATAAATATAGAAATGTATTTCGTTATACTGTGTGTATTCATTCATTTATTTGTTCATACATTCATTTATGTGTCTATATTATTGTTAATTTTGACAGACTTGGTCCTCCATAGGAGGCGTGGCCACGTGGGTCATATGAGCGTCGGTGATCAGACGGTCCTGCCCAGGGTGGCCACGCGCGCCGTGTCACCGGGGGAACCGTGGACGTGAGGAGGAGGAGGAGGATGTGGATATGGCATCGCTGCAGAGGAAGAAGTAGCTCTTTAAACGGTAAGGCATTGACAGGCATGCTAAGCGCTTATAGTTGTATTTTTTGAAGAATGGCTTAGTGTTGATCTGTCGTTATTTAAACAGCTTTGGGGAAACATGCTGATTTTAGGTTTAGACTGGAATTGATTGGGTTCGTTGGTAGGCAGAAAGAGAGCTAAGCAGTAGCATACTAGCCCAGCTAATCAACCCGTTGACAGCTGATGTTTGCACGTATTCGATTAAATACCGTGCTCGATCGGTTCAGTATCCCGTGTTGCAAAGCTCTGAGCTGTGTTATTCATTTGCATGCGTTTTTATTAATTAAGTCGTGCTTAAACACCTGCTATCTGTCTGTCTCCATAATGTTGGACAGTGGCGTGACAGACAGTTCGTGACATCAGTGGCGTGACATCACGTCATATATATATAGGTGCACTTACAGGTGTGTCAGTACAGCCATTAAAGCTCTTGTGCAACAAGGTTTGTTCCAGCAAGCTTGACTAGTTTTCCTTCAACAGCCAAGCCTATCCCCTGGTTTTTATTTAAATGGTCAGTAGGTTACAAGACTAGTGTTTGCCAAATGCCTTCTTTTCAGTTCCACAGTTCTGTACTGTATCATGAATAGATGCATACTCACTGACAGTGTTCATATTCTACTTCTGAGACATGTTTCAGCTAACTTCGAGCACTTCCCCTTTAAATCTTGTGACTGGTGAGACCGAGGAGTCAGTGATATGGGCACATGACTGTGTGTGTGTGTGTGTGTGTGTGTGTGTGTGTGTGTGTGTGTGTGTGTGTGTGTGTGTGTGTGTGTGTGTGTGGCCATTGATGCAATACAGCAATTATTTGTTTTACCCATTTAAGAGGTATGCACTACACTACACAGAGCAGTCCTATTCTGTTGTTGTTTAGCCTAGGCTATATCCTGCTTATTCTATTTTTGATTTTGTCTTTCTACTGCAATGCCAATGTCTATTTGAACCTGTACCCAATAATTTTACTCCTTGTATCTGTAATAATAAAAGCAATTCAGATTCTGATAGATGATGGCTGAAGCAAACAATGGCAACGTCTCTGAAAAGAGTTTTCGATCAACCAATTTGACTAACAAGCTGTGTGGCTGTTAACTCTGACCTAGGCATAATTGAATGGTGAGCCTACTGCATATATTCAGCTGGGATATGTAATGCAGAAATGCAGGGCAGGAGATGTAGGCTGTAGCAGTGGTACAGTGTAGAATTCAGGGGCAGTCTTGTCACAATGTTCTGAGACGTGGATTAATCAAGTTCTGGTGAGTGTGTACTACTTTGACAGACAGAGAGATGCTGAAGATAATACTATCTGAACCACTGATTAAATGAATACTGTGAGCATGCATTGTGAGGAGATGAGATTGGATTGCATCACTTTACCCTCCCTATCTTTCTCACTTACAACGGCCCACTGCATAGGGTTAACTTTCTACTACTCAACCGAAAGGATGGTCTGGCATGTTGGTTGCATCATCATCTTTAGATTTCACTCTTAAGTGTGTTAGTGTGTTATAGGATTAATAGCCTACAACTTGGTTGGGCCTAGCTTAATCCTCTGTTGTATACGGTTGGAATTTTAATACCCATCAGATAACATTCATCAGCAATTACAGAGCAGTTTGAAAGGAACGTAGCAGAATTCTTTGATATGAAGCAGGCCTAACATTTATTTTTATTTCATCTTGCTTTCTTACAGGCGCTGAACTATGGTTTTCCCCTGAGAAATAACGGTAAGAAATAATTGTAATTGTGGATCATATCCTAGCAGTGATGAAGTTGAAACAATGCTATTGTAGATACACCTAAGGCTACTGCAGCCACTTCATGTGTGTAGGCCTATTGCCTTGTGAAACAGTAAGCATAAATAATTGAACAAAGATGTATTGTATACTTAACGCTAATGGCAAAAAGAGCTTCTGAAAGCCGTGGGTGATGTGATGCAGATAAACATGTTATGTCAGTGTACTATGTAGGGAATAAGCTACAGCACCTATATTATACCTGAACGCAGCTGAGGACTGCATTGAAATGTGTTTTGCAGGTACCCCAAGATCTTTAATGTATTCTGATACTGAAACTTTCAAAGAGGCATTTTAGCAATCATTTAATCAAATTCAACCCGTCAATCTCAAGTTTCAGTGCTTCCTAGACCATCAACCCCCGCACAGTACCCCCAGCATCCTCCAGCCCTGCCCCAGCCATGACGTCCAAGTCCTCCCTGCTGAAGGTCATCCTCCTGGGGGACGGCGGCGTGGGCAAGTCCTCGCTCATGAACCGCTACGTCACCAACAAGTTTGACACGCACCTCTTCCACACCATCGGCGTGGAGTTCCTCAACAAGGAGCTGCAGGTGGACGGACGCACGGTCACCCTTCAGATCTGGGACACGGCGGGCCAGGAGCGCTTCCGCAGCCTGCGGACCCCCTTCTACCGCGGCTCCGACTGCTGCCTGCTCACCTTCAGCGTGGACGACGGCCAGAGCTTCCACAACCTGGCCAACTGGAAGAAGGAGTTCGCCTACTACGCCGACGTCAAGGACCCCGAGGCCTTCCCCTTTGTGGTGCTAGGCAACAAGCTGGACGTGCCCGAGCGCCAGGTGTCTGGCGAGGATGCCCGCCAGTGGTGTAAGGAGAACGGCGGCCACCCGTACTTTGAGACTAGCGCCAAGGAATCCACTAACGTGGCGGCGGCCTTCGAGGAAGCCGTGCGGCGCGTGTTGGCGTCGGAGGATCGGTCGGAGCACCTCATTCCCACGGACACGGTCGACCTGCACAGGAAGCCACGCTCTGGCTCCTCATGCTGCTGAGAAGGGAGGGTGGGATTCTGGTGATGATGGACTCTTATTAAACAGACAGGTTAGGTAATTGTTAAAACTGCTGCCACGCAACTCTCTAGCCATTGGGTTTGATGATTCTACTGTCGGCTGCGACTTTGACTCCACTGATGCAAACGACCGCCTACTCTCAGTTCCTCTTTTCATGTGTGATTAATGCGCCCGTTCTGCTCCTTCGTACACCCCTGGGTTTTCACCCATAACCCTCATACTCAGCTTTGTGCTCACACACATTCCCATTGTCCAACTCATGAGACCACTATTGCACTGTATGTCTCCAACTCGCAAACTATTACGTAAGCAAGCACATTATGTGCGTTTTCCCCACACACACATAAACAAACACACACACACACACACACACACACACTACTCAGCATCGCATCAAACAGGCTCCACTTACAGAACATAAGGAATCTTGTACATGATCAGTTTGAGCACACTCAGAGCTGCTGGCTTGAATTCCTTTTTGCTGGAGAGTATTTTTCCGTGACTACTATGATGGAGATTGTCTTACTTCTGCATTCTTCCTTCCAAGAGATGCAGATCAAAATATACAGTAATCATACTAGGAAATGACTTAATGTTGTCTATTTCTTTTTTTAAATTAATAACAATCACGTTCTATCCAATGGGCTAAATGTGCCAAACATGATATAATATTGTTGATATTTAAAGTAAACCTTTTTGTAGTAATTTTAGTGTTGTTAGTGCATTGATTGACAAGTAGCCTATAGTAAGTGGGGTGGGCCGGGAATGGGATGAAACTGATGGTTCTCTCTATCGCACAGTTGGGAGAAGAATGCCGGTCTTGCCTGGAGACCTTTTGATATTTCTTGTCCAAACGATGTCTCTAATTCTCACTTGATCGGCTGATTATAACGATTTTGAGCCAGCCATGTAGCCCAGATTATGACAGTGTCAATTTGAGGCTAAACATTGCTTGTATCATAGACCTACATTGAATGGATTCATACTCAGTCTCTAACTCTATACCCATCTGCATAGTCATGGCTGAATTCATAACTGTAAGAGCTTTAACAAATATAATCCAATTTCAAGATCAACTGTTGAAAGCCTTTTTAGCTGTGCTAAACTGGCAGTTCATTAGCCTTTTAATTGTAATGGGGCATGCAGATCAGATTGACTCTAAATGGGTCTTTCAACTCTGATAACCTTTTTTCTTTTTTCAGTCACTCACTATGCAAACCAGTGCACAAAGATGCCTCTCAGGACTGTACTACGTTGACTATTATGTTATGTTAACTACTATGTTATGTTCAGAGAGTTTAATGAGATTAATGAGTTTTGAATGTGCTAATGCCTGAGACTCTGGACCAACTGTTTAGTGGATGAATCAAATCCAGCTCATTCCAGGGTTTATTTGCAAAACCTATTAGATTTGCTGATATCTGTAATGTAAGCCCCAGGCGTCTTGTGTGACAAATGTTTCTTTTCAAATTACTACCAGTAATTTCTACTGTGTTTTGCATTAAAACATGAACAACCATGAAACACTATAACTGTCTTGTGTGTGTTGAAATAAAGTTGATAATTGAACTCTCTGTTGAGTCCAGTTTACTCAAGTTTGGCAGTCTCAATCCCTGGAGTCTTTGGCTCAGATTTGTAATGACACTCCTAAAATTAGCTCAAATCCAAGAATGTCTTCAACAAGTCACTCAATGAGTTGAATTGAGTCCATCTGAGTGCAATGATACATACATGTCATATACGCATGTAGGGTATGTGATCATGTGATTTCGGAATTAATATCTTAGTTTTTATAGGCTCTCTGAAATGCATAGGAATCAATTACACACTTTAGATTAGGCTGTCACTACCAACTCAGCAAAATGTCATAATTTTCTCTTGATCCTGGGAAACTCCCTGTCGGTGACAAGCATAGCCATAACATAATGCAGCTACCACTATTCTTCATACAAGGGATGGTATGGAAACAGCAATCTATTTCTGTAAACATTCTATTAAATCTATTTTAACGTCAGGTTGTAAGTTAATAATATGTGGAACAATTCCAGGGCTGATGGCACTAATGGCTAGGGAATAATTCTGATTATTATTATTATTATTATTCAATATTTGAACATTATTTAACATGAGACCACCAGGGGGCATCAACATATCACAAACCTCAACAGAAACAAGACCACCTACCATGTTCTTTCTCACTGGTATGGTGAGCACTATTCTAGTCATCCTTCCAAGCCTACATTTTACCCAGGAACTGGTTTACACACCATGAACAATAACACATCTACCATAGGATCTAAACTCATTTCAACTAAACAGAGGTTCCAGTAAAGCTGTAGTATAGAGTGGCTGTTAATTTTGCAGAGACATTAGGTTGTTCATTCAGTATAGTTATGGTTGAGAAAGATAATGGCTGCTGTGAAACAATCACATGTGTCTCAATTTTTCAAAGGGCAAGTGTAATTGCAAGAAAAATACTTTTCACGAGAATTTTCACGATAATAAAAAATATCGGTTTTACTAGAGAAGGTTACAAAAATCATCACTATACAGGAGTCATATAACTATTCAAAACTTTCAAAAGAAAAAACTATAATGAAACAACTACAGGGACTACAATGCCATCAAAGTACAATGGATTTCTTTAAAAAAGAGTGTGTGGGGGGGCAAACACTGCCTACCATAATTGTCAGTACAATTGACTACACATCACCTGAAAAACTGCAAAGACACAGTCATGTCTCCTTCATGCAATAACGAGGAAACGACAACACACCCTGACACGCACCTTCTTATAGGAAATTGAACGTGAGTTTGCCTACATCACCCGGCGGCAAAGCACGTATATCAAACATAACACACATGGCAATATAGTCCTTTTTTCAGTATTTAGACATTTGCACACGTGGACAATACTGACATGCTTTTCATGAAAGTTAAAGTAATCATCGTTTCACTGTTTTGAGGAAGTTAACTAACCTGTGATAATCTATAGAGTATAGGTCATAACAATTAAATGATATCTGATAACAAAATCAATATATGAAAATTCCTGACTCGTTATTATCATAATTGTAAACATCCAAACAGTCCCTGTGGCTCACAGAACAGGCCTGAAAATGTGACTCAGTTAGAATCAACCATAGAGCTTGAAAGTCAACCATTTGGTTTGCCATATAGTAAAATAATCACAAACAATTTCCCAAAAAAATCAATGTCAAGTAACTCATTATCTTATCACAGGGAAAGATTCAGCTGGCTGCTTAAAACTGATAAAACATTTAAAACAATTTCTTTATACAACATTTTTTTCACATTTTGAAATGTTTACAATACCAGCACCTCAACTCCTCATGATGACTATACTGTATTTGCTTCCCTCACAATATACAATTTAAAGATGTTACATTACAATTATATCAAATGTAGAACTAGTAATTGATGCTAAACACATATTCCAACGGGAACATTCACATCTTTGTGATTAAGGGGAAAACAGCATGGTAAAACATTGACCGTGTCCTCCACGACAAGGAGGTACAATTTACATCTTTTGGGGCAGTCCATATATTTACAGGTGAATTAATCCCTTAATCCCTTTTATGTTTGTTTTGGGAATATGAGAGAACCAATTAAGGTCCAGTGGACTTCATTACAGGCTACCGTACCGTATGTCAATTCCAAAACAGTGCAATGGATGGAGAGTCGTCCACTGTTTAGAGTGGTAGCACATCTGCACATTAGGCTTAAACTGATGTCTTATCTTGAAATGTCTCTGGTCCTAAATTAATGTAGTATTTTATTTATGTTTCATACCTGAGGTATAGGTCATTTACATGGCAGAACTAAATCACCTGACCTAGATCTATGTGTCTGTCTTGTGTGTATTGGAGCAGCCTGAAAGCGAGATGATTTCCATGACATGGAGAGTGCAGTGTTGTTCACCTCCGAGTCCAGTCATGACTCTGAATCTTTTAGAAGATGTAAAGATTTTGAAGATTTAGTGTCGCATTGGGGCAACAGTCAGTGAATGTGATTTCCTCAAGTGGAATGAAGAATTAATGAAAAGTAATCGCTGTCAATAAATACATCATTAGAATAATATAATAACTGGCTATTTTTTTTTTTTAAAGGAGGCTTAAGTGTTTTCTATGAGAGGCACCCTAAGGTGCTTATACTGTATATGTATTTCTTTTGTTTTGTCTTAAATAGTGCAACGTATCAAGCATTACCATTAAAAAACCAACACATGTAAAAGAGGGTGGAGATAACCAAAGGAGAAAATACCAGAGAAAAGATCATAGTAAACCTGGCATACTTATATAGTATTAAAAAAAAAAAAAAAACATTCATACACATTCGCACAATATATTCATATATATATATAAAACACCAAAAAAAGAGGAAGTTTCTGTCTGGCTTCCCCAGGAGTTAGTGCAGACAGTGACCATGTCGTTAGGCTGTTAGGAGCTGTGTTAGTGCTGTGCTGGCTCAGACCAGTTGGCCATTACAAACTGAGACACATTCACTCCGGTCCAAACAGGAGAAGACGTTTGCAAACAGAAGAGGTATGGTACTACCTGAGCTCGTCCCAACAAGAACTCTCATCTACGTTCTCCATTTGTAAACGTTCCCCCCCTGTTTGGACACAGTGAACGAGACCCAGGTGTTGATTTACTAAAAGTGGGGGTTGGGGAGTGGGGGGTTGTTAGGTGTAAGGGGGGAGTGGGGCTTTGGCCGGTTCTTATGAGTAGGAGGAGTTGAGACCCTCCTTGGAGCGTGCTTCCACATCCAGCTCCCCGTCGTCCTTGGTCTTGATGTCCTGGTACGCGTGTGTGTTGCAGGCGCCCTTCAGGTAGGCCCAGTTGGCTGACAAGATCATGAGATAGTGGATCTGTGGAGGGAAGGAGGGAGGAGAGAGGGAGGGGAGGGAGGGAGGGAGGGAGGAGAGAGGGAGGGAGGGAGGGAGGGAGGGAGGGAGGGAGGAGAGAGGAGGGGAGGGGGGGAGTGAAAGAGCAGAGGGTGTTGGCCAATAAGTGGGTTAGTTAGTTAGCCAAAGCAAGCTAAATGAGTAAAGTTAAATATTATGTTGGTGGCATTCTACAATGACAAAAAAACACATTATGGGCTCTATTTTCAGCTGGTGCAAAACGGAGGCAAGTTAGCGGTAACAGGTGAAAATACCACTGAGCTATAGCCCTGTATAGCCCTGTCTCGTCTGCAGTCTTGTGGGAGGAGAAGCAGAAAATACTGTAGGACAATAAGTAGGTCAAGTGATATCACATGCACACACCCCCTAAGCACCACCACCGGTGCCACGACAATGGCCGTGTTTGTGCTAAGACCTGTTTTTAACGCTGTTTAGATAGAGCCCATTATCTTCGCTCTGTTGTCATAATTAGTAGTAAATAGGTTTGTCTCATCACTACATGAATTGTGGCAGTATAGTAATACAACTTTGCTACGATGGCTTGTTAGTATTAGAAAATGACAGAAAACGAATGTCGGTGGATCTACAGTACATGTAGTCCCACAGTCACAGAGAACAAAAATATGTCTAAGCACATTCTAATAAGGAGAAGACAATAGTCTTAGTTTTCCTTCACATTTTATGTTTAATTTACAGTCTTTAGAAATTTGAACAACTACTGGATATCACTAAAAGCGACTAAACCAGAAAAGACAAACTTTATCATAAACTAAACTTTTCACCAACTGCACAGGTACAAAGTCAGGGTACAAAATGCAATGAAAAAACTTTTCTCGTCAAAAACAATTACACTACACATCAAGTAACTACACATTAAACAGAAATATACATTTCCTCTTACACTGGCCACTTCATAAACGTGTCCTATGCCTGTCTGCATGCCGTAATTAATACTAAAGCTACAGTAGATCTACCTGGTCTACTTCTGGTCAACCTCACCATAGCCTTGACTGGTGCTCCTTCATAGTACTGTATTACAGTAAGCTCATTGGGGAGAATATTTGGTCAAAGGTCTTCAACTGTGATTTTAACTTTAACCACACTACCCTAAGAAACAACACTGACTGATATAAGAGCCAATACTTGGCTACGGCACGTACAGTACATTTAAAAAGAAATGTTATTCTGGCTTGCTTATGATGCGCTCACTAACTAGCCTCTCAAGTAGGTTATGTACAGTACAGTAGATCTATGTGTTGTGCCATGTACTGTAAATTTGACTAGCAACGTCAAAAAAGGAATTGAAAACCATCACTTTGAGCTGACAATATGGGGAGCTAGGAATAACTAAATAGCTTATGAGTTAATCTTACAGACCAAACCCAACTCCTGAATGTATCTATTCCCAGGTGCTTTATTTATGCCCTAACTTCTCCCAAACTGGTGCCACCTACTCAAATAGAAATACTTCACCACTTGTGAATTTTCTCTGTACTTTTCTCTGGTTCAATGAACTCTCTTGCATACCCCCTCTCTGTTTCTCTGTTCATCTGTCTCTTGTCATCTGGCTGATTTCTACCTGCTCCTTTGCTTTCTCTCTTTCTATCTCTCTCTCTCTCTTTCTCTGTTTCTCTCTGTCTCTCTCTGTCTCTCTCTGTCTCTCTCTGTCTCTTTATTTCTCTCATCCTACAAAGCTGATGCAGTGGTTGTCATGGCTCTTAAACTTGAGAACAGCATAGTTATACGTGGTGGCCATCATGTAGATCAGCTGTGGAGGAGGAAGAGATCAGAAGTAAGACACGACTCCAACCACCACCAGACTGCCTTTAGGGAGGTCAGAGAGTTGCTGTTGGTGGTATCTTGCTGTATCATACCGTTCTGGGCAGCAGCACTTTACAACATTAGCTAGCATTCATTAGCTGCAACCTTTGGCCTTATTTCGCCCAGTGCCATCCGGTAAAGGACAGTAAACCAAGGTCTTATGACCCCATTAAACTGACTCTACTAAACAGGTCTTCACCCGGCACACTGACTGGATGAAGAAACGCAATCATCAGTAGAATGTGGCCCTGTCGCTCTACTCGTTGAGACGTAATGTGTACAGCTCTCAATTCTGTGGCACAGACTATGGTGGTTGGGAAGGGGGGGGGGGCAGCTTTTGAGGCCTCTCAAAACAAGAGCGTTACGTTAGCCGTTAGCCTCCGGGCTCCAGCACGGTCCATCATCTCAGGCATCTCAGTGTATAGCCACAGGCTGTAGGGCAGTTTCAAGTCCCCCGCCACCACCCCCCCAACCACCCCCCCCCCCCTCCTCCACTACGAGGACATCAAACGTGATGGAGGGGTTTCCATGGCAACAGATATGCGTGCCATGGCAACATGCAAATTCAATGACAACACATGAGCATTGGGATGTAGGTGTCGAGAGCTTACCAACGCAATAACGGTGGCACCGGCCCCAGCACACGCAACAATGTACAGGTGGTAGGACAGGTAGAACTGCAAAAGATGAAGAGATCCCCCCCCCCCAGTTAGTTTTGAGAATAATTTGGGGTTTTTGTTATCTGAAAGTGAAATGTTTTGTTTGTTGTTTGTCGTTCTACTCTTCTACTGTGCTAATCACATTCATCATGACGTTTTCCAAAATGCTGACACCTTCAAGTGGATATAATGAATATAATATGTTCAAAAAAAATCGATGCATTGTCATTTTAACAAATTAGAGCTCTCAATAATGTGACAAACACAGAGGATAACATGACGTGCGCGTTCAGGGTCTAGAGGAGAGGAAGAGGTTGCCATGTTCACCTCGCTAGTGTTACAGATGTCTCCTAGTGTGGATCCGCAAGCTTTGCCAGGCATTGCATTCCATGGAATAATACCTATAGGGAAATGAACAAGAGATTTGTGTTAGCACCCTTGACAGAATGGTAATATTGGTAATATAACAAAGATAATTGGGGTAGTGGTGGTCTAGTGGATAGTGAGTTGGACTTGTGATCGGAAGGTTGTGAGTTCAAATCCCGCCTGAAACCACACCACTACTAGTGTGCCCTTGAGTAAGGCACTTTGCCCTCAGTTACTCCAGGGGGAATGTCCCTGTAATTCGTAATTGTAAATCGCTTTGGATTAAAAGCGTCTGCTAAATGGCAAAATTATTATTAATTATTATAATGATATTGTAATAGCCTAGTTCTAGTAATAGGCTACCAAAAGGACATATAGGTATGTGGCACCTACATCTCTTCTGCTCTAAGTGGAATTACTGTCCAATGGATATGGGTCATACTCATGATGTTATGATTACAGGTAGACTTTGTAATCATAGTGGTGTGAGAAAATGGTTCTCACCGTACTGCCTCACATCCACACAGATGTCGTCTGGGGAGGTGATGTTGGCATCGGGGGACCGCATGGCGGCACAGGTAGTCCACATGTTGTAGAACAGAAAGACAGGTATCGCAGAGAAGCCAAATATCCCCAGGAAGGCCAGGCCCAGGATGTAGGTCAGGACCACAAACTGAGAAGGAGAGGCAATGGAATGAGTGGCGTTATCATCATCATCATCATCACCATCATCATCACCATCGTCATCATCAAGTCGAAAACACATGTATGATACTACTCTCCTACAACGTTAACATCACTGTGACTACCGAAACCTTTGTCAGCATGATCATCCGGCCATCAAACCTCATCCCTGTGAGCATACTCTGCATCACGATCATCATCCACATTGTCCCACAATGGCACATTGACATGTAGGATGAAAAGGACTGGCTTAAGTTTACTAAAATATTAGTCAAAATATGACTCTGGAGGAAACACCCCCCCCTCCAGCTAGGCCTTCCAGGGCTGATGTTACTGGACATCTGCAGCAATTAGAGTAATCAGGCTAGAGAGGACAAAGTGTGCCAGAGCTACCCTCAAGGGCTCTCCCCTGCTTTGTGTGAGCTACATGCACACATGTGCATTTGTGTGTGTGTGTGTGTGTGTGCATGTGTGCGTGCGTACATGTCAGTGGGTTCACGTGTCTGCATGCACACATGTGAGTTTGTGTGTGTGTGTGTGTGTGTGTGTGTGTGTGTCTCACCAAGGCTGTGATGCAGCGGCCGCACACTGTGGTCTTGAACTCGCTCTGCAGCTCCTTCTTGACAGCGCTGGTGGTGTAGAAGCCCTCAGCCAATAGGATGATCGCATACACAAAGAAGAAGGAGGCGATGCCGTAGATGATGTACTGCATGACCTGGACCCTGCACAGACAAACGGACTGTCAGTCAAACGTACACACACACACACACACACACACAGACATATGTATTGAATCATCTGATTCTTGGTGGTAGACATGCTCTCTCTCTCTCTCTCTCTCTCTCTCTCTCTCTCTCTCTCTCTCTCTCTCTCTCTCTCGCTCACACACACACACACACACACACACACACACACTTACACAACAGTGAGAGTGGCGTGGTCGCTGGTGACCCGTGAGAAGTGGTTCTCCAGCATGGTCAAAGTGCCGGTCAGGGCCACATGACCACACCCGCAGAACAGAGCCACGCCTGAGAAACACAGGATGGTGGCCACCAGCGAAGCGTAGGGCACCCCGCCCAGACACTTGATGCAGCACTCAAAGCAGCCTGTAGAGGGAGACAGAGAGACACCACACATTCCTTAGCAGGACAAAAAACCTCACAGGCAGATGATTTTAGTTGAATTCATCTAGCTACATGTTAGCCTGCTACTTCTGTTTGATTCTTTCTTGAAGAAGAGCCACCCACGGTGGGCTACACATTATAAATAAGTGAATTCATGAATCCTATTTGGTCAGATTCGCTCGTTGTATCTGAGTGGGATATTCACTCTGTTGTGAAACAATCAAGATTAGCATTCTGCTAAACTGAGCCAAATAGAAATATAGAGTCACATTCACTCCACACTCCGTTTGTCTTAGAAGGTTCACCTTCGTCCTAGCATCTTTCCCAGTTAATATGCACACTCTGCGCAAGCACCCCAGGAGTGTTAAATATGCCATGTTTGCCATTGTACAAGCTCAAGTCTTCCTCTCTACTCCATGGAAAATTCTTCCTCTCCTTTTTTTTCTTCAAAGAGAAACATTCACGTCCTTTTCACTCGAATGCATGAATAATGCATGATCTAATTCTAAATAAATGATTGCTAAATAGATGATTGTCAGAGGTTTCGGAGGCACAGAGGAACTGGAGTGGAACTGCTGCTGGCTCAGATGTTGGAGTCTGAGGAGTCACATGGAACGGTCAAATCTTTTTTTGGGATCCTTCGGTCAGTATAGAGTGCAAACAAAAATATTAAGAATATTGGTCTAACACAGACATATACTGTAAGATACCTTATGAATACTGTAGGGTACCGGTATATGGGGAAATGATTAGTGAGGCGAAAGACAAAGAAAGAAAGAGGGGACTTTTATTATGTCTCATGACATTTCCTTTGTTTTTGTCTTTCTGTAGCAGCAACAGCTCCTCGAGCAAAACTATACAGAGTAATGATGAATCATATCCCGATTTGATGTCTTTTGTTTCCAGACCATTCCATCTGATGTTGCATTGACAGTGCACCGTGACAACTGCACAGAGGAACAGTAGAGGCTGTTTGTGGAAGGCGGTCCAGGGGATTGGCCACGCTACAGCTGGTTCTTTAGTGGAGACAGCGCTTGTCAGAGGATAAAAAGGAACGAACCAGAAAAAACACATTACATTGAGTACAAGTGTTGAGGCTTATATAACTCGTGTTAAAAATAGCTCCCTTGCAAAAAAGGGGAAGTTACTCTGGGAAAATTGCATTCGCTTGCGTGTGCCACATTGGTGTTTCCATGACAACCCTTTCTTATTGGCATATCTCATACTTCATAATTAGAGTCATACTCATTCCTTCAGGAGAGTAATGGCTCTTTCTTTTACAGGTAATCCTCCCCAAAAAAATGTGGAGGTAAAGTAATCCTGACAACTCTGTTTCCTAGATTGGTTTCAGACTTGGCTGTTAATGACACCCCCATGGAATAGCATTCCATGATACACGGCAAGAATTGCCCTATTAAAGTTGCCCCCCACTGACTATAGGAGAATTCACTTGGCTATGGACTTAAACCCTGTGACAACGTATGTCAACTGGGACCAACGTCAAAGGATCAAACGTTTCTGACAGGCATCGGAGAACACTGATTTAGCCGATACTTCATTTTAGCTTATAACGGAAAACATAAAGGGTTACATCTGCTAGACAGCTGCAGGTAAGTGAGAGGTTGAGGGTATTTTCACATTATAGTCCTCTTTATAATAACCAACCTCAATCTAAGGGAACCAAAAGGTGAAAGAAGTAGTACAATAACTCCAGGCTTTTTGTGTTCACATGCCCTTCTGAATGAGGACTCAGTTCTCTTGCTGCTGGTATTTTTACACCTGGCCCCTTTCATAAATGTTTTGTGAACTCTAAATGTTCATCAAATATTCATGCATATATAAATGCTACAAATGAACTCATCTCTAAAGCGAAGTGAATGGAGACCATCTTAGGAGGTGGTCTGCTGTGCTGTTCAATGTGACATTACCCAAGCTGCAAAGCAGTTAATCCGCATGACTTCCAATCGTGGTGCTGTGAAAACAAAGTAGACTGACACCTTATCACTGCTGAAATGGACCAGCAAGAGGACAAAATTCAGTCCTCATTCAAACCCAAGGGCAGGTATGAATACAAATTGTGAATATATTTGTTCATCTCTTGGTTCACTTAAAGAGGGCCGAGTTCAGTTACTTTAAAGAGGACTGTACATAACAAAAATATCCCCAAAATGTGGGCAAAGAATTGTCTGAAAGGGACCAAGTATGAAAAGAGACTCAGGGAGGGGGCGTTGCATAATAGCATGAACACCGTTGCATAATACATCTATATCCTATTAATGTTAATGAAGTAACAAGGCAGGGCGAGATGTACGCGTGTGTCTGTCTGTGTGTGTGGGGGGTGGGGGGTGGTGGTCTTAATGACAGCTCAAATGGGCAGGTCGATATGTGACAAACAGGTTTAGTTGGGCCCCCCTCGGAACTCGTGCCCCCCAGTCAAATAAAACAGTCCTCTTCCTGTTTTCAACTATGGAGTTCCGGGCTGCCTGTGGTTATGCCTGCCTGCGGACCGTTTATCACCACAGTTAAAGTGCCCTAATGGGAAACAGACAGACAGGAGCGGCCAGTCCTCTACCGACCGCAACGGAAATCGATGGGGCTATTCATTAGAGTAGAATTTAGGTGGCACAGCGAGGTCGAGCCATTGCTCTTAATATGCCTCTCTTTCTCTGGGGTGAAATATGACCACAGGGCCGCTACTGAGTTATCGGCTCACTAGAGAGGCCACAGACACACTAGGCCCCGTGTCGACTTCTCCGGTTTCATTGATTCCTATGTTGTTTTTGTTGCTGGTTGTCTGACATGAATACAACTTCAAAAACATTTTTTGCACCGGAGCCTATGAGGTTCAGTTTGAGAATTCTGGATGCCAAAAGCTGATTCACATCAGAGGCTCTAAAGCCTCTCTCAACAACCCTCTCAGTACAGTGGTTCGGCTGTCAAGAAGTTCAGCCCACTGCTTTGTGATGCCAGTGAGAGGGAGGAGAGGGAGAGAGAAGAGATAGAGAGAGAAAGAGATGAAGACAGAGAGGGAGGAAGCGAGAGAAAGATGATGAGAGACAGAGAAGAAGCGAGGGGGAGAGAGACTTAGAGAGAGAGAGAGAGAGAGAGAGAGAGAGAGAGAGAGAGAGAGAGAGAGTGTAAGCAAAAAGCATTTTTTGGCCCCAGGGCTGGTGAATAGCAGTTGCCATGGCAGCGTGTTACCCACGACCCAGTTGAGCGGCCCTTTAACTGACTGCGTTACAGCGGCTCCACACTTCCCACATGTACTGTATCTCGTAGACGAATATGAACTCAACTCGTCCTCGGGGTTCAGGGCAGACGGGTAGGGATGGAGACAGGACTCCGAACGTATCCTGAGCACAGTCCGAACAATGTCTAAAGGCACCCTGACTGGACTATGGACTTTAACCCGGGAACCATAGAACACGGTTCCAAGAGCGGTCTAACCATCGTCCACCAGACTGAACCCGGTCTGAACTATTTTAGAATAAGGGCTGTGTGGCAGCAACAATTCTTCTTCTGTTGATGCCAGATAACTGGGTTTTGGTTCCCGTTTGGACATCTCCAAACGGGAATTTGGGTCATCTCCCTGCCAAAGGAAAAGCCACTTGTCTTGAACACTGTACGTTCAGGAGAAAGAGCCTTGAAATGGGTCACACACATCTCGTCTTCACATTCGGTGTGTTTTACAGTGCAGTGCACTTCCATGATAAGCTTCCATGGGGATTTCCTGCTCAGAATTATGAGTCACATTATGAGATATTATGCAACATTATGACAAATTAAGTGATTGTAATAAAGCAAGTGTACAACACTTTCATCAACTCTACTTCATGGGGTAGATTTAGCTCCTGAATAAAAGTGTCAATATCGCCTAGTGAATATTTAAACGGCCAGCCTGTTCTATGCCTGGAGCTCTTCCCATTTAGGAGCTCCTCATTCATTATAGGGCAATTTCCTCCTTGTGCACTATGGTAACATTCCCAGCAGCAGAGCTGTGGATCACCAGAGAGAGAGACACATCTCCCAGCAAAGAAAAAAAAAAGATGGCTTCCTTCTTCACTGAGGCGTAGATGAAAGAGGAGCCCCATCTGTTAAACAAACGAACAACAGTCCTAAACCACACACAAACACACACACACACACACGCACATGCACACACACACACACACACACACACACACACACACACACACACACACACACACACACCACACGTGTCATGATTTGAGATGCCTGATGTTTGAAAGAATTATTAGCAATATTTTTCGGCAATTTCTAAAACTGTACTTTTCTACAGGGGACAATATAGTGGGGATGTGTTCATTCTACACCTCAGAGATACAGACAGCCAAAGAATGATATTTGCAGTTAAATCAAATTACTTTTTTAAAAACTAGGCGGTGGCAGTGTTTAACAACAACGTGACAGTATTCCTGCACGGGTCAGGACATCAAAGGAAGGTAAGAGGATCATTGGTGAACCTTCATAAATTGTTTTCTGTCAGAAACCTCTTTCCTACTGACTGACCCTAATCTCGCCTACAGTACGTGTACAGTACGGGTCCTTGACCTGTTATGAAGCGTTATGAAGGACAGGGCCGCAAGGTCAGCATCTGCCCGCACACCTAATTGAGTGTAACGAAGTGCATGAAACATCACTCCCCTGTGTGATCATCAATACTTTATCCCAGTGATCCCTGGCTCTGTGCACTCACACTCTTTAGCTGCCTGTCCGCCCCCATCAGTTACTGGCATGATGGGAAATCTGGGCTAAACTCAACCAGCTGTGCAGGGGACTCAAACTCCCGGGCACACACGCACACACGCACACACACACACACACACACACATACACACAGGCACACGCACACACGCACGCGCACACGCGCACACACACACACATACACACAGACACGCACACACGCGCACACACACACTCACCACACACACAGACACGCACACACGCACGCGCACACACACACACACACATGCACGCACGCGCACACACACACTCACCACACACACTCATCACACACACAACGCCACATATACAGTACACGTGCACGCACACACCTTCACACCAATACATACACAGTTAGTTATGCAGACACACAAAGCCATATACTTTATATGCAAAGTACGGTACAAACAGTCAGCCGCACACACTGGACAGCAAAAGGCACACAAATCAAAGTAAGCAAACACACACACACACACCTTCACACATTGGACTGCTCAGGCATGGTGTGCAGCTGTGTCACGTTTGACCAAAATGCAAAATGAAGCCCCCTGGCCAAGGGTCTGGTGGTGCAATGTACTGTAAGTTTCTGTCTTTAGGGTTATGTAACAAACGTGGCTGATCTGATGTCCCTTTCTCTGAATTGTCACTGCAATGCTCCCACCGTGTTCCCAGCGATGTGATTATGGAGATTTACTTGGTGAAACTGAGTTTTCAAGTGTCCTCAGGCTGGGCTGAGTGGAGGGGGGGGTTTTCAGAAAAGGCTCACTGATAATGCCGGCTGCTGTGGCCCAAAGTGACATCAAGTGAAGTTCTTATAGATACGAAAGAAACAAGGCAGGACTACGTTACAAGTTATTCTGTAAGGGAAGCAGAGAACAGGCGGTACAGAGTACACGTCGGTTACTCTTTAATTCAACTGTAGGTCATAAACCTGACATAAGAAATGTCACAATAAGACACCAATGCGAATGTCACTGGATGCCAATGAACATTCCATGCTTTGGAAACAGTTATGGAATACATTGTCATGTATTACAATGTTATGACAGTGTTATGACATACTTCGGAGTTGAAATAAAGTCCTATGGTACATGGTCATATATCCAAATATGGGTCTTCCTCCAAAGAAATGACCAACTCATAAACCCCCCAGAGTACATGTAGACCTTCAGCTCCTTTCGGCGTGTGATTCAGCAGCTGTGTTACGGCTCATAAGGCTGTCCACTCTTTATGATTGTGAATGTATTGATGTCACCGTTAATGATGATGAGAGTTAATCGGGCACAGTGAGGTTTATGGGGAAGGGAGTGGAGAGAGCAGATTGGGCGTCAGTGGGCGATGGAGGAGGGCCAGATTATTAGCAGGAGGTTGGCATCGTCTAAGAACAAAGCACGCTGCGGCCCAACCTGCCACTCTGTGCTATTCCTACCCACATACATACATACTGTAGTGGACATGAACACACACACACACACACACACACACGCAGCTTAAACACACCTCATATCACACACAGACAGATAGAAAGGACAGGCTGCGGGAAAATTTCGCTCACACTGTGAACAACGTGCTAACATGCAGCAGACAGAGACGCCCGGATGCATTGAAGACACGCCCGTATTTAGGATGATAAGCGTAATGCATAAGCATGACTACACCAACACCAACACCAACACACAACCTCACTCATATAGTACACAAAAATAAAGACACACACACACACACACACACACAGGTGGAGGTTTCACATACAGGTGGAGCATGTTCAGGGCAAACCACTTCAAATAAGAAGCACAGGAGCCACTCCCTGTGTGTGTGGGATGGCCTTCACATGCTCTCACAACCGAACACACCTTTAGAGGGGGGAGGTGTGTGTGTGTGTGTGTGTGTGTGTGTGCGTGCATGTGCAGGTGTGCAGGTGTGCGCGTGCCCATGTGTGTGTGTGTGTGTGTGTGTGTGCGTGTGTGTCTGTGTGTGTGTGTGTGTGTGTGTGTGTGTGTGCGTGTGTCAGAGACATCATGTCTATCAAATGGTCCCCTGGGGAGCGGTCTGTATAAACAGGGCCATGGCCAGGGCTCAGCTGGACTACTCCAGACCCTTCTGTGAGGCTGACACTGTAAGGACTTTGCCCCCCCCCGCCCCCACACACACACACACCTCCCTGCACATGCACCCATGGCATCACCCTGGCTCTGATGTGTTGCCGTGGAAATGAGTGGAACGCAACTCTAGCTATCCTCTATCAGTGGCCTTGCCGTTGCCGCCATTCCCGCCATGACTCGCAAATACCACGAAGAAATCAAAGTGATAACGTGAGGAAATCATCAGCGAAGAGAACTCATCAGTATCATCCTATAACAGAAAGAATCTCGATGTTTCACTGCACACACGGCGGTTCAAATTGTCATCCAGCATCCATTTACTGAATCTGAATACATTAAATGAGCATCTTTATACAAAGATGCACGACGGGGGAATGAAAAAAAGAAGCGTTCTGCATAGTTGAGAGCTTGAACGTGATAGTAAGTGAATACACTGCCACTCATGTATTAAACAAAACCATCAGCGCACCACTTTTGGACCCCCATCCTATCACCATGGTGATGATGTAATCCCTCACGGTTCTGATCTGAAGATGTATATAACAGAGGATGGCAACCCAGCGGAGAGTTACGTAAGAGCACACATACTACCCCCCCTCCCCCCTCCCCTTTGCTTTTCTGTGTCTGAACCAGGGAAAGGAGGTGTGCAGGCAGTTCTTCAGGAACAGAGAACAGAAAAAAAGGGAGATGGAAAAGGAGAGAGGGGGGGAGGTAGAGAGAGAGAGAGAGAGGGAGATGGAGGTTGACAGGGAAATCTAATGGCGGTAGAGTAGGAAAGGAAAGAGAGGACGAGGAGGGGAAGAGACAGGCCAACGGAGAGAAAGAAATGAGAGCAAAGAGCGAAGGAAAGAGTGAGACAGAGAGAGAGAGAGAGAGAGAGAGAGAGAGAGAGAATGAGGGAGAGAGAGAGCCCATTCCTCTGCCCTCTTGTTCTCCCATCACGCAGGGATAACTACCACACTGACAGCGCATGGCCTTCTGTCCAAGCTAGTGAACCATGGGTTCAGAGACCAGCACTGCACAGCTACAAGGGAAAAAAAGATAGGACCTGGACAAAATTGTGAACAGCAATGACTTTGATCACAGACAGGGATTCTAATGCAGCTACAAAACTAGTGAATTAGTCTATCTCTGTCTCTGTGTCTCTATCTCTGTGTGCGTGTGTCTCACTCTCTCTCTCCCTCTCTCTCCCTCTCTCTCTCTCTCTCTGTGAAAAGCATGTATCCCTTCCCAACTGGGATAAAATACCCGGAAAAGCATCATTGGGTAGAGAGTAGTGAAGAAGCAATGGAATACCAGTGTCTCCTGCTAAATGTCAGGGACGTAGCCTAAGCAACACAGCGGCTGAATTCAATCCCAACCTCAACATCCCTCGCTCCCTCTCCCATTTAATATCAAGATGGAACTTCATCTAGCCTCCATGAAGGTTTTCAATAGGGTGGCGTGGAATTGCACGTTTTCCGCTCAAAACACATTACAACCAAGAAGGTATACCCAGTGGGTGAGGCTGAGCTTAGCTGTAGCCTATCATAACAGGATACGGCAGATGTCAGGTTCCCCGTTTTGATAAGATTACTTATGTATTATGATACCGTAATGGATGTGTGAGTTCCGGTTCCAGTGGAGGTTCCTGAGGCTAGAGCAGGCACACACACAAATGCAAGCTTCTTACATGACATGGCAGCTTTAATTCTCTGCCCTCGCTATAAATCTCTTACCTTTTAGAAATGCCAAGGCTTACGGTGACACTACAACTGTAGAACGAACACACACAAGTTATAATTGCGTAGTCCCTTGGCTCACTGACTGTAGATCCCATCCATAACACTTAGCCTACCAAGGGATACATTAATTGATAATACGATGATGTAGGCCTAACACTAAGGGCTACAGTATATGGGTCATTCATCACAATTACTTTGATATATGAAGAAGAAATGATGGCTAAGGTGAGGACAGATTCAGCCAAATGTAACCACATTTGAGGTGGAGGTGGGGGGGGGGGGGGGGGGGTGCAACATCATCTGCTACAAAGCACCTCCAAGCACTGTTGTGTGCATTCACCTCCTGACCTGAACCACAAGACAATAAAACAACTGTTGTCAAACCAGCTGCTATAGCTATAGCATCAGGACCATGGGATAATATTCCAAACCATGTATTGAGGGAAAGGTAATTGATTGATGGAGCTTGTGATCTGATTAGCCGAGGGGGTCGACTAGGGTGTTCTTTTTACACCCCCGTATCAGAACAAATGACATTCCCATGCATGGGGGGCGTTGGGTCGTCCCCACCACAGATGGACAAAGGCAACAACAGCACGCACAGCAAGTCACACATTTACTGTCTGATCTCGTATCGGTTGATAACCAAATAATTATCGACATTTTTATTTAAAAATATGTGAGAACCATCACACAATGTGTGTCAAGTGTTTCGAGACCCCCAGTTTAAATCCGTTGTTCTCAGGGGGGTGGCTTTATCAAAATCACAGTCGTCAACATGCAAGGCGCCCTGCTTGCAATCTATTCGAATAATACACGCACACAAAACCTGCTCTTCCATTGGACTCTCCTTATCCTTTTCCTCCAAACAAAAATATGTAACAATGACATCGATGGCAATGCGTCTGTATAAATAAACCGATTTGTTCTGCAATGATATCCAATGTTGTCAGTGGTCCATGCACTTGACCGTTACACAAACCCGCTATAAGGCACAGAAAGCACACCACAGAGCGAGAGCTTTACGCTTTTCACTGATTAAATGGGGTCGTTTATAATGTCCACGTTATTGGAAACACAGAGTAATGATGATTCGACATCGCTGCAGCAAAGCAAAGCAAATTGTAATTAACTATCTATGCTCCGTAAAACACAACGTGCGCATTTCCCTGCCCTCTGTGCCTTATTATATAGGCTACCCACCCCGTTATCTCTCCCTTTGTCGCGCGTAAAATGTCGCGCGTAAAAAATGACGTCCGGTGCATTTAACACATTTTATTATTATTTGGAATAATTATTATTATCAAACAGATGCTCGAACCCGCGCACAGGGACGAAAACAGCGCTTTTGTGTCGCGTAAAGCGAAGCCATCGCAAGATGGTTAAACCGCTCAGGACACATGCAGCACGAAGGAAAAACCGTTATATCACAACACGAGCTATTACCTGTACCTTTGCTGCTTTCTTGGCTCTCGTCTTGGGTCTCTTCGGCGGTAGTTTCCATGGCTGGCTTTGTCCCATCCATTTTGAATATTTTCCTTTGAGTACTTTTTTATCCCTGGCTTCTGGATTCAGATTTTGCTCTCTCTCTCTCTCTCGCTCGCTCTCTCTCTTTCTCTCTCTCTCTCTCTCTCTCTCCTTCTCTCTCTCTCTCCCTCTATCTATCTCTCTCTCTCTCTCTCTCTCTATCTCTCTCTCTCCCTCTATCTCTCTCTATCTCTCTCTCTCTCTCTGTCTCTCTCTCTCTCTCTCTCTCTCTCTCTCTCTGTCTCTCTCTCTCCCTCTCTCCCTCTCTCTCTCTCTATCTCTCTCTCTCACTCTCCCTCTCTCTCTCTCTCCCTCTCTCTCTCAGCTCTCTCAACGTCTTTCCCTTTCAAGCCGAGCTCTCCTGTATCACAATTCCTTCTCAGGATGCAAGGGTCTTGTCAGATTGGATTTTGCACAGATTAGTGGTCCCTAAACGATACCCCAGCTAACGCTTTGACCGTAGTTTACGTCACTTGCAATTCCACTTTGGCCAGGATGGATAAAAATGGTGATGATGATGGGATGGTTTTTGAGCGCGTCCTATTTGTGTGTGTGTGTGTGTGTGTGTGTGTGTGTGTGTGTGTGTGTGTGTGTGTGTGTGTGTGTGTGTGTTTGAGCGCTCACGACTGGGTTGGTTTAAGAGGTATAGAGTCACACACAATAACACAACCATATATGTTTTAGTTTTCATATGCACCGATGTAGCCTATACACAGACATATATTTACACAAACTCTCACACACACATACACCACCCACTCTCCATCTGGTCCATCTGATGGCTAGAGAGAGGGAGGGTGGGAGAGAGAGAAAGAGATAGAGTTCTACTCAGTGTTGAAGAGCGGGAGTGGGAAGTGAAAAAATATTTAATATTCTGGGTTTTCGTTTTTCTAGTTATGGAGTGGCCTGCATGGTGGCGGAGGGTTACATGACATAAGATGATCATGAACTATTTTCATTGGAGGAATAAATCAAGAAGCAAAAACAAACCCAAGAAAAAAAACCTAACCATCCAATTTAATTTGAATTCATTTGGCCTGGTTGGTTGAACGTCCTGTTCACCTCGTTTTCTAATAATAAACACATCCTCAAACAAAGGGACGCCATCTGCACCGAATCCTCTTAAATAAGGTATTAATTCTGATGCACATGGCTTAATGCCGCTCCAAACGCTGTCTAGCTAGATAAAGCCTAGTGCTAGCAGCACACAACTGTCCAGGAAAGGCCCTTCAGATCACACAGAGGTGCCCGATAGAATGCCTGATCTTTCTTTTCCTTATCCGAGGACGAGGGAAACGTGCCCTAAATAATGTGTAACACTCGCTGAGGGAAATGTGCCCTAAATAATGTGTAACACTCGCTCTGGTCACCTTTAGTGGCTACAAGACAAGACTGAGCCTGTTACACACAAACACACACACACAGACACACAGACACACACATGTATCAGCCAATGGGCAGAGAGGAAAGCAGACCTTCTTAAGGCCTATTTCCCCCCAGCATCTCATAATCCCTTGCTGGGTTACAGATTAAGCACTTGTCCAAAAGAGGAGATACAGCGGTCCCTGGCACTCTTCTTTGCTCTCGCTCTGTCAGGCCCATACACACAACACACACACACACACGCGAGAGTGGGCCAATGTGCCAGTGTACAGTGGGCAATCTCTGACCATCACTAAATGTCAAGGATTGTTTTTCCAAGACAGTAGCCTGTGTCCTGCAATACTCCAAACTCTCAGCTTTATCTTGTCCATAAAGGTTGTGAGAGCAGCCTAATCGTGGATGGCTGGAAGAGTCACTACAAGTAACCCTTGTAGTTCTAGCATTTCAATAGTTAGTCTGTCATTGGGGCATTCAGACACAACTGGAAGGGGGCGGGGGGGGGGGCCTGGGGGGATTCAAGCCTGTGTATATAATCCTCTGAGCCATATGCCTAAGCCTACATCCTATATTCTGGTGTATTATCCACTAAGGAGTAACAATGGGGGTCTAGACAGCGGCCAGAAACAAAGCAGGAGCCATGGAGTAAAAACAACATGTGCTGTAGGCTGTGTGTATTTGTGAGTGGAACCTCAGATGCTTTCTGGT
>NC_137690.1:65811094-66243594 GCF_963989245.1 Nansenia antarctica
TCTAGCACTAAATGGGGTCATCAGTACAAGATTGGAAAGATCTAGAATTATTGGGGACATGGTATCTGATCAGGCAATCAAAGCATTTTGTGTTGAACTTCCTTGGTTCCACTCGTCCTCTCTGCTCACCTTCTCAAAATGTTTTTGAGAAATACACACAGTCCAAGATAACATAGCATGGGATCTGAGGAATCATGAAAAGACTTGGGATTCACCCCCAGAATGCCAACCGGTTTATCTTGCCATGTACCAAGTCAATGGAAATGCCAACATAAACCGTTTTACTATATGGACAAAAGTATGTGGACACAATTATTGTCTGGGGCTGTTTTCATGATGGTTTGGGCTAGGCCCCTTAGTTCCAGTGAAGGGAAATTGTAATGCTACCGCATACAATGCGATTCTACAGAATTGCATGCTTCTAACTTTGTGGCAACAGTTTGGGGAAGGCCCTTCCCAGTTTCAGCATGACAATGCCTCCATACACCAAGTGAGGTCCATAATGACGTGGTTTGCCGAGTTTGGTCTGGGAGAACTTGACTGTCCTGCACACAGAGCTCTGACCTCACCCCCATCGAACACCTTTGTGTCAGTGCCTGACCTCATTACTGCTCTTGTGGCTGGATGGGAGCAAATCCCCACAAGCATAATATGATTTGCTCCCATTCAGCCACAAGAGCATTTAAGTATTAATCTAAAATCTAGTAGAAAGTCTTCCCAGAAAAGTGGAAGCTGTTATAGCAG
The DNA here is from genome assembly GCF_963989245.1 of Nansenia antarctica. Lineage (NCBI taxonomy): Eukaryota > Metazoa > Chordata > Actinopteri > Argentiniformes > Microstomatidae > Nansenia > Nansenia antarctica. The sequence continues at coordinate 65,811,839 of NC_137690.1, forward strand.
CAAAGGTGGGACCAACTCCATATTAATGCCCATGGTTTTGAAATGAGAAGTTCAACAAGCACATATGGGTGTGGTGTTCAGGTGTACCAATACTACCATATAGGGCCAGTTTCACAGACAAGGCTTAAGCCTATCCTGGACTAAAAAGCATCTTCAATGGAGATTTTACATTGAAAGTGTGATTTAGTCCAGGACTAGGCTTAAGCCTTGTCTGTGAAACCGGCCCATAGTGTAAGAGCCTCATGACTTGAGCCTGGTATTGCTGAGACACAATCTGGTAATGTTTCATTTAATCACAGTGTACTTTATTAGAAACCATATCAACAACATTCTTTAAAAAACATACTAAATATTTTTGATATAAAACAGAGACATGGGACACAACATGCTGCTGTGAGCAAAGACAGTCTTACTGTTCAAACAAGATGCAAAGACAACATTATAAAGAACTGTGAGGGAGGCTATGAACCAGTTTTAAGATGACGACATTAGCCAGGTCTACTGTGAAATGGCGGCAGCTCGTTCTTCATGTATAGTTAAGTGCAGTAATAGGGGTTCTTCAGATAGAGGAGCGAAATATGCATGTTTTATGCAGCATCCTGCTAGGTTTTTTGGTGACATCCCAACTTGATACCTCATCTTGTTACCTTGACATGAAATATGCTCCCTAACAACAAAGAGGCCTGAAGATGGCGTTAGATAGAAACGCTGATTTGTAAATTCAATCGACATCTACAAGGGGATTCCATTTTACTGCTGACCAACACAATTATGCAAATGTCATCCTTCTCCTGTTGTGCCTGCATCTTATGCATGCGTCATCAAATTATGAGGCCAGTGGGTAACAAAAAAAAGGAGTAAGAATCACAGTAAGAAACAGAACTTAGCCCCAAGATATTAGTCACCATAAAATCTTATAGTGAGAGGGAGTAGGACCATTATTATGATTTTACTGTAAATCGAAGGCAAGTTGGTTTGATTTATGGAGCAGCGCTTGGGCCATACTGTAGGTGAAAGAGAATGTCAGACGAGCATTTCGCCAGTATGTTTTCGGGTGGACGTCTAAAGCTGGCCTTACAGAGGGGTGACCGTGGTAGTATTTGGCCTACAGTTTCAAGGGGATGACAGGCCAATATTTGGGCTGCTTCCTGTCACAGTTCCGGTCGAAGGTGAGCTGCATGGCGGTCTCCATGCCCTGGATCTTGGCTGAGTCTTCCCCGTACAGCTTCTTCATCTCCACCCCCCGCCGTTCGCCTGGCCTCTCAGACGGAGGCAACGTGCTGCGCCAGGAGACTTTGCGCATGTCCTGGTCGGCCAACACATAGGACCCATGCTGCTCCTCCTCCATCTGCTGCTGCTTCTCTGCAGGAGAGAAGTCAGATTCATGACTCAGTCACTGTAGTCATAATGGTACGATAGTATGCTTGATCACACAGCAATATGATCAGAGCCAATGTCAGTATTTATCTATCACTTCTATTAGTTTACCAACGCTCATTGTGGAGCTTGACCATGAGGTGGAGAGAATGTTGGAGGTCTACATTTTTTTTTACCATTTAGCAGACACTTTTATCCAAAGCGAGTTAGGGCTAAGTACCTTACTCAAAGGCACACTTAGTGGTGGTGTTCCCAGTTGGGAGTTGAAATCATGACCTTCTGATCACCAGTCCAACTCACTATCCACTAGGCCACCCATCTTCACAGACATTCGGGGGCGGCTGTGGCGCAGGAGGTAGAGCTGCCGTCTAGTGATCGCAAGGTTGGCAGATCGGCGGTCGAGCCGATGTCGAAGTGTCCTTGGGCAAGACCCTGAATCCCTAATTGCTCCCAGTGAGCGGGCCGGCGCCTTACATGGTAGCTTGCCGCCATTGGTGTGTGAATGTGTGTGTGAATGGGTGAATGAGAGGCCGTTGTAAAGCACTTTGGATAAAGGCGCTATAAAAGTTTAGTCCATTTACCATTTCATAAAAGGAAACAAACCAGCAACACAGTTCAGTCATCGATTGTTTGATTTGTGCCCAACCAGCTGCATCTGAGGGAAGGGGAACTAAACCCCATCAAACCAGGTCTGCGTGACGGCCTTGCATTGACCTCCCTCCACTATACTTTCTAACTAGGCTAAGTCCTTAGCATTTCATATCATCCTCACAAAATTCCATGAGGCTAAGTACATCCAAGGAGAGAAGCAAGCTTATAGGCTACTTGCTGAAATAGTCTACCAAAATATGTTTAAAACCCTGTAATATACCCCATCATCACTGGCAGGGTTATACAATATAGCCCATCATCACTGTCTCTTGTGGAGAAAGTGCCAATGCGTTATTGAGACCTCATCTGTAGCGGTGCATTGTTGATCAAAGGTTGTGCTGTTTTTGGGCAGGTGAATGCCAATCAGGAGAGAGAGAGCGAGTGAGCGAGCGAGCGAGCGAGAGAGAGAAATTCACTCATTAAAAATCACGACCAATCAAATTGGAGAATTCGTCATTTTTTTATGACAAAGTCGCAGTCGGACCATTTGAATACGAAACGGAAGTCCTGTGTCATGAACTGTAGAATGTAGCCTAATCATAACTAGAGACACTCGTGTCACTTTTGGAGACGGACAGGACAGCCGGACAGGTAGATAATTAGGCATAATGGTAGACAATACTGGTCTAGTTAATCCTATGTGGACTGTTTCGCTATTTTTCGCTGTTTTTGGTAGAGACAATGTTTTCGACAGTAACATTGTAGTAAAATTGTGTAGTTTATGCCCAGCACAAGCATCCGTGGAAAAATTGCATTCGGAGTGAGAATGCCCTTTAGCCCTTCCCTCTTCTTAAAAAATGCTACTGCTTGTTAAGACATTCAGTGACACACACAGACAAACAGACACAGACAGACACAGACAGACACAGACAGCCAGACACACGCACACACACACTTACTGAGCTCCTCTCTATGCCGCTCTGTCTGGGCAAAGTACTGGCGTAGCTCGTCTGTAATCTCCATGTTACTGACGTCACACTCGATGATCTCGCTGTCCGAATCACTGTCCTCAAACCCGTCCCGCTGGCTGTCTGTCTCGCCCTCCAAGCACTCCTCCACACGGGCCCGACTAGTGACCCCTTCCTCGGCTCTACCCCCACTGGCTTCATCATGCCAGTCCGCGTAGCGCTGAGGGGTACTGGGGTATTGTTGGGAGTAGCCCGGGCCGTAGGCGGCCTCCAGGGCCTTTCTGTAGGCCTGCTGGTGCCTCAGGTGCCAGCCCATAGCCTGCTGGTAGTGCTGCCAATAGCGAGCATAGACTGGGTCAGTGAACCAAGGGGCACTGCCACCTAGGTCTTCCTGTGAAGGACAACATAACAGAGATGTTTCAATATCTTCTGCATGATTGCGAAAATCAAAAGTAACACAGACATCATCAAAAGTGACACAGATTCAATGTGTGCTAAGTATAATACTTCAGCATTATATTATAATATACAGTAATATTATATAATATAATATACAGGCCAAAAGTTTGGACACACCTTCTCATTCAATGCGTTTCCTTTATTTTCATGACTATTTGGTACATTGTAGATTCTCACTGAAGGCATCAAAACTATGAATGAACACATAGGAATTATGTATTTAACAATAAAGTGTGAAATAACTCTAAATGTCTTATATTTTAGATTCCTCAAAGTAGCCACCCTTTGCTTTTTTGTTGTTAATACATTTTTGTTGTTGTTGTTAATAAAATATATAATAATAATATTAAATATAATATGTGTTAATAATAATATGTTATTATATATATATTTAATATTATTATTATATATTTTATTAACAACAACAACAACAAAAATGTATTAACAACAACAAAAGCAAAGGGTGGCTACTTTGAGGAATCTAAAATATAAGACATATCTAGAGTTATTTCACACTTTTTTGTTAAGTACATCATTCCACATGTGTTCATTCATAGTTTTGATGCCTTCAGTGAGAATCTACAATGTACCAAATAGTCATGAAAATAAAGGAAACACATTGAATGAGACGGTGTGTCCAAACTTTTGGCCTGTACTGTATATTATATAATACTTCAGTCACTGGTGTGTGTTTCTCAAATGACCAACGCAACGTACCATGATGATGAAGGTGCTTCTAAAATGTCGTGCCGTGGATTAGTTTGCAGCTACCTAGGAGGAGTAACAGAACAGGACAAGATAAAGCGACCACACACACAAGCCCACAACCCCACAGGGTGGAAGCTATCTGTCTAGCTAAGCAGGAAGCTTTCTGACATCATCGTTACAAAGAAGGGGGATCCTGGTCTAGCAGGTCTGAAATGTACATGAGGTCATATGGACGGTGCATCATCGGTGTGGATAAATGCACGGACATATTGAGGCAATGTGAGATTACCTTCACGACCTCCGCGCTGGAACAGCAACAAACGAATCACCACCATGCTACAAAGAAATCCCACAACCCCTTGAGAGAAAACAGCCAATTCCATTCAAGTGTATCTGGCGCCACCTTGTGGTACAACAGACTAATACCTCGTCACACGCACCGCTGTGGGATCCGGATGGATACCAGTGAAAAAGACATGACATAATTCACTCAAATGTCAAATAAAAAGGAGATAATGCATTTTTAAAAATGCAATGCATTTTATTGCCTAGAAATCAAATTGAGCATGCCAGAGATGTCGTTCGACAGGCACGCCGCGGTCGGCTCCCCCACGTTCTTATTTTTGTCCCTGACATTGTTCCCGTAGTCTAGTCTCCCGTTACTGAACTAGTGGACTGAATGTGAACTGCATCCCGATCAGGATCTCTGAAGCGCTTCTCCAGTCACTCCACCGATCAGGCCACAGGTACACAGGTACACAGGCACACTGGTCTTTCTCGTTTCCAGTCTCAAGCCAGCATGGCAGACGTCGGATCTACTGAGTCAGGACAGGTAGGTTAAAAGGACACCACACCGCAACTACATATTCTGTTAAAATAAATTAAAACGTTAAAAAGTTGCAGAGGTTTAATTGCAGCCCCTCTATCTCTACTCAAACAGGATATTCAGAGGAAAATCGAGGAAACAAGAGAGCGATTCCGTACCGAGTATGCACAAGGTGAGAGTTATGACTTATGTTATGTTAATTGTATTTATTTATAATACGCCCCCCATCCGACTTTTACATCGGCTGATGCAGATGCTGTCAAATGAGGTTGAATGTGCTGTGTGCAGGAGCAATAATCAACAAAGAGCAACACCAACAACTTCATTGTGGGCTGTGCGAATACAGACACGTTCAAGTGTGTTGGATATGAACCACAAACCACTGCCCCACATAGTTACGACAGCCGAGTTTGCGTCACACTCGGGTTGCACACATGCATGGACGAAAAAAGAAAAAGCACACTCGATCGCTGGATAAAAACCTGCTTCAAAATATCCTGGTTTGTTGGTGTGGGGTGTAGTTCTTTGTTTGGCAAAGTTGAGACTTGGGTAGCTGTTGCAATAAGGCTGCAGGACCAATACACAGACAATGTTTTGTCTTCACACAAAATATGCAATGCATGCCTTTCTTTCTATCAAATCATAGAGGTTAGTTTGATTTTCTCAGGGCACTGCAATTTGAATTTGCTCTGTGTAGTGGGTCTGTACAGTAATGTGTAAAATCAAGGTTAGAATTGTATCACAATTGAGCAAGTGAAATGTCTTGTGTTATTTCATAGTAGGCTATTCAGTATTTATCAACACTCTCCCAAACCACTTCGAATAATTCAGCACACTCTCATCCTTCATAACCCATATATTTAATTTAATCTTTAACTAGCCTATTTTTTCTTGTTGTTTTTACTGACTGTTCTTTTGTTTGACTTTCTCTCAATGGAATGTAGTGTCTGAGTACTGAGAAAAGTGTGATACAAAATAAATGCATTATGATGATTATTATGATTATAATTGTTATTATTTATCTTTCACAATAGTCAGGTTAAATAATTTCTGCTGTGTTGTAGCTAGATGTGTTGATCATCTGAAAGTCTGCCAATACTAAACCCCTTTTTTCCACCCAGACTCATCTGACAGGTATGACTCCAGGGACTTGGACAGGTTATGGAAAGATGATGCTTTCCTGGAAGGTTATCTGGAGTGGAAACACTACATTGTGAATGACACCTTGAAAATGGTAGATGAGAGTCTTCAGTGGAGAAAGGAATTCAAGCTGAACGGTTGGTTGACTTTCGCTTTTTCAGGGACATCATGCCTCCAATAGATATGATCAGAAATCATGATTATGCCCTCGTCAAATGTCTGACATACTTTAACAGATTAACCCTGATTGTTTTCATAACATGTGCTACCCACTGTAGACAATACATTCCTGTATGTTGTTGTTGTTTCTTAAATGACATGGAAATAGATATGACAGGAAAAACAAGTCAGTAAGATATTATTGTTTTATAATGGTGACACATCTCTCTCACTGGTAGTGTAAAATGTAATGGCCAACTCTGGTCTACAATGATAGCAATTGTTATAGGCCTAGTCAAAACAGAGAAGCCTCTGTTTGGTTATGCAGATGTAACAGAGGACACACACACACACACGCACGCACACACACACACACACACAGACTGGCTGTGGCACAGGAGGTAGAGCCGGCGTAGAGCCGGCGTCTAATGATCGCAAGGTCGGCAGATCGGCGGTTTGAGCCCCGGCTGGCCACATGTCGAAGTGTCCTTGGGCAAGACACTGAAACCAAAAGAATTGCTCCCAGTGAGCGGGCTGGCGCCGTCCATGGTAGCTTGCCGCCATTGGTGTGTCAATGTGCTAAAGCGCTTTGGATAAAGGCGCTATATAAGTGCACGCAGTCCATTTACCATTTACACATATACACACTAACAAACCTTTTGTTTTAGGATTGTTGGCCTCACATTAGTTTTTGTGAGTATTGATTCTCTGGTTAATTTATGACTCCTGATCTCCTCTTCCAGACATTGACGAAAGCTGTGTTCAGAAGTCTCTATTTGAGTCCGGCATGCACTATCTCCATGGCTACGATAAAGAGGGCAACAAGCTGTGTAGGTTTTCAGAATTTTCTATTTTCAAGACAAATGCTCTCACTGACAATCTGGATGGTCCTCTTAAAGCGATAGTTCACTTTTTACACCCACGTCAGATAAGACAAAGTTCAATATTTGTGGCCAAATCACCTCCTCTAAACTATGGATTACAGTTTCTTCTGGCCCATGAACTTTCAGGGTAAGGAACCATCTGACTGCGGTGTAAAAGTGAACTATCCCTAAAGAAATAATTATCTCTCGATAATAGTTTGTTGTATTCCCAGTCTGGTTCAGGGTTAAGCTGCATGTCAAGGATGTGCGGATGTTACAGGAGAAGAAGAAGTATGTGGCCTTCTGGTTGGAGCGCTACGTCCACCGTGAACCTGGAATGCCCCTCACCGTGATCTTCGACATGTCCGAGTCTGGTCTGGGTAACACCGTAAGACGTTCACTTTTTTAATGTACCTTTTCAAATGTATGATGCCCATAACTGTTATTCCTTTATACGCAAGGTGTGATATGAATGCCTTTTTCAGTCCCTTAAACAACTGGACATGCAGATACAAATCATAATGTTGTGCAGAGGTATTTTATCACTTGACAGGCACCCACTGTGTTTATCTGGATAATGTTGTTGTCCTTTTCACATCAGCATTCCAAATCCAAGGCCCTCATTGAGAATGTCCTTAACTTTTGCTTCATCATCCAAAGTATTAGTATCAATTTGCTAAGATAATATCCTGTGACAGCGTGGTTTTAGTTTTCATTAATTCTTGTCTTTCATTTCCTCTTGAACTGTTTTGAGAAGGCACACTAAGGTAAACTTTTACTTTCTTTGTGCATGTGTATGACTCAATTACTGTAAAGTGCAACTACTGTTTTTGTGTGTGATTTCATAAGGCTAAAGAAAATTCCCCATGATGCTCCATTTTGTTTTCAGCCAATGTATTTCTCTATCCTACAAACATGCTAGAAGCCTTAAACCGCATTTAGGCTGTTCTTAAATCAGCTGACGATTGTGGGGAGCCATATGACATGTCTTAGCGCTCAGGCAGTACATGTAGGTCAAGGGTCAAGTTCGAACATCATAGATTCCTTGGAATTAGTGAACATAGTTTTTTGAGAGAGAGACTATACATAATGATATAACGATATGCTGGATCATGTATTGTTTATAAGTCAGACACATAGTTATGACGTAGAGTGCACTTTGCATGTGTAGTTAATTCCTTTTAAATTCCATCAATTCAGGAAGTGTTTTGAAACTCCAATTCAAGTCCAAAGCTTTTTATTTTTAATTTACCGAAAAATGTTAAAGAACACACACAATAACAGCTACAGTACACACAGATAGTCAGATTTGTTCAATGCATTAAAGAGTAATTGGAAAATAATTTGATTACCGAATTGGAATTCAATTCACTCCCGAAATGTATGGGATTGCCCCCAACCCTGGTAGTGTATGTGTACATTAATTCTATACTGTATACTTTAGTGTTCAATATGACAAAGATAGTATGCTTGACCAGCTCTGATATACTAGATATTGCATCTCATATGTATTAATTATTTTGCTTTATAATGTTTCTTAGAAGTATTCCAGGCCATACTGTAAGATTGAACAAACAGAAGCAGTGTGTTTAGTACATTGAGACAAGGTATCCTCCCAGACCCTATCTGGGTCATATCTTAGCTCGGGGCTCTAACTCTGGTCAGGGAAAGTGTACAGCTGCATTTGTACAGAAAAAGTTCCCTCTCACATGGTTTCAAATGATGAACAATGAAAATCTCCCCTCTCTAATGCAGGACATGGATTTTGTGAAGTATTTGATTAATTGCTTCCAAGTGTACTGCCCAAAACTGCTCTGTGAGTATCTACAGTAACTGTACTGTAAAGTGTGTTCAGTTATTAACTGTTCAGGCATTTCATGTGCTCCCTCAGAAAACTAGGTGGACGTAATGAAACCAACTTTGGCCATCAGAATGTAATTACTAATCATTTGCCAGAGTACAGTATGATAAGTAATGATCCGTTTTGTTTCATTCAATTTAATCGCAGCTAAAATGATAATGTACGAGATGCCATGGATCATGAATGGTGAGTTCCTCAAAGTAGGTCATGCTTTGGTTGCACTGCATCTCTGTCACTGCTTGTACTAACACCAGCCTGTATCACAGTTTTGATAACTCCTGCAATCCCCTTTAGCGGCATGGAAGGTAGTGAAGACCTGGTTGGGTCCAGACGCCATCAGCAAGGTCAAGTTTGTGTCCAAGAGTGACGTCCAGACCTACATCGGCCAAGAACATCTTCCACCTCACATGGGAGGAACTGTACGTACCACTCTGCCACTGTACCACCCACAAATGCTCAGTATGGTAGGGTCGAACAGGTATAAGGTATTACCACGTGAATAAGGTATTTTAGCTTAAACTGGTTTATTTCTGTTAATACCATCCATGCTATCTCCCTCTGTATCTAGCTTTTCGGTATTATTATACGATTTATTATTATTATACCATTAATATAAACCCTTTGTTTAATAAACATCATCCAAGTTAGATTTGTACACAAGCATTACAAGGCATGATCTTGTTTGTCTGAGGGTAAGGAGGAGGTCATAAATCGGACTTCTGGTCTGGTAACGATGGCCAGAGAGAGAGAAACTACTTGCTGTAGAAGTTTGAGTCATGATGAAAGTCCACTAAAAGGTATTACCGTATACTGCAGTATTTTGGAGGGAAGCTATACCGGTTTGAAAATTCTAATACCCAAGCCTCCAGTATGGACCTGCAATCTTCCACTCCACAGTCACAAAGCGACAAATTCTAGAACACCTATTTATGCCGATGTGCTGATAACGTGAATGCACTTGACAAACGGTATTGTAGGTCTTGATACACATTATTTGATCACATGATTATTTTTTTATTTTTTTTAAACAGGACCCCTTCAAGTACAGCTACCCCCCTTTGCCTGATGATGACTTCCAGAACCCCATATCTGAGCCTGGACATGAGGACGACACGGAGATGAAAGATGGAGACCCAGAGGGCAAAGAGAACCTGGGGATGAACTCTCCAGCCCTCAGACCCAGAAAGGTTATTCCCATATCACAGCCTTTTAGATTTTCATCCTGAAAATGATTGTGCTCTCACATCTCATGAATGAATGAATGAATGAATGAATGAATGGTCTTTATTGTCATTAATACAGTACAGGTACCATACAACGATATTTAGGAGGGGGGGCTCCCTCCTAGTAATAATGATATCAACGACAGCTATGTAATTGTTATTCCCTAACTATTTGTATCCGTCCTAATCTGTCTGTGTGTGGCAGGTCTGCTTTGCAGAGGATGGGGACGCGGATGCTGCTGGCAGAGCCAAAGCAGCACGTTGGCCTTCCACCACATTCAAAGGCACTTTACTCCATATCAGGTTAGCTTTGGCCCCAAGCTCTGTTTGAGGTGTTTTTCCACGATAGATTAGGTGTATGTTCATGCTATCTGTGTTAAGTACATACCCATACTGCACCAGAGTCACATACCGGTAGTTACCAACCCCTAGCCCACCCACACTCTATTGTGGTCGTATTTGCTGTAGGTCTTCTTTTCTCTCTTTAATTTTTACAGTCCTGCCGAGGAGTTGTGCTTTGGCTGCAGAGAGAGTGAAAAAAGATGCCTAATCATCCTCAACAATGTTACCAAAAACCAAGTGGCCTACAAGGTTGGTCCTGTACTTTGTATTTATGTCATGCGTCCCTGCGTCTATGCATGTATGCTACTGACACTATGCACAAGACTAGTTTGACAACGATGGAAGGTAGCTGCCCTGCCCCCCCAGTTTAAAAAGCTTTACTGCAACTAGATCAGCATCTAGTAGCATCTATTAGCACATCCACCTACGCTGTGTATGACAATGTTCTTCTCTGAGAAGACCCTCATATCTGTGGCCTCAGGTGCGGACCACAGCCCCAGATAGGTACAGGGTGAAGCCCAGCAACAGCAGCTGTGAGGCGGGGAAAAATGTGGAGATCATGGTGTCCTTGCATGGAGGTACTGTACCACTGAATCTCCTCTGTCTCTAAGGAATACAAACACTTTATTCACATGAAACATCCCCACCTGTCTCAGATGTAGGATGGATGCTCTCCTTTTATTGGCTATGCTTGGTTTCTTTCCCCTCTGATTTCATCGTCAGGCTCCCTGTCCTCTCCTCAGGACCGCTTCTTGATCATGGCTGCCGAGATGGAGCAGAGTAATGGCGGAGGGGGTACAGATCTCTCTCAGTTCTGGAAGGACATCCCAAAGGCTAAAGTAGTGGAGCACCGGTAAACAAATATCAGCTACTGCATTATGATGGATGAAGAGTCATCAGGCATCCGTACAAATGAACTGTTAACACAGAATTTAGATAAAAAACCATACCGCGCTCATTGTCCGTTTGGTTGAATAAAGTCAATGATACCTTGTGTCATTAATGTCATTAATGTTTTATTTTCCTTCAGGTTGCGATGTCATATCTTGGAGGGCCTCAAGCCTGCCCTCAGTCCAATGACTAACAGCTCTTTCAGACTGGGGACCAACGGCCACCAAGACACGCACACCACGGTGAGTTCTGACCTCAGGCCATTACTGAATTGGGCTAAAGGGAGCAACTCGCTATAGGGCTAGGCTTGAACTCTTGTTTGCCCGTCGTGTTTGGTTTATTAAGAGGTTTGAGAAGATAGTGAAGGAAACAAAGAGTTTCAGATGGTTTAAATATTGTGGTTTCGAGCTCACAAGTTGAAGTGTGCACCGTTCAAGGAGCTGACACCACAATTCAGGAAGTGACACTATTGGTGTGCAATAGTGTGATGTTTTCATGGTGTGTTTCATGACAAACAGTATCACTAATATGCTAATGACACTAGCTACAGTCAAAGATGTTTTGAAAAGAACCCCAGAAAACGATTAAAAACTATCAGAGGAGGATGTGTTGTTGATACAGTAAGGTCAACTACAAAGAGGACAATTCTTTTGCATATACAGTCTGAAGGCTGTGTTCAGTGTGAAAAGGGTCATTGGCTTCACCCGACATCCTCTGTCTCCCTCAGCTCATGCAGGTGATGGCCAGCAGCTCCAGAATAGAGCAGAAGTTGGACCATTGCCTGTGGATCCAGAAGGTTCTGACTGCCCTGGTGACAGCACTCACAGCCTTGGGGTTCTCTGCCTTCTACATGCAGTACACTGGAGAGAGGGAGCTGTGACTGAACACGCTACTCAGCTCCTCTGTAGGGCCAGACCTGCACACAATACTGAAGGACCCAAGACAGGCGAACCAACCATGGTGGAGTCAGGAGTAAGACGGAACAGGAGACGAGACAGAAATATAAGAGACCACTCTATTCCTTTGGACACTCCAACTCTGTTGTGTTCTGAATTATGTTAAATGTTATCTATTCATTTGTGATTAGAAGACAATAAATGGCACTTCATGAATAGACATTAAATCATCCATGTCTGTCTATGTCACAGCCATCATGCCATCATAGTTTTTTTTGTTGCTTGTGACCCTCAGCGTACACATGCAATGCCTATGTACCTTTATCTTCCTATATGCTTTCGTATACGGCGCCTAATTGTGACTGTTTCTCTAGTTTCTGCGCCTGACCTTTTGTTAAGTGAGAAGCTAGAGAGGAACACAGAGCGAGGAGGTGCCATTTCCTCTAATGCAACTGGGGGAGTTGGACTAACCACTACATTACATGATGCTATAAGTACAGTACCCCCCAGCCTTGATGTGGTGATTGAATCTAACTTTGTCGCTTCAACAGGAAATATACCTATTGATGTGTGCTTCATTAGCAGTGCTGGATGCCCTGCAAAGCCATCACAGAGTTCAAGTCAAAATTCAAGTCAGTGAGTTGAGATGTCATTGTGAAACTAGCACTAGACATTTATACTGGACCATTTCCTCCTCTCAGCTCACAGCAGTCCTAGACCTGTCAGAAATTGTGTCAAACCTGTTAAAGGAGCATCACTTGAACTTGGTTTGGTTTGGTAGGTAGGTAGGTTTATTATACATATATATCATATGGCATTGGATTAATGTCCCATTCTGCTGTCGGTCTGTGCAGACAATTTTTGGTTAACTCTTGGTTCTGCAGTTGGTCAGGATGTGTGGAGGCGCATTCAGTCTTGCTCTCCTTCTCCTTCTGCGGGGTGTCTGCACAGCCACTGAAGGTAAGTGGGACAACTGTTGTTGTCTTAAACACACAGAATAATGTCAAACAAAATGTTAAGATTGGTAGCATAACTGTTACGATTCAAAGCTTTATTCTTAAAACACTAAACAGCAAAGTATGAACTCAGCTTTGAGAACAACCTCTTGCATTAAACATTCAGAAAAAAATGGTTTTGTATAGTTATTGTGATTCATTTCCATTTCCTATGCATCAGTTGTCTAATGCATATTGAACTCCAGTTTAATGCACTTAGTCATTGCGAAAGAAAGTGTCCTTTCACTTCACTCTACTCATGCTCAATAACACCTATCCCATCACAAAACCTTTTTTTCCTCTTTGTTTGTAGAATCTCAAGTGAAACCGTTGAGAACAACAGACCCAGATATCACACATGTCTGCCCAAACGACACCCTTCAGTCTATTACATATGTAACATGTAATATTACTAGACAGATGAGTGGTGGTGGTACGTGTGCAGTGGGTTATCGGTATGACCAAAACGATACAGACAGAGACAACACTTGTGACTCCAGGGTCACGCTACAGCCAAAGAATGGCGGTGTTTTTCTACATATCAGCCACATAAAACCATCTGACGACGGGATCGACATCTACTGTCAGTGTGTAGTTCGTGAAAGAGTATATACGTGGCATCTCAAAATTCTTGTCAATGGTAAGATGGGGCTGTACTTCATTCAGTACAAATATATTTACCACAATGAGTGGATGTTGCATGACAGTACTGTTTATACATAATTCTTCACCCATTTGTCAGGCATACCTTAATGTACTGTGAATGTCGCTGTCTTATTTTGTGATCTTTGTTCTTATCCCAAGTTAAGTGACCATTGCTAAGTGTTCACAGCTGTCATAATTCAGTTAGGGGTCTATTTGGGGATCTACAATAAATCTTAAAATTCAGCAGCTGTCAACAATGCAATGCCTTAATAATAGGATGGCAGGGTGACGAGAGTAGAGTCATGTACAGGATCAAGACATTGATGATATTTTTTCTCTGTTCCAGAATCTCATTATCTGCCACAGGACACAGAGAGCAGTGGTGTTGCGGTGATGATAGGCTTGGCAGCAACTGTGGCTGTCATGATCTCTGTTGGCCTAATTCTGTGGAACTTTCAACACAGGTCAGAAATTTTCATCAGCTTGGTAGTGAAAAAAAAAGATGCTTTAATGAGTATTAGTCAGCTTTGCTATTCAAATAATTACAAATACTTCTGGAAACATTGGAATTATATAACTGCATTAAAAACAGCACTGCAATTAATCTACTAAACCACTGTATGTGTAATTGAAATGTAAAGTATGTCAACTATAAGACAATGCTAGTCGACCACTAGTGCCTCAAACTTTGTACACTGAAAAAGAACACACTCTCATGCATTGTCAAGAATAGATGCATACACACATGCACGTATGCACGCGCACACACACACACACACACACACACACACACACACACACACACACACACACACATACAGTATATTCACAAACAAATGCTTCACATAGTATGTACATATGTAGTCTTTAAAATCATGTTTTGTTTTTCTGTGAATCATTGTTTTGCCCAACAGGAGAACACAGCTAGAAGTATGTGGCCCCTCCCAAGAGTCCACTGAGGTTGATATTTTTTTATTATTATTGTAAACCCTATTTTTGCTTGCTGTTGCATGTTTGGAAGAGAAAGATGATTCTTCAGATGATCTTTAAACTGATATATACAGTATTTACATTTCCAACTGTCTCATTAATAGTGATTTTTTTACAGTTTGATATATGTTGAGGCTGTGTAATTTTACATTAAGTTGCCTTTTTATCTGTGTCGGAACACTATTATTATAATAATTATTATTATTACTATAGTTGCAACATTGTTAACATGCTGTTACATAGGACATTAGTGCTTTGTACTTTCATAGTAATTTGAATGTTTCCACTTGTGTAGTAGTACAAAGCGCTAAATCCCATATATCATGCAATTAGCAAATTACAGTACTACAAAATATAATACAAAGTTGTTACTGAACTGAAGTAATAGTGTAACTATTACTATATCCCTACAGGTATAGGGATGACTAAATGTAAAGTCGGTTTGATGAGTCAGTTTGTTTATTTCTGTAGGAGCAACAAGACATTGAACCCTACGGCATATTCACAGAAAGAACTAATGGACTCTACTCAACTGTTGGACCGGACTATCCTGACCCCTTGCCATGACCCCCTGGCTCTACTTTGGCAGATGGTGACATGTCACTGGGAGTTACAGCGGCAGAGCTCCACCTCTGAGTGTACAGCTGTACAGCATACGGAAACTAGTGGTAGTTTCACATTGATCTCTTGTGGTTAAGATCCTTGAAAGCCTATTTTTGCTACATTAAAAATCAGCTGAAACACAGGACAATGCCTCAATGTGGTTCCATTGACACAAACACAAATCCCTGAGGACACCTCACAGAAATGCCAGACATTTCTGTGTGACCACTAGAGGTCACTGTACTGCATTCCAGAAGCAGAAGTCTTGAACAGTTTGTGATGGTGACGAAAATCACCTTTACAAACTGTGATTAGGGAGGCTAGCCAGTAACCCCAAGGTCGCTCCCCTCTTCTTTTGTATTTATATGGAACTTCCAGTTTGGGGAAACCTTTAAAAGCACTCCCTTCAAAAAGATAACGGTACTTTATTCACTGATATTGATGCAGTAACCAAAATATATTCCTTGGACGAAAAATAATACAAAATAATATATGTTTTCAGATTAAGATTAAGAAAAGTTAATATTATTCTTATCTGCAATCTACACATTGCACATTGGGCTATAAAGAAAAATAATTTTTGCTATATAACCTGTCAGTCAATTGTTGGAATTTGGTAATTTATGCTATAGGCAAGGGTTAATCCCTAACCAAATCCAAAATTTGAGCAAAAAGAGATGTCATATGAATGGCTCCAAATTCATTGGATGGCACTTCATCATACAGTAACGCATTATAATTGTTTGATTTCAAATCCAAACCTTTGGAGTAAGATACTGAACCCTTGTGGTATCATCTGGAACTAAATGGAATATAAACAAAGTTCCATCAGCCCTTGGAATACAGTTGTGCATTATACCCTGGTCAGTGGCCTTGCAGTTAGAGTGTCCGCCCTGAGATTGAGAGGGTTTGAGTTTGATCCCTGGCTGAGTCATACCAAAGGCTATAAAAGTGGTACCTGATGCCTCCCTGCTTGTCATTCAGCATTAAGGGTTGGATTTGGGGTAAGACCATGCGATATACCAGCGTCATGTCCAGGGGGTGTACTTGTACAAAATGCCGCCTCACGCTACGGAAACAGGAGATAGGCTCCTGCTCCTATGGGCCATTATGAACCATAGGTTCTCAGGGGTACTTACCCTGGTATACACTGGTATTAAAGATGTAAAAAAAAAAACATGTATCAACAATATGAACAGTATAATATGAACAGTATATAGTATTAAACTATAATTTGATTTTCCCCTGCCTTCTTACATACAGTAGGCTATACACTACTGTTATACTACTACTATGGAATACAATTCTGCTAATAATACAACTATCTATTGCAATATCACACACATTTCTCTCATATAAAATCTGTTTTAAAATGTCTATTTCTTTTTTAATATGAATTCTCATATCTTCATGTCAAACAATATTTTCATGTGATATTCTGGAAAGTCCTCTGGTTTTTCACAGTAAGTTGTTTTCTTCTTAGCTGAACAGATAGGTGATTTCTAATGATCACAAGCACTGAGCCACTCCCATGATTCCTGTGTAAACTTCCTACTAACAATACAAGGAAGATGTTGACTAATACACACTTCAAATGAATATATTTAACCACACTAACCCAAGATTTAATCTGCGAATCAGAATGTAAGACAGGTACTTCCCAAGATACACGTGCAGACAGACAGACAGACAGACAGACACACACACACACACACACACACACACGCACACATTCATTATGGTGAATTTGGAGCTATCACAGAATCAGAAACGGAAATGAAGTAGTATCATCAAGTATCATTACGACAGTTCATACAGTAAATAGATCCAAAACTCCAACCACTGACTAAGGCTGGGAATGACCGTTAGTCAACATATTATGTTCTGTATGACTCTCCAGATGGTTCCTCTTTTCAGAAACATATTACGGTAAGTAACTCTGATCCCTCTACTTAGCCTACTATTGAAACCACTATCAAATAATAACATATACCATATCATTATAATCATCATATAATCACTATCATAGAATATACTCGTATTAGCAGCATAACCGTAGACAATAAGATCACAAGAGTGTGTGCAGTAGAAATGTAAGTCTTCAGTATATCGTTACCCTCTGAGGCAATGGACCTCTGCACAGTGGTGGACTCAGGCTGTTTGAAGGGCAGGGGCGAAAAGAAAAAAAGGGCACCTACTGCACAACATGGGACCCCATCAGTGCACATGGTCAAGTTTAGACCATTGGAGGGGCACCAATAGGGCACGTCCTCTAATTTTCTCCACTCAAAAGGGCATTTTTGCCACTCAAAGGGGCACTCAAGAGAGACGTTTTTCAACCGTGGGGGCACCAGGAGGGGCGGTCGCCCCCCCTCCCCCCCCCATGAGTCCGCCAGTGCCTCTGCATAGTGATGAGATGAGAATGAGACGCAGAGAGAGTAACATTGCACCTCCCCTGCGAACCAACCGGGAAACTGGAACTAACGGGGAATTCCTTGATCACATGATTATGAGTATTAAAGGTCCTGGTTAGACCAGCTGAGGGAAGGTAAACACTGTCTCCAAGCCAAGGCTGACCATGAGGTGTCCTCTGTTTTTTCTATCCTGGCTGTCGAACGGTAAATTGTGCGGGTTTAGTTCAGTGGACGGTTTATTAATTCGGACCAAAGAAGCTACGTTATAATAATAATAATACTACAATACGTTGGGTTATTAATAACACTTTGATCAAATTCTCTGTAGCTCATAACCCTTTTTTTATGATTCATCAAGGTATCCGGTTTGTGTCGACATATCGTGAGCTTAGAATTATAAGGTTCTATACCTATATATCTCCGTTTAGGGCAGTTCAGAGAAATTGAGCGTCAAAGTTTTTACATTCCATTATGTTTTAGTAAGATGGAACCTTTGTTTTTTATGAATTACTAACTCAAAAATGTCAACATTTAAAAAATAAGAAAAAATCAGATTATGTAAAAAAAACAAAAAAACTAAATGTTGACAAAAATTGAGATAGAACCTTATAATTCTAACGTCACGATATCTATCTCATGATGCTTGTATTTTTACCCGTAGGCTTCCTTGGGATAGTTGTCGCCAAAGTCGTCGCCAAAGGAGACACCCGTGTTGATTACAATGGGGACGCATCGTACACCTGCACTCTCACGGACCAGACCGGTGTCCTGCAGGTCACCTGGCAGAGGCTGTTCAAAGACGACTCCGTGGAGAACCTGGCCACCTTCAGCAAGCGCTTTGGAAAGCAGATCATTGACCCGCATCAGGACAAGGTGGTTCTAACGCAGGCGTCTCTCAACTCCACTTCCATCACAGTGAGACATGTCACATGGACGGACGAAGCGTGCTACATCTGCTCCTTCAACGTCTATCCCAGTGGGTCAAGGCGCAACCAGACCTGTCTTACTGTACAAGGTAACACGTTACAGATTTAGGAATTAACTTTTAGTTCACACATTTAGCTTAAGTTACTCCAGATAGCCTACTACATATGATTTAATTGCTGTACCTGTCTCTATCCTACACTATCAAATGGCAAGGTAGCCCCTTTTGGAAATATACAATCCACTGAGAATTTACTAAGCCATTATACACAGTTACTCATTATCTACTGTAGGCTACCGTATGCTTTTGGTTTTAAAATGCAAAGAATGACACCACTTGGAGCTAATGTTATGTTTCACAATTTCAAAGGTATAGCCAATGTGAATTCTACAATGGAACAAATGACCACTGGATCCGAAGCAGTTGTTGTGGTCAACTGCTCGGCCACAGGCAAACCGGCCCCAGTGATCCAATGGAACACCTCAGCTACTTTGGAATCCCTCTCAGTTGAGCCCAATAACTGGACTGTTTCAAATGATGACCAAACGTTCACCACCATGAGCAGCCTGACCCTTCGACATTCTTCTTATTTGGGGGGATACGTTTACTGTCTTGTGAATCAAGGGATGAGGTCACAGAGACAAGAGCGGATCCGGATCCCAGTTTTCTCTAGAGAGGTTGACAAGGGTGCAGAAGGTAATGCTCAGACCATGTGTTAGTTGAAACAAAGGCTTGAAAAGAACACTTGGCATTGTGTTTCCTCTGTATTTTATCAGCCATCCAACATTGTGCTTCTCAATGGGGCAGGAAACTACAGGGAGTGAATCATGAGGCTTTGGTAAAAATGAAACTGAAATGAAACCTAACTCCTGAGTTGATAGATGATAGCGTTGCACTAATACCATTACAACATATACATGAACAAACCCTTTAAACAGTATCATCACCAGCAGCAACCAGCGTCATGTTGTAATGGTATTAGTGCAATGCTGTCATCTGATCTCACGAGTTAGGTTTCATTTTTTACCAAAGCCTCATCAGTCACTCCCATTGGACACTAGAGTTGTTGTGTTGAGTTTTAGGTAGTTTCCTGCTCCTTTGAGAAGCACAATGTTGGATGGCTGATAAAATACAATGAGGAAACACAATATGAACATGTTATGCACTGTCAATATGTTATGCACACAGATAACATTGAATGTTCCATTGAATGTTTCATTTTCACTCTTCCTCTTCTTGGGAAATACAAACACATGCTTACTGGAATTCTGTTTCACTTTCCAGTGGACAGAACTTCCCCATCTGTGATTGCCACTACAGTCATTGTCATCATTTCTCTTGTCATCCTTATCTGTGTCATACTTCAAAAGAAAAAGGGTGAGTCACCAAGTGATTATCCACAAAAGCATGCTGAACATACTGCATAGTTTACACATGGCCCTAGGTGATAAGCTTGGCTCATACAGCATGGAGTTGCATAAAGCATAATCTGTGTGCAATACATGCCTAAAGACCTCAATCATGTTTATTGGAGAAATAAGATATATTTTGGTGCCTACCTACAATAACCCATTCTCATATTCTACCTGACAGTTTGCAGGCAAGCAACATTGGCAACCACAGCAGAGGAGCAGGATCGATTTGAGGTCAGCGTGTAGAAGTCTTGCTTAATGCACTAATGCATGAACCTATACTGTGCTTGTTATGTTGAACATTGTAGTTACTCAACCTATGCACGTGTGATGGGTAACCTACCCAAAGACTCATGTTAGCTCCTATAGATATCATGGAGACAGGTCGGCTTCATCCCTAATTGTCACATTCATGCCATGACCTGGATTACACAGGTAAGGGGGAGGATATCAAAGGAGGGTGAAATATGTTTCGGTGAACTTTGCTCATGTGATGAATAACCTTGTCTGAGACCTGAAGACTCGTGTCAGCTCTCAGAGCTAAATCTCAGGCTTTAGCTCAGTGAGCTAACATGGTCTAGATGTGTGAAAATGACCTGCGTTTGATATACTGTAGTTAGAATCTCAATAGACAGGTCCTATGGGCAGTCAGCAGGTTTTCATAGAGGGACGCATTTGGAAACTTTTGACATGAATGTTGCCCTACCTGTTTAGGAACGCTGTGATTACTCTAGTAACATTGTGTTACTGTTGATGCTTAGTAATTTGGCAACTAATGTCAAGTGTGACCCAACATGCTTTAAAGCCACACTCTGTCATCTCTGCATCCCTGTAAAGAGTGAGCTACTGTACCAACAAGAACATAAACAATGGATCAAATACACATGCAAATAGCACTTTAACAAAATACCTGTAGTAACAGCTAAGGGATGGGGCTGAATAAATGTAACCGCTCTCAAATTCGTAGATAGAGAGCTATGGATACAAGGATTTACCATCCATGAGATTGATAGTTTTAATCATGTTTTGAAGCTATATTAATGAGGCATGAGGCACTTGGAAGTTATATCCTTTAAGAATCAATAGTTTTGAAGCGATACAGTGTTACAGTTTAGTTTAGTTCGGTTTAGTATACAAACCATAGTATAGTTTGTATACTAAAGTATTAAACTAATACTTAATACTACTAATACAAACTAGTATTAGTATACAAATTAATAAACTAATATGTTTACAAATAATGGCATTCATAAGATATATTCTTCAATAATCTATGGCTATATATCATTCATTTTTAAAGTGATATGGATGTACACTATAGTACCAATCCCAGATTATCAGATTATTATTAAGGAATGACAGTGAATGAGAGCAGCATTTTCTATAACAACAAATACTGTACATAACAGAGTAATATATCCTGATTGTTTTGGTTATGATAAGGTAAGATAGTTCGTCTTTCATGGAATTTAGAAGTAATATATATTTTTTCCCAGTTGTATAAGCTAGTTAGCACCTTTGCACATTTGTTATGATGTACTTAAAGGCCAAATCCGGGATCCAACGCATCTTAAACTAATAAGATGGCCTTGTTTTGGCCAAGGTGTGTCTTTGCGAAAATAAGTCAGTAATGCCCAGAGCATGCAGGAACCCCTACCAGCGAACGATGAATTGACAACTTGAAAGGGTCATGACTCTACAAGCCTCTCTTTCCCCATAGGGGCATACAGGTTTATTACGTTAGAGCCGTCATTTGTGACTGCAAGGCATACAAGCATTACAAATTACAATAATTTCTTGATACCTTTGAATCTTTTTGAGTTGCAGGGATCCCGGGGGTTGGCCTTTAAACTAGAATGAAACAGAAATGTACTGAAATTGCACTTTCATTTTTAGATGTGTTTGGTTTGTGATGGGCATTGTCAATGGTGGATCTGATGTACTGTGCAAGTTTACTTGTTAATGATAAAATATGGAGAAGTGAGTGGACAATGAATTGCATTGATATGATTTATTTACCTTATTTCAGATCAGATATTACCTCTGTTAGAGGTAGTGATAAAGCATCTGCTGACAAAAGAAATCCCTTTTCATATGTATTGCTCCTCAGTCAATGTCTAAGTGATAGCACTTGTTGCACTTTTGATAGTAATGTCCTATGATTTCATTGCAAAAATATATGAAAATACAGACAGAAAGTTTCCTCATCTATTATGTCAATATTCACTGTATTTACACCTCTTGTACTTGAATGATACATTCCATAGCATGTGACGTATCAGTAATATTTATTTGATGTATTTATTTGTATCCAATTCATGCTGCATATTGTGTTTGGTCTACTGGTCACTGACTTGATGGTTTATAATTACCTGCCTGCTCTGTCTAATCTTTTGATTGTCAACGAACGTAAACCACTTCGACTTTGACACTTCGACTTCACTCGATTTAATCTCTACTTACTGCACCTGTGTGTGTTGTTCAGTTGCTTTGTTATTGGTTGAAATAAAACTATACTGTATTGAAGAACGTTGCATCTTGATTGATTTACTGTGGATGTATTTTTAAAAATCTAGACAGTTCAGAGGGCAGCCTTATTGTATTGCCTTATAGCTAAAACTGGTCAAGTCACAGCAAATTACATTTACATTTACATTTTTGGCATTTAGCAGACGCCTTATTCCAAAGCGACTTACAATCAATACATTTGAATACTAAGCATGTGAATCAGCAATCCATCATTCGTTGCAGGAAGAGTAATCTAGCTCGGGCCCGGGGCCACTGATAGAAGGAAAAACCTTCTCCCTATCGCCTTCTACTAAAACTTTATTTTTAAAAAAAAAAAAATACTGGAGAAACTGAGAAACAGTACAAGGGGGGCAATAGAAGTTCTTAGGGACACAGTAGAGGGGAAAGCGGGTGTCTTTAGGAGACGTAATGGTGAGGGTCGGAAGATTTCTCAGGAGGAGCAGTTAAGATGTAACCTGAAGAGATGGGTCTTCAGTCTACGACGGAAGATGGGTAGTGACTCTGCCGTTCTGACAGCCGTGGGGAGCTCGTTCCACCAGCGGGGAGCCAGTGTTGTGAAGAGACGTGATCGGGCAGCCCGACTGCTGTGTAGAGGAGGTGGGGCCAGTCGGCCAGCCGAGGTGGAGGAGCGGAGTGAGCGGGCAGGGGTTTGGGGGGTTACCATTTCCTTCAGGTAGGCAGGGGTTGTCCCTTTAGCTGCCTGGTATGCAAGCACCAGGGTCTTGAATCTGATGCGAGCTGCTATCGGGAGCCAGTGCAGGGTGCGAAGGAGAGGGGTGACCTGCGAGTATTTGGGGAGGTTGAATACCAGCCGGGCAGCAGCATTCTGGATGAGCTGCAGAGGTCTAATGGCTGAAGCGGGGAGCCCAGCCAGGAGTACATTGCAGTAATCCAGGCGGGAGATGACCAGTGCCTGGGTCAAGAGTTGCGCTGCCTCTCTGGTAAGGAATGGTCGTATCCTTCTGATGTTGTAGAGGAAGAATCTGCAGGAGCGAGCCATTGCTGCAATGTTCTCCGCACAGGATAGTCGGTTATCCAGGATCACTCCAAGGTTCTTGGCTGTCAGGGCGGGGGTTACAGTAGAGTTCTCCACTGTGATGGAGAAGTCTTGGAGAGGGCAGGCTTTCCCGGGGATGAAGAGGAGCTCGGTCTTGTTAAGATTGAGCTTGAGATGGTGGTCAGCCATCCAAGTTGAAATGTCAGCGAGGCATGCTGAGATACGGGTTGCCACGTGTACATCAGACGGGGGGAAGGACAGGAAGAGTTGAGTGTCGTCTGCGTAGCTGTGGTAGGAGAGCCCATGTGAAGAGATTACCGAGCCAAGAGACTTGGTGTAGAGGGAGAAAAGTAGGGGCCCTAGGACAGAACCCTGGGGTACTCCAGTGGAGAGGGTTCGTGGAGAAGATAGCGATTCTCTCCAGGTCACCTGGTAGGAGCGGCCCGCCAGGTAGGAAGAAAACCAGGAGTGTGCGGTGCCAGAGATGCCCAGGTCTGAGAGGATGGAGAGAAGGATCTGGTGATTGACTGTGTCGAAGGCAGCAGACAGGTCAAGGAGAATGAGAACAGAGGAGAGGGAGGAAGCTTGGGCAGAGTGGAGGGCTTCCGTGACAGCAAGGAGCGCAGTCTCAGTGGAATGCCCAGCCTTGAAGCCGGATTGGTGGGGGTCTAAGTGATCCATCTTCCGGAGATAGTCAGTCAGTTGTTTAGATGTTAGATGCCGCGCGTTCAAGGGTTTTGGAAGGGAAGGAGAGAAGGGATACAGGTCTGTAATTGTGGGCAGATGATGGGTCAAGGGTAGGTTTCTTGAGGAGAGGCTTGACTCTGGCTATTTTGAAGGCCGCTGGGACAGATCCTGTGGATAGGGAGGAGTTGATTAGGGTGGTACGGTAAGGAAGGATGTCGGGGGAAATGGATTGGAGAAGGGGGGAGGGGATGGGATCAAGAGGGCATGTGGTTGCCCGCTTTGATGTGATAAGTGTGAGAATCTCATCGGGGGAGAGGGGGGAAAAAGATGACAATCCAGAGACCGAGTGTCGAGGAGAGAGTTTGGAAGGGGTGTTAGCATTGTTAGTGGGAGAAGGGAGAGGTGGGGGGGAAAAGGTGCTGCTGATGTCGTCCACCTTTTTTTCAAAGTAGGTGACAAAGTCATCGGCGGACAGGGAGGAAGGGGGAGGGGGAGGAGGTGGATTAAGGAGTGAAGAGAAAGTGGAGAACAGTTTTCTAGGATTAGAGGCAGAAGAATGTATTTTGGAATGATAGTAGGATGCTTTAGCAGCTGATGCCGAGGAGGCGTAGTTGGCAAGGAGAGAGTGATAGAGGTTAAGGTCATCAGAAAGGCCAGTTTTTCTCCATTTCCTCTCAGCTGCTCTGAGCTCTAGTCTGCAAGCAAATGTCACTAGCATATGCACAAGAGGCTGTTCAAATTATCAAATTTAACTTAAATGTATCTAATTCGACATGAACATGAACATATTGCAAGAAGAGCCCTGCCCTCAGTTACTGTACCTACCTTCATATTCATCAACAGCACCACATGAAACAACAGCTATAAGCGATAGTCACAGGTATCTCGGCCAATAATTTTGTTGTTTTTGCTATACAGTCCATTCACTTTCCCTGTTAGCACGACACATTGTCCACATCTCCATTTCCAGTGACATCGCACCTGACATAAATAATCATGTATGCTCGTCCATGAATTGTGCTTTCATCTAATTAATAGTATCATCTAACTAAATAGTAGTTATGCTACTACGAGAATCAAGTGATTTGACATTAGAAATGAATTTGTTTTTCATCTCTTGTGCAATGTGCTCTACAATCTGGGCACATGAATGATCGGATCGGTGAGCAGGGGCCAACTGTCGCGCCATTCATCTCATTAAGTTTCATAATTGGATTCAGTTTTGTATAAGGCATCCTTTTTTTAGCGACAGTATAGGCTGCCTTGAACGAACTAGTTGTCTCCTTATACATGGAGGTGAGTTCTGCTACTTTCTTCGGAAGCACTTGCTTTTGTTTGAGCTCTGCTATTTCAACGTTAGGTGTCATAACAGGTGCAGCTGAATTCAAGTTTGGTTTCTTGGATGAAAACCCGAAACTCATGGGGCGGCATGATAGCTAGCTACTGAATGTTTTCTTCTCAATAATCGTGTTTTCACGTTCGCAAGCTCTCAACGATCATATTCTGCTGTTGCACAATATTCTACTGCGCCCCATAGTGTCTTGGTGGTAAAGTGCAGGCAGTCAAAGGCCTACTGTCATTCACAGGAGATTAATGCTGGTGCGCGTAGTTCTTTTGGAAAACATGTTTATTTTAGAATATTTATCATATAAATAAATATAAATAATACTCATTATATTTACTTTTTTTTATTATGATCAAATAATGGTTGTGGTAATGTATTATTAGCGACCCCCACAGATGTTTTACTGCTTTCATGGGAGCTCAGACCTTCCTTATGGGAGCTCAGCTCCCATTGGCTCCCACATAACTCGAACACTGATTCATAGTGTGTGTCTGTGTATTTGCCTTGGTATTCGGCTGCCATCTTTTTCTCCAAGGCTGCAAATCTCTTTTATATCAGCAGAGGTAGCAAGGGGACACACACTGTGCTCAATCTTCAGGCTTCAGTGCTGAATTACAGTGAATAAGACTGATAAGACTGATAACATAATGTGTTTATATATAGGCTATACAATTATAAACTGTACAGTATGTAATTTCAAATCCTACATTTGATTATGCCTGTAATCATCAACGAGATAACGAACGGATATTTATAATAGTGTATATTGTTTTTTTTGTATATAATGTTGTTTTCTTTCTGAGTGGGGCAGTCCCACTCATAACTTTTATGTTATTGGACAGATATAGTGAAGACAGACAGGAAAGTAAGGAGAAGAAGGGAGAGAGTATATTGATCATTGATAATGTATTTCGCTGTCGATTAAAATCGTGTGAAATGACGTGCTTGTGCATTCAATGACACTATGTACAGCGCTGTCAATCTTCAAATAATGAAATAGGCTATATATATGAATGTTCAGTTATGATATGAAGTAGCCAACAATTCTCATGTCGACCTGTGTCGGCAATGATAATAATAGGCTACACAACAAGACGGTTGTACACAGATATACGCAGATTCATATTTGGATAGTTGATTTTGGCACCATTGTATAGTAGTCAATTGCAGAGTGTATAAATTATTTAGTTTGTTTACTGCACATTATAAATGAAATGAAAATAGCTGTTGTGAAAAGTGAAAATATAGTGTGTTCATGTTGCAGTGAAATGTCTTTACATATATCAGATGTGATATTTGTACTACAAACGAACACAGACAGAGAGACAGATAATTCAAGTAATATTTTTATTTACTTGCAATGTTCACGTCAATTCTTCCAAGTAAAAAGTATGGTATAAACAAGTAGAAAGTGAATAGGAGGTCGCCGGAGCGCTCAGCGTGGGCGCTGTCAGGTAGACAGGGCAGGAGAGGCATCAGGCCTGGCCATGGGACAGTCAGCATCCCCAGCACACCGTTGCTGGCTTGGTGCATGTGCCACAGACAAATCGTCCACATGACTGGCAGATGTTGGCGCTTTTCCATTACAGGGCCAGCCCGGGCCAGCCCGCTTCGGCCTGCTTCTTTGGCCCTTTTCCATTTGTCGGCCCAGGTCGCGTCAGGTCGGTTCGGGTCGCTTCTTTAGCTCCCCTTCGAGACCAGGGTCTAAATTTTTAGATCCGGATCTTTTTGCCAGGCTGCGTGTGACGTGTGACGCTGCACACCGTTGATTGGTCAATGGAAATCGTCATCCCATGTTCATAGATTTCTTCACTAACCGCCATCTTGAAATACCACATTCGCTCTTGGAAAATGTCACTACAGTTTCTGTAATAGCTTATTAATAAAGATTCGAAAAAATATGCTGACCATCGTATTATCTTAGTTTAATGTCATTTCAATGAATCATAGAACTTTTATTTACAACAGGCATAACACAAAAATCGCTATTATGCACCGTCTTTGCCCGTGAATAACACCGGCTGTGGAGGTGGTACAAACACAATACTCCTTTTCTAACTTCACCATCGGTCTACGGTCATTTTGAGCCCTTAACCACCACGCTGACACCCCGAGAAGTTATGCTTTTAACCGTAAACTCGATGAACCGGGAGTTCACCCGCTGCTGCTCGCAGCACCGCTTGCTGCTGTTTAAAGTTGACAGCGGGGGCAGAGAATCGTTTTAACAGGGAATTCGCTCCGCGCTGTCGACGGTGATAGGAGTGTAGGATCTACACCATTCAAATGGTTTTGGATTCCCTGTCCTCTCCCCTATCCGGACACGTTTGAATTGTTATCCTGCGAGATCTAAACTACAAATCTACTAGAACTGAAAGCGGCAAAACAGGCACGTAACATCCATATGCTGTATAAATAAATATATTTGACTACCAGCAAGACAGCGCTGCACTCGTATCTGTCAGCCTGTCTGTATAACAATGATGCTACAGTTCATAAAGCAGACAAGTGAACGCAGTGGTTTTAAGGGTTCAAAAAACATGACTTTATTATGTGTAGAACATAATGTGCAGAACAAAATCCAATAGAAATGATTCAAACATGCAGACAATCAGGCAGTAGCCGTCTCCTGAACATAACAATGATGCTACAGTGAGGTAAAGTAGTAGCCATCTCCTTACGATAGCCCACATAAGTTTCTTTCTCTTTTCAGCATTCCTCTTTCGAGTATCCTTCCTTCTGTCTTCGCTCTTCTGTCTTCTCTCTTTTCTCTCCCAAAAAACATGGTTAATAATATACCACATGCCGAGGGAAATGCATAGGATAGCTGCAAGTTCCTCCATGCTGTTGTTGTGGCTGTGTTGTGTCTCGTGAAAATATACGTCACCACCATGGCGCGCTGTTATGACGCGTAACTCCGCCTACTATCGCCTACTCCTCCTACTAGCTCCGGGTCTGTGTGTATAGTGGAAAACCAGAACTGATCAAAAGCGGGCCAAAGCGGGACGAACCGACCTGACGCGAACCGGGCTGGGCCGTATAGTGGAAAAGCGCCAATAGATAGACGCTGGAGGCCGTGCCGTTGAGTGGCAGCTGCATGGGCGTGTCCTTGTTGTAGGCGGTGGAGTAGCTGCTGGGCCAGGGGGAGGGGATACTGATGACGTCACTCTGGCCCAGATACCAGTAGGCCTCGAAGATCTTCCCCAGGTCTTCAGCCAAGCAGCTGCAGTTGTACACCACGGCTCCCAGCTCCTTCACCTGAGCAGGGACACAAGAGAAGACATACGTTTCCAAGAGTTGAACACAATACCTTACTCAGTCCCAGTGTTTCAACCAACACTGATCTTTAGAGGTATTATTTTCAGAATCAATGGCCATATAAAGTCCTAAAAATGTATGTACCAATCCTAGATAGCCCTAACCCTAACCCTAACATAAAACAATTTCTTCCTCAAACGACCACAAGAATTATGTTTAGAATGGTGAGAGGAACAACTTCTTCATTTTCATTTTCCCACACTTGAGCTGACAGATTTGTTTTCGAAAATAAAACCGACTGTGTCATAGTGTCATGTCAGAGTGGCTTTGGGACATTGGCTTTGGGACTTACTTTAGACACATTCAGGGTATATACAGGAATCTTGAGGTTAATTTCAATACCTTTCTAAGACTTTTTAAAGACCTTGTCAATATTTTTCCAGACCTCACCGCCACTTCGAGCTGTAACCGTTGACATCAGTGACACCTTTAACTTAACAGCTTTAGTTTGCAATAGACTAGACCACTATCATACAACAGAATTTCCGGTTCATCTTTGTTTTTTAATAAAACTAATACATTCACGAACTTTTACTAAAAGTTTTTAGGACTCAAACTCTTTGGACAGAGTCTAATTCAGAAAAATACAAAATTCAAGACCTCATAAAATCGTGATAATACTTTTTAATACTTATTAAGGGTCTTGATTTTCCCAAAATTGATTTATCAACTTTTAATACTTTTCAAGACACCGCGGATACCCTGGTTGTAAGTGTTTTTTGATAAATCTAACATATCGGGTTGATCTCATGCAAGCACCACAGATGCTTGTGTGCACCACAAATACGTTGTCTACGGTATTGGTCTTTATGGTCAGACATATCTGATATGGGTATCAGGGTATCTGCATTGCCACTCCCCACCCCCACCCCCACACCCCCACACATGCCAGCATGTACCAAATCGACATAGCACCTAACCCTAACCACTAGTTTTCCCACATGTACCGTAACAAATACATCGGCTTCAGTATTCAAATCCTGTGATGTGTTTGAGTTGAGTGCCTCATAATCTGGTTGGTATGTTTTTGGTGATGTTCAGAAGACGACGAGGGAGAGATTTCCAAGTTAGCAGATGTACCTGCTGCTAAAAGGAGAGGAGTGAAGAGGCCCTGGCCCCTGCCCAGGCTGGACTCTCAGAGGTACACAATGTTTGCATGTGTAGAGGGAGACATTGCTCTTGGTCCAGCTGATCCATACAGGGTAACTTGTAACATGGCTTTAACTCGTAGACGATGTCTGTGTTTTGAAACTGTGTAGCATAGAAGGTGTAGCATACTGTTCCCCTTAGCTTACTTTGTTTAACTCTGAACTTTCTTTTGAAGAAATCAAACGGTATGCTATATGTTGCTGCAGAAATGTTTGATGATGGTCAGTGTTATTTTTCCTGCAGGCTGTGCTCTGAAAGAGGACTTCCGGCTCTACGCACCCTGTTTGACAATGTTCACTTCAAAGGCAAAGGACATGAGGTAATCTTAACTGTCGTCAGGTCCTGTAGGGATAGGCTGTTATTTATCATAAAGGAATCCAATTAATGATCCATGACGGCCAAATGTTTTGTTTTATTTATTTTGTTGTAAGCTAAAAAATGTGTGTGTGTGTGTGTGTGTGTGTGTGTGTGTGTGTGTGTGTGTGTGTGTGTGTGTGTGTGTGTGTGTGTGTGTGTGTGTGTGTGTGTGTGTGTGTGTGTGTGTGTGTTGTGCGCATGTCCGTCCATCCGTGTCCAGACTGAGAATCTGAAAGTGTTGATGCAGACTATGGAGAATTGGGCTCACAGACTGTACCCCAAACTGCAGTTTGATGACTTCATAGGCAAACTAGAGACATTAGGCAGCAAAAAAGAAGTGCAGGTGAGAAAAACAAAGGAAAACCTCTCCCATATGATCCTCAATGGCTTTAGTGTGTTTAAAAAACATGTGTGAAACCTTAATTCTTGCTTTATTTTCATCAGACTTGTCTCAAGCGAATACGATTGGACATGCCGTTGACACATGACGATTTCATAGGCAAAGACGGTAAGATACAAATGTCACTATCCAGGCAGGGCATCTTTACAGTAATACACCAAACACTAGGTGGAAAACAATGGAAGTGTCTTTTTGAAGTAACCACGGGTATGATAATGTTATTACTACAGAAGAGCCTTGACTTGTCATGTTCCTAAACAAACGTAGTGATTCACAGGCTGAGTGACTTTCTCAATTCATCCAGGTGAGGAGGGGGAGGAAGCAGTACGGAGAGAAGACCCTATCCATGACGACCCAGACCCGTTCGGAGATGGAGGTTTCGCTGACGAACCCCCAAGACTGATCCACTCCACCCCAGCCCCCGCCCCCGCTCCCACGGCCCTCCCCGCCCTGACCGAGGAGCAGCAGAGACGTATGGAGCTGAACAAACAGTTGGCCCTGGAGAGAAGACTGGCGCGTATGCAACAGCACACAGGTCAGTCACCCAACCACACCCAGAAGGACATTTTGACAGGGTAGAAAATGTATTTGTAGTTCGAAACAGTAAAAAAAAAAAAAAAACACCAGTGGGTTATTTTCATGAAAGCTGTTGTACCTTTAAAATCATCTTGGGTTCATGTGGGCAGCGGGCTACAGGGGCGCCAAATATGGCTGACTCTGTGCCTAGAGCAATAATACCAAATTCCAACAATTGACTTACTAGTGTGCCCTTGAGTAAGGCACTTAGCCCTCAGTTACTCCAGGGGGAATGTCCCTGTA
The DNA here is from genome assembly GCF_963989245.1 of Nansenia antarctica. Classification (NCBI taxonomy): domain Eukaryota; kingdom Metazoa; phylum Chordata; class Actinopteri; order Argentiniformes; family Microstomatidae; genus Nansenia; species Nansenia antarctica. The sequence goes on from NC_137690.1 coordinate 65,843,725, forward strand.
ATTCGTAATTGTAAATCGCTTTGGATTAAAAGCGTCTGCTCAATGACAATAAATTGCATGGCAATAAATCAGTAAAAAAATAAAATAAACAAGATCTCCCTCCCTCCTCAGAGGCCTCCCTGACCGCGACTCTGAGTCAGTCAGCTGAGGAACCCTCCACCAGCTCCTCATCACACTTCTCCAGTCAGAGGAACCATCAAGAAGACAATGTTGATGATGATGATGATGATTTGGACCGCAGCCCAAAGAACAGACCCCTAGACAAAGGCTCTCTGCTGGAGCCAGACTCCCCAGTGTGTGAGAGGAGAGACACCAGCAACAACCCTATTCCTGAACTGAGCAACAGCCAGGAACACAGCGACTGACACACACACACACACACACACACACACACACACACACACACGCGCGCACACACACACACACACACACACACACACACACACACACACACACACACACACACACACACCATCAAGGTACCTTGAGAGGACTACCAAGCTACGGATGTCAAGGTACACACACCATCAAGGTACCTTGAGAGGACTACCAAGCTACGGATGTTTTTGCCTGTTCAAGTTCTTACAAGTCACCAACGTGGTCATATTATTGACAGTTTTTTCCTGTTCTACAAAAATGCCATGATGAAAGCCAAACACCATGTTGGATTGAAGAGTTGATATACTGTTTGTTTTGACAATTCACTTGAAGGGGCCTTAATGATGTTTCCTCAAACCATGTTTGTCCTTATGTGTAAGGATGCTGTTGCGCAAAGAGCTAACTTTGATTATGCTTTTTTTGTTCTTTTTTTTTTTCATCAAACATTTCTTGTTGTCAATAAAAGTATTTTAAAAATCCTTTTAAAAACATCTGGGTCTATTGCTCTGTCACCTAGCATTTTGGAGTTTAGCTTGCAACGTCGCGAGCGTGTTAGCGGCTAAATTACAGTAACTTCCTCTTATACGTTTTGGTAACGGCCCTGGTAACAATCTATGCCACTTGCAAAGAAGATAAGGGTTAGTTCAACCTTATGTTGCGGTGTTTGCTCAATTTGATGTTTGAAACTGGTCAGAGTAGATCCAGTTCACATTGGGAAGGATCAATGCTTTGGTAGGTAGCCTAGAGGTTAGAGAGGCTGGCTAGAAGTTGGCTGACTAGTTTGATCCCTGCCTCAGGAGGGAGCTTGCATGTGGCCTTGAGCAAGGCACTTAACCCCTAATTGCTCTAGGGGTGCCAAATATGGGTGACTCTGTGCCTAGAGCAAAAATACCAAATTCCAACAATTGACTGACAAGTTGATTGCAGGGCAAATAAATCAGTAAAAAAAAATGCAAAGCTCTTCATAGCACATTTCAATGTAGTACACCTCCAACATACCTGTCTAAACTCAGAGAGCAAATGACACTATGGAAAGATAAAAGGTAAAACACACAAGTCCATCTGATTTAAGGAATGAATGAGAGAAGCGGTGGGAATGCTTTTTATTTTATTTGATATGCCGAGAAGTTTTGGGAATTTTTTTAGTTATTTTTTTTTAAATAATCGGTATCCTCAGAGCCCCAGGTACTCCTTTGGGGATAATAGCCTGTGAAAGAAAGAAAAAAGTCATTTACACTGTTACTTCAGTCAAGCTGCATGTTACTGTAAAGAACACATTTTAAGTTCAGGAAATAATCAATATATATATATGTTTTCTGCATTACACAGAAAGCAGTAAACCAAAGGTGAAAATGTCTAAAACGGGTCTTAAAATAGCTGGGAGGGTCTTACCTAAACAGGCAACTCTCCTGATATGGGACACAGCATTTCCCAGAAGACCATGGCCCTTCTCCTTGGTAGCTGTAGAGACATTAAAAAACACATTACTCTCTGTCTGTTAAAAGCAGTCATAACCATAATGTAACTCAACGCAGAAGAGAGAAAACAAATGGCTCAAATAAGTACTGACTCTCCAGTGTCTTGGGGATGGGCGCCATGGTTGCTGCGGGGTCCATCATTGTTGCGGGGTCCATTGGGTCCAGCAGCGCTCCAGGTCCCTGTCCTGGACCCGTGGAGGCCATTACACTGGGGTTCAGAAGTTCGGGGGACCTCCTCACTGGACATATTGTTACTAGGAAAAAACATGATAAAATGTTCGTCAACATCACCACGGTCATTACAGTCAGCACTCGAGTTGAGGGGGGATGGCATCCCCTCTGAAATAAAAACAGTAAAAATCACCCCCCTTCTAAAACTGCCATCCCCCCTTTCCACCCCTTATGTCATTCTATCAATGAACGTGGTATTACTGCTATTTCAACATTTAGTTTTGCGCATATTGAGTAAAATACTGTGGGCGAGGGGGCACGCGCACACATGCAATGACATTTTTACCAAGTCACTGACGCTGTGGGGATGCTAAAATTGTCCCCATATGATAAAATCCACCATCCCCCCCCTGATTTTCTTTTACAACTTGAGTACTGATTACAGTCATTACAGACTGAAAAAAAAACATGATCAAATTATCGTCATCATCACCACAGTCATTATAATCATTACAGACTGACTGGGTGTAAGGAGTTAAGCCACAGCAGTAATTACCGTACCTGCACTCCTAGAGTGTATGTGTCCTGGAGTGGTAGATGGAGGATCCCACAGACAGCAAGAATTCATGACGGGAACCATCTTAAGGGCAGCTGTCGTTGGTGGAGCCATCATTGGTGGAGGTGATGGAAAGGGCATGCTCTGTGAAAAATAATTATATAAATAAAATCTGCTCAATGAAACTAACCTGAATGAGTTGGATAAAAAGCAATGCTTGTACAGTTAGAATATGACTGCTGTAAGATGATAGTTAAATGTGGACCTTAAGGTGTAGCTGGATCTAAATCCTGCCCCTTGTCCTCTGATGAAGCGCATGTTTTACCCCTGTGTGTAGTAATCTGGGGTCTCACCTCAAGGCAGGTTTTTGGTCGAACTCCCAGCTGTTGTGGAGGCTCAACACCCAGAGCGCCAATCTCCAGCAGATCCCACTTATATAGGGGGTTGGTGTCAGGGAGCTGTTGGGGATTAAATGCCTTCAAGAAGGCAAACTGTGTCGGGGTCACAGTGTTTTTGGCCACTGCCTTATCCAGAACCATCATGGGCATTGTCCAGGCGATCTCCACCTGAACCATCATGGGCGATGTCCTCCTCACCATGGAGAGGGCCTTTGGAAGGAGCTCCACCTTCCAGAGGCACGTTTTAGTGTCAAGCTGTTGTGGAGGCTCAACCTCCTGACTAAGAAGCTCCACCTCATCCCTCTGTGGAGGGGTAGATTGGGGCTCCCAACCTTCCCTCTGTGGAGGTGGTACAACCTCAGGGGCTGTCATGATGTCCTGGGGCTCTGCCTTGGCCTCATCAACAGACTGGAGGGTCTGGTGGAGGGTTATTTCCTCCACACCTGTAGCCACACCCACAGCACCCATCTCCAGATCCCACTTTGATGGGGGGTCAGCGTCAGGGAGGATGTCCCCCTGGTCCCTCTGTTGGGGATTAAATGTTGTATAGAAGGCAAACTGTGTCGTGGTGTCTGCCTTGGCCTGAGAGTTGACACCTGTCATGGGAGGTGTGTTAACCACTGACAGGGCCTTTGGGAGGAGCTCCACCTCTTTCCTCTGGGGAGGGGTAACAACCTCCGGTGCTGTGTCTTCATCCCTGTGGGTAAAGAGGAGGACACTGGGAATCTCCACCTCTGGTAGGAGCTCCACCTCATCCCTCATCATCGTCCGATGGAGGGTCCTTTTCTCAACTAGGACACTGGGAATCTCCTCCTCATCCCTCTGTGGAGGGGTACATGCCTCTTTGGCCTCATCAACAGACTGGAGGGTCTGGTGGAGGGTCATTTCCTCAATGAGGACGCTGGGCATCTTCACCTCAACCGTCATAGGAGGTGTCCTCACCATGGAGAGGGCCTCTGGAAGGAGCTCCACCTCATCCCTCTGTGGAGGGGTACATGCCTCTTTGGCCCTGGGGCCCTCTTCTCTCTGAGGAGGGGGTACAACCTCAGGGGCTGTCATGATGTCCTGGGGCTCTGCCTTGGCCTCATCAACAGACTGGAGGGTCTGGTGGAGGGTTATTTCCTCCACACCTGTAGCCACACCCATAGCCCATGTAGCCCATGTAGCACAAGATCTCCAGATCCCACTTTGATGGGGGGTCGGCGTCAGGGAGGATGTCCCCCTGGTCCCTCTGTTGGGGATTACATTTTGTATAGAAGGCAAACTGTGTCGTGCTGTCTGAGAGTTGACACCTGTCATGGGAGGTGTGTTTACCACTGACAGGGCCTTTGGGAGGAGCTCCACCTCTTTCCTCTGGGGAGGGGTAACAACCTCCGGTGCTGTGTCTTCATCCCTGTGGGTAAAGAGGAGGACACTGGGAATCTCCACCTCTGGTAGGAGCTCCACCTCATCCCTCATCATCGTCCGATGGAGGGTCATTTTCTTAACAAGGACACTGGGAATCTCCACCTCATCCCACTGTGGAGGGGTACATGCCTCTTTGGCCTCATCAACAGACTGGAGGGTCTGGTGGAGGGTCATTTCCTCAATGAGGACGCTGGGCATCTTCACCTCAACCGTCATGGGAGGTGTCCTCACCATGGAGAGGGCCTCTGGAAGGAGCTCCACCTCATCCCTCTGTGGAGGGGTACATGCCTCTTTGGCCCTGGGGCCCTCTTCTCTCTGAGGAGGGGGTACAACCTCAGGGGCTGTCATGATGTCCTGGGGCTCTGCCTTGGCCTCATCAACAGACTGGAGGGTCTGGTGGAGGGTCATTTCCTCCACGAGGACACTGGGGATCTTCACCTCACCTGTCAAGGGAGGCGTCCTCACCATGGAGAGGGGCTCTGAGGAGAGCTCCACCTCATCCCTCTCTAGAGAGATTATCTGTGGGTGGTTCTCATTTGAGACAGACTTTGGTCAAAGTCAAAAATAAGAACAATTAGTCCAAAACAATGAAACATACAGTTGATATCATAGTAAGTGACACACTCATATTATGATAAAAACCTGCACACAATATTTGCATGCTGTATTGATTGAGAATGTTTATTTTGGTCCCTTTACAATTCATAATACAGATATTAAAAATGTACACAGTCACAATGCGTAACACCAGGACCAAAAAGGTGTAGGCTGAAGCCATGGCTTATTGCGCCTACCCTTTTTACATGTATGGGTTTTTCCCCATGAGTACATAATCAAAACATTGAAACTTTTATAAACAAAAATTCACTTACGCATCTTAACAGAAAACTCAAAAGTACCAAACAAAAAACTATATTAATGCACCTAACCTTTTTACATTAGTGGTTTTCCCCTTATGAGTGCATAATCAAGACATAGAAACATTTATAAACACATTTTTACTTAAGCATGTTTTCAAAAATACCAAACAAAACTATATTTATACCTCTGTTTTATACTTGTTAATCATCTTATTTTTTTGTAATTTCTTTAATCCTTTTAGTGTACTACACATTTTCATTATCTTTTCAAAAGTATTCCATAAGTTAACTCCTTTAACTGTTATACATCTTTGTTTTGCATTTGTTCTAATCTTTGTTTTCATAAACATACATATTCCTCTGAGTTCGTAATTACTCTGTCTAACTTGAAACAGTCTCTGGATACAGTCTGGAAGCATCTTATTTTTTACTTTATACATTACTTGTGCCATTTTGAAGTCCAAAATGTATCAATACATACAAATGTCACCATTATCAATATCACCACCACGATAATTACACTCAGAGTTATTGACATTGTTATTGACATGTCTGGCTATTAGGACATTACATTAAATTACATATCCTGTATGAGACTCATCTGACTACCTTTTGAAGGGTGAGCAGCAGACTGTCCATCGACTCTAAGGTGAGCAGCAGACTGTCTATCGACTCTAACCCTGATGTTCCACGTTCTGAGGCTTGTCCTCCAGACTCTTGGGGCGTGACTGAAGGACCAGTAGGCTGGCCAGACGGTACCTCATTCCCAGGGGCCACTGGGTAATAATAATGGTAATGATTGTTGATCACACCATAGTTATGGTTGATGTTCTGCAGTGCACCCCCACCAGTCTGGCTCCATTGGTAGCTCCCTGTAAAAAAAAAAAAAAAAAAAAGGAAACGGAGAAGAGGGTTGATACTCAGTCTTCAGATAAGGGGGTATCAATCATTATACATTATAATAACAGTTAGTTCCGACTAAGTAATTTGATTGGACAAGAGGCATTCCACGAGTGCCGATATACAGTATAACAGTACTGGGACTTTTAACTAATCACTCCGCCGCACAGGTGTTCTACTAAATGTTATAATTAGACTACATGTTTGTGTTCAGGTTACTAGGCAACAGTGCAGTTGACGTTCAGTTGCGGAGCCAAAATAAATGATTAAATAAACAAACAAATCATAATCTGTTGTCGCTTATTACTGTTAACTAATAAATTGCGCTCTAGAACTGTTAAAAATAAAACAAGTATAAAAGCAATATCACACTTGTGGTCGTGCTGTTATACTGAATATCAGCACTCCCTCTCGTGTGATAATGCTTAATTAAGACTCATCAGGAGTAGTGTGTGTAATGCTTACCTCCAACATCGTCTTGTCTCCTGTGGTTTTGAGCGTTACGTGCTCTGCTTTGCCCGTCAACAGGACACCGTCCACACCGTCCACACTGCAAAAAGTAAATCTAAGTAAGATGAAATATCTTAAATCAAGGCAATATATGCTTGTTTTCTGTCCGACTGCACTAGTTTTAAATTGTCCTGTTCTGTTGGCAGGTAATTTAGCTTATTTTAAGTAATATATCCCCCATTTTATAGTCAGTGTTTGAGGTTTGATTACTCACGGGAGTGCTATCCATGATAGGCCACTGGCCACCTCCTCTAAGGCAGCTGTGTCTTCTTGGTTTGTAAAGTAGGGGGCATTGAAATGATGCTCTCTCTTGTAGTAGATATGTAATGACACAGTAGTAGTATATTTTCTATCTCTCTAACTGATCTTCGTCTGCAACAGAGTGGTCTCAAAGAAGAACGACACTAATTCTAATGTGTCATTTTGCCATTTATGTGTCAGAACGACACTAATTCTAATGTGTCATAAAGCCAATTTCGCCAGTGGATTATGACGCGTCATTTTCTTTGACAACCAATTCTGACATAACCACGCCCCCCGCTCGGTTCATGGGTCTACAAATCAATTTCATTTGAATAGATTCTCCCTAATTAAATACAGTTATTAACTAACATACACTCACCTGCGCATCAGCTGGTCATTGAGCATATTTGCCTCAGTTGGTCTGAGTCTATTCTCAAAATGCGGTCGAGGACAAGAGCCTTTAGCAGACCTAGTCTAATTGATATAGGAAAAGTGCTATACAAATAAGTTATTATTATTATTATTATTATTATTACAAGACTAAAAAATCCCTCACTCACATGCTTCATTTCCTCAGAACGTTAGTAACTATAAATGGTTTGAAGTCTGTGAATTAGCGTTATTTTTGGTGTAGGCTGCTTGTATAAGAGTGTGCCTATAATAGCGGAGGTATTGATTGATTGATTGAAAACTTTATTAGAAGATTTGCAGAAGTAGGTACATGAAAGTACATATTACAAGGTCAACTAACAGGATAAAAACCCAAGAAAGCCACTGGCTTATTTCAATTTGGGTCCTTGATTCTCAATTCATCGTCATCGGTAAACATTATGAAAATTGATGTTCACAGAAATAGTGATAGAAAATGAATTGAAACTCATAGATGCAGTCTCTCTCTGATCCAACGTGATGTTTTCGCCACAAAACGCTCTGCTAATAATTCAAAGATGACATGAGTACACAAGTAGTGTTCTTGTCGTTGTTTTGATTGACAGCACAGTGAATACGGTTTAGGAAATAAATAAATTCATCATTAGCAAGAGGTTGCATGGTTTTATTCATGGTTTTATTCATTCATGCAAATTGGAGGAAAGATAATTATCCACACTTCTGCATAAAACCACTAACAATAAAGTGGTTTATAACTTTATGAATTCAATTTAAGAACATTACCCAAAAAGGGTAGAGGGGAGTGATGGTGTAGGAATTTAATTCCAGTGCTTGCTGTCAAATATGCAATACATTCGTTTTTTTTTTACTGTTGTTCAACAACTATCTCCACTGTACTTATATTTTAGACACACTCCACATGGTGGAAATTAAAGGGAATTTCTGGACTTTCTCAATTATTATTCAAGGATGTAAATTCAGCCATGATGTATTCCTATGGGAAACATCCACTTGTTTTAAAAGGGAAGATTTAACATGAATTAAAAGCCCATATTATCCAGCCTGCATTGGAAAGCAAGAAACACAAATGAAGCATTAAAGGCACAACCTGGGTTTTGTTTTGTTTTTCATTTAAATGTTTAGGCAGAATATTACTTATAAATGTCTAATGAGCGTAGTACAACTGTCTCACCTTAATAGCATCCAAAATCAAAAGTTAACTAACCCTTCCCCTGCCAAACAGTGGGGTGCAAAGATTTGGGCACTCCTGGTTTAAATGTCTGTTACAATTAATCTCCAAGTGATTGAAAGCAAACCTGAACACTAAATGCTACAAAGTTAAACATGACACCTTTCTGCCAATTTTAAAGCAAGGTTTCTTTTTTATTATAATAAAAAACGTTTTACTCCAAGGTGATTTACTCGGCTTCAATGAGTCAGGTGAATATAATTCTAGGGTTGAACTATATATTCTGAAGTAACTCCATGCCTTCTAACGTATCCGTATATATTATTGAAAATCTGTGGAGAAATCTCAAACATGCCGTGCATGCAAGAAGGCCGAAGAATATTTCTGAGCAAGAGGTGTTCTGCCAGGAAGAATTCCAAAAACAAGAATTGAAAGACTCTTACTAGGCTACAGGAAGTGTTTGCAAGCTGTTATAGTTGCCCGAGGAGGAGTTACAAACTACTAGCTGACAGGGTTCCCAAACCTTTGCACAAGGCCTTTTTCCTTGTTTTATTATTTTGAAACTGTAAAAAGTTTAAAGATAAAAATGTATCTTACTTTAAAATGTGATGAAATGTGTCATGTTTAACTTTGTACCATTTAGAGGTTAGGTTTGCTTCTTTTCACTTAGATATTAATTGTAAAAGGCATTTTGACTAGGGGTGCCCACCCCACTGTATAATACCCAAACTAGAAGCTGCCAGAAATGTGGCTGAAAAACCAATTAAGAATTGCACCTTTAAAAAGAAGAAACCAGCATGCCAAGAAACATCAATCAAAAAACTCTACAGATACTATACATTTCTCCCTGAGATTGACTGGGATTTAGAGTTCCCAAAGCTACTGTGAAAATGTACCCTTTAAACCATACATCTATTGTATTCTAGAAACTAGTTGATAGTTTTTGATCATTGATAAGTGATAGATGGCAAAAAAATAATTTTTAAATCAGCATTTATCAAAAAATAATAATGATTAATACGACGCTATAATCTTTAAAATCGTCCCAGAGACGAAATGTACATCGTAAGTACCCCCTGCTGGATTGGAGGTCAGAGTCACTGTTAGAGGCAGGAGAAGTGTGGTGGTGGTGGTACTTCATCTAACTCTGTACGTGTATGTGTCTAACAGAGGTCTTTGAGGTCAGTGTGCTGGTTAAGTTGGCTGCTGTAGGAGGACTCCCAGTCCCTTTCGAACACGGCCTGCAGCTGTGACTGGAACGTGCCACCAAGCGATTGGGACGCAGTTTGGTTCACCACCAGCCCCGACCCGGCAGTGGTCACAAAGTAGTCCCCAGACCAGTTAGAGGTACTTTGAGAACACAAGACCAGACCAGTTAGAGGTACCTTGAGAACACAAGACCAGAACAGTTAGAGGTACCTTGAGAACACAAGGAAACAAGATGCCTTAGAGCTGATAGATGGAATCTGTTACACTGGATTTCAATAAAGAATCTGCGTAAAATGAAAAATGAAATGAAAATGTCCTATTTGTGTAAAGTCGACACATAAAATACGCTCAACATTTATGCCTAGAGATACAATGGGTGATGCTTCAAATGATATCTGAGCAAACAGGTTTTTATTTCAGATAGGGTTGGGGACAATTGAATTTCAATGCAGTTGATTCAGGAAGTATTACTATTATTTTTTTTAATCAATGATTGCTAAAAGGGCATTCATTTTCAGTGAACTCTCAATAAATTGGAAAAAATGAATTGTTTTCAAATATTGGAAGTGTGAACTCAAATCACTTCACAAATTCAAATTGACCTTAACCCTGTTTTTGAGAGAGTGAATCAGTGGTCTAACAATGATTCACAATGCTTCCTAAGGATGACTTAAGGATGACTTTGATCTCACTAATGTTGATATATCTCACTACTGTTGAGTCTAGGAGAGAGGTGTATTACCTATGTAGGCAACCTTGTCTGTCACCATGTACTTGTTGTGGTTAACTCTGGCGAAGGGTATTTCCTTTTGCTTGGGATTGGCTGGCACAACGAAGATTTTCTGGAAAATAGAGAAGCAGAAATGGTACCATAAGCTCTTTTTAAATGTGACATCCTGTGCCCAATGACTTGCCCATATTGTGCCTAAACGTGTCATACTCTCAACCAAGCAACCAACACATACATCTCTGCTTACAACCTAAAGAAGACACTGTTCAACACCCAAACACCTCCATCCTTTCTGGACGTAGCTTATTAACAACATAAACAAAACAATGTCGATGAATCATCAACATGAGGATTATGTCTAAAAACTAACGTACAGTAAAGTGACAAAATAAGAAAGCAACTCTTAAGTCTAGGCCTACTCACCACCTGGATGTCCAGCCTTCTCTTGGGTTCCTGGTCCGAGGCCAGGGAGCGCAGGAAGGGCAGCATGATAGGCTGTGTGCTGGCCCAGCAGCTGATCAGCAGACGCACGCGCACACGCTTCTCATATGCCACTCGCCTCAGCTGAGTGTCAATGTCGGCCCAGTACCTGCAGAGGGCGCCAGACCCACAGGGTTAGGGCCCAGAGATGGGGCTTTATTCATTCCATAACAGACAAACGCTCTAGGAGCCTTTTTACAAGACATGCTGGTAGGTAGAGCCATCTGACCAATGAGCTAGAGTAAGACTAATGAGCTAGAATAATACTCTCCATCAGCTTTGCCTCTCCACAACTTCAACTTTACCTCCAGGAACACTTATCATTGAACAATACTACTAGGCAATTGTTTGTCACACATTTTTATATTTATATCAATCTATTAATTTTGGCTTTATTAGACTAAACATTCCTGAGTCTGAGGCCTGCAAACTTACTTACTGCAAAAAGAAGCTGTTAATGAGTTCATGGGCATTGGGAGGAATGCCTCTCGGTGAGCAACGAGATCATTTTGGGGCATTATTTCCCTTTTTGGCTCAAGAGCGGAGGCTCTCTAGAATGTAACTTCCTAAGCAAAGTGGTAAGCAAAACTGACTTTAGATGGCTGCATAAGGGCTAATTCCCCAGTCTCCCTGAACTTAAAGTGGCAGTGAAGTTCCCTAGGAGGCTGACTGACCGTTTGGGGTGTGAGAACTCTGTGGTGAGGAAATAGTTCCTGACAACAATGTAGACAAACTGCTGTGCGTCCTCCATGACACTCCGGATGGACTGAAGGTCTTCGGTCCTCCCCGCGGCACAGAAGGATGGTGGGGAGCTCTGGGGAGGCAGGATATTGTTGTTAGCATGTGGGTAGTTATAAAGGGATAGTTCACGACACTACACGACACAGACATTATCAGCAGCAACATTTCTTTGCAAGAACTATCCCCACACATAGCGTTGGGGAGACATACTATAGTAAATACACTATAATAATATACATAATAATATCATAATATTAAATCACAGAATGGACCTATCGCTAAGCCACGCCCCCTTTGAAAACTCGGACAAACAAACAACGCTTCACTGGCATTGACTGACTGACCGACCGTGACTGAATGACATTCAATGACTTACAATGGCGGGAGTTGGCAAATTTCTGATTTCTGATTTACCACAGCAAGTAATAGACATGTTTTTTTGAAGATGACAAGAATATTTAGTCTCGAAGCTTTTCACCATCAGATATTAGCGAGTTGTTTGTCCGAGTTTTCTGCTTGTTGTGACTTTTGCTGTGATATGATTGGACAATTTCTATTCTGGTGCGTCACGTGGCTTCGTGATAGATCCATTCCCTCAGGTCTTACAGATAGATAGACGCTGGAGGCCGTGCCGTTGAGTGGCAGCTGCATGGGCGTGTCCTTGTTGTAGGCGGTGGAGTAGCTGCTGGGCCAGGGGGAGGGGATACTGATGACGTCACTCTGGCCCAGATACCAGTAGGCCTCGAAGATCTTCCCCAGGTCTTCAGCCAAGCAGCTGCAGTTGTACACCACGGCTCCCAGCTCCTTCACCTGAGCAGGGACACAAGAGAAGACATACGTTTCCCAGTGTTTCAACCAACACTGATCTTTAGAGGTATTATTTTCAGAATCAATGGCTATATAAAGTCCTAAAAATGTATGTACCAATCCTAGAGGAGGGGAGCCACCCCTCCTAAATTTCGTTGTTTGGTACCTGTACTGTAGCAATGACAATAAAGACCATTCATTCATTCATTCATTCATTCATTCATTCATAGATAGCCCTAACCCTAACCCTAACATAAAACAATTTCTTCCTCAAACGACCACAAGAATTATGTTTAGAATGGTGAGAGGAACAACTTCTTCTTCATTTCCATTTTCCCACACTTGAGCTGACAGATTTGTTTTCGAAAATAAAACCGACTGTGTCATAGTGTCATGTCAGAGTGGCTTTGGGACATTGGCTTTGGGACTTACTTTAGACACATAAGGGTTGTCAGGGTATATACAGGAATCTTGAGGTTAATTTAAATACCTTTCTAAGACTTTTTAAAGACCTTGTCAATATTTTTCCAGACCTCGCCGCCACTTCGAGCTGTAACCGTTTACATCAGTGACACCTTTAACTTAACAGCTTTAGTTTGCAATAGACTAGACCACTATCATACAACAGAATTTCCCGTTCATCTTAGTTTTTTAATAAAACTAATACATTCACGAACTTTTACTAAAAGTTTTTAGGACTCAAACTCTTTGGACAGAGTCTAATTCAGAAAAAGACAAAATTCAAGTAAGTATTAAAATCGTGATAATACTTTTTAATACTTATTAAGGGTCTTGATTTTCCCAAAATTGATTTATCAACTTTTAAAGACACCACGGATACCCTGGTTGTAAGTTTTTTTTATTTTATTTTTTTCTCTCCAGATTTTATCCCCTTTTTCACCCAATTTGGTATCCAATTGAACCCAACCTAGCATCCAATTATCCCCTGCCTATTGCGTAGGATCCGCAGCACGACCCCGTGGCGGCAGCCCCAGAGGAGATCGCCAGGCAGACTAGCTGACTGGCTCCTCGAGCCCGACACCGTTATTCCGGCACCCCGGGGGCGGTGTTGCGCGACGGATCCTTGTCCGGAAATAGTCCTTTACCTCTTTGCGAGCGGCCGCTCAATATGCCGCTCCCTGTGTGCCCTGGCCATATCCGGGTCTGGCGAGACCGGGATTCGATCCCAGTCCCCGGTGGGCAGCTTGCACTAGTGGCTAGTGCTTAGACCGCTGCGCCACCGCGGGGCGTAAGTGTTTTTGATAAATCTAACATATCGGGTTGATCTCATGCAAGCACCACAGATGCTTGTGTGCACCACAAATACGTTGTCTACGGTATTGGTCTTTATGGTCAGACATATCTGATATGGGTATCAGGGTATCTGCATTGCCACTCCTGTAGGGATAGGCTGTTATTTATCATAAAGGAATCAAATTAATGATCCATGACGTCTAAATGTTTTGTTATATTTATTTTGTTGTAAGCTCAAAAATCTGTGTGTGTGTGTGTGTGTGTGTGTGTGTGTGTGTGTGTGTGTGTGTGTGTGTGTGTGTGTGTGTGTGTTTGTGCGCATGTCCGTCCATCCGTGTCCAGACTGAGAATCTGAAAGTGTTGATGCAGACTATGGAGAATTGGGCTCACAGACTGTACCCCAAACTGCAGTTTGATGACTTCATAGGCAAACTAGAGACATTAGGCAGCAAAAAAGAAGTGCAGGTGAGAAAAACAAAGGAAAACCTCTCCCATATGATCCTCAATGGCTTTAGTGTGTTTAAAAAACATGTGTGAAAGTTAAAATTCTCATATGCCACTCGCCTCAGCTGAGTGTCAATGTCGGCCCAGTACCTGCAGAGGGCGCCAGACCCACAGGGTTAGGGCCCAGAGATGGGGCTTTATTCATTCCATAACAGACAAACGCTCTAGGAGCCTTTTTACAAGACATGCTGGTAGGTAGAGCCATCTGACCAATGAGCTAGAGTAAGACTAATGAGCTAGAATAATACTCTCCATCAGCTTTGCCTCTCCACAACTTCAACTTTACCTCCAGGAACACTTATCATTGAACAATACTACTAGGCAATTGTTTGTCACACATTTTTATATTTATATCAATCTATTAATTTTGGCTTTATTAGACTAAACATTCCTGAGTCTGAGGCCTGCAAACTTACTTACTGCAAAAAGAAGCTGTTAATGAGTTCATGGGCATTGGGAGGAATGCCTCTCGGTGAGCAACGAGATCATTTTGGGGCATTATTTCCCTTTTTGGCTCAAGAGCGGAGGCTCTCTAGAATGTAACTTCCTAAGCAAAGTGGTAAGCAAAACTGACTTTAGATGGCTGCATAAGGGCTAATTCCCCAGTCTCCCTGAACTTAAAGTGGCAGTGAAGTTCCCTAGGAGGCTGACTGACCGTTTGGGGTGTGAGAACTCTGTGGTGAGGAAATAGTTCCTGACAACAATGTAGACAAACTGCTGTGCGTCCTCCATGACACTCCGGATGGACTGAAGGTCTTCGGTCCTCCCCGCGGCACAGAAGGATGGTGGGGAGCTCTGGGGAGGCAGGATATTGTTGTTAGCATGTGGGTAGTTATAAAGGGATAGTTCACGACACTACACGACACAGACATTATCAGCAGCAACATTTCTTTGCAAGAACTATCCCCACACATAGCGTTGGGGAGACATACTATAGTAAATACACTATAATAATATACATAATAATATCATAATATTAAATCACAGAATGGACCTATCGCTAAATGTTTTGTTATATTTATTTTGTTGTAAGCTCAAAAATCTGTGTGTGTGTGTGTGTGTGTGTGTGTGTGTGTGTGTGTGTGTGTGTGTGTGTGTGTGTGTGTGTGTGTGTGTGTGTGTGTGTGTGTGTGTGTGTGTGTGTTTGTGCGCATGTCCGTCCATCCGTGTCCAGACTGAGAATCTGAAAGTGTTGATGCAGACTATGGAGAATTGGGCTCACAGACTGTACCCCAAACTGCAGTTTGATGACTTCATAGGCAAACTAGAGACATTAGGCAGCAAAAAAGAAGTGCAGGTGAGAAAAACAAAGGAAAACCTCTCCCATATGATCCTCAATGGCTTTAGTGTGTTTAAAAAACATGTGTGAAACCTTAATTCTTGCTTTATTTTCATCAGACTTGTCTCAAGCGAATACGATTGGACATGCCGTTGACACATGACGATTTCATAGGCAAAGACGGTAAGATACAAATGTCACTATCCAGGCAGGGCATCTTTACAGTAATACACCAAACACTAGGTGGAAAACAATGGAAGTGTCTTTTTGAAGTAACCACGGGTATGATAATGTTATTACTACAGAAGAGCCTTGACTTGTCATGTTCCTAAACAAACGTAGTGATTCACAGGCTGAGTGACTTTCTCAATTCATCCAGGTGAGGAGGGGGAGGAAGCAGTACGGAGAGAAGACCCTATCCATGACGACCCAGACCCGTTCGGAGATGGAGGTTTCGCTGACGAACCCCCAAGACTGATCCACTCCACCCCAGCCCCCGCCCCCGCTCCCACGGCCCTCCCCGCCCTGACCGAGGAGCAGCAGAGACGTATGGAGCTGAACAAACAGTTGGCCCTGGAGAGAAGACTGGCGCGTATGCAACAGCACACAGGTCAGTCACCCAACCACACCCAGAAGGACATTTTGACAGGGTAGAAAATGTATTTGTAGTTCGAAACAGTAAAAAAAAAAAAAAAACACCAGTGGGTTATTTTCATGAAAGCTGTTGTACCTTTAAAATCATCTTGGGTTCATGTGGGCAGCGGGCTACAGGGGCGCCAAATATGGCTGACTCTGTGCCTAGAGCAATAATACCAAATTCCAACAATTGACTTACTAGTGTGCCCTTGAGTAAGGCACTTAGCCCTCAGTTACTCCAGGGGGAATGTCCCTGTAATTCGTAATTGTAAATCGCTTTGGATTAAAAGCGTCTGCTAAATGACAATAAATTGCATGGCAATAAATCAGTAAAAAAATAAAATAAACAAGATCTCCCTCCCTCCTCAGAGGCCTCCCTGACCGCGACTCTGAGTCAGTCAGCTGAGGAACCCTCCACCAGCTCCTCATCACACTTCTCCAGTCAGAGGAACCATCAAGAAGACAATGTTGATGATGATGATGATGATTTGGACCGCAGCCCAAAGAACAGACCCCTAGACAAAGGCTCTCTGCTGGAGCCAGACTCCCCAGTGTGTGAGAGGAGAGACACCAGCAACAACCCTATTCCTGAACTGAGCAACAGCCAGGAACACAGCGACTGACACACACACACACACACACACACACACGCGCACACACACACACACACACACACACACACACACACACACACACACACACACACACACACACCATCAAGGTACCTTGAGAGGACTACCAAGCTACGGATGTCAAGGTACACACACCATCAAGGTACCTTGAGAGGACTACCAAGCTACGGATGTTTTTGCCTGTTCAAGTTCTTACAAGTCACCAACGTGGTCATATTATTGACAGTTTTTTCCTGTTCTACAAAAATGCCATGATGAAAGCCAAACACCATGTTGGATTGAAGAGTTGATATACTGTTTGTTTTGACAATTCACTTGAAGGGGCCTTAATGATGTTTCCTCAAACCATGTTTGTCCTTATGTGTAAGGATGCTGTTGCGCAAAGAGCTAACTTTGATTATGCTTTTTTTGTTCTTTTTTTTTTTCATCAAACATTTCTTGTTGTCAATAAAAGTATTTTAAAAATCCTTTTAAAAACATCTGGGTCTATTGCTCTGTCACCTAGCATTTTGGAGTTTAGCTTGCAACGTCGCGAGCGTGTTAGCGGCTAAATTACAGTAACTTCCTCTTATACGTTTTGGTAACGGCCCTGGTAACAATCTATGCCACTTGCAAAGAAGATAAGGGTTAGTTCAACCTTATGTTGCGGTGTTTGCTCAATTTGATGTTTGAAACTGGTCAGAGTAGATCCAGTTCACATTGGGAAGGATCAATGCTTTGGTAGGTAGCCTAGAGGTTAGAGAGGCTGGCTAGAAGTTGGCTGACTAGTTTGATCCCTGCCTCAGGAGGGAGCTTGCATGTGGCCTTGAGCAAGGCACTTAACCCCTAATTGCTCTAGGGGTGCCAAATATGGGTGACTCTGTGCCTAGAGCAAAAATACCAAATTCCAACAATTGACTGACAAGTTGATTGCAGGGCAAATAAATCAGTAAAAAAAAATGCAAAGCTCTTCATAGCACATTTCAATGTAGTACACCTCCAACATACCTGTCTAAACTCAGAGAGCAAATGACACTATGGAAAGATAAAAGGTAAAACACACAAGTCCATCTGATTTAAGGAATGAATGAGAGAAGCGGTGGGAATGCTTTTTATTTTATTTGATATGCCGAGAAGTTTTGGGAATTTTTTTAGTTATTTTTTTTTAAATAATCGGTATCCTCAGAGCCCCAGGTACTCCTTTGGGGATAATAGCCTGTGAAAGAAAGAAAAAAGTCATTTACACTGTTACTTCAGTCAAGCTGCATGTTACTGTAAAGAACACATTTTAAGTTCAGGAAATAATCAATATATATATATGTTTTCTGCATTACACAGAAAGCAGTAAACCAAAGGTGAAAATGTCTAAAACGGGTCTTAAAATAGCTGGGAGGGTCTTACCTAAACAGGCAACTCTCCTGATATGGGACACAGCATTTCCCAGAAGACCATGGCCCTTCTCCTTGGTAGCTGTAGAGACATTAAAAAACACATTACTCTCTGTCTGTTAAAAGCAGTCATAACCATAATGTAACTCAACGCAGAAGAGAGAAAACAAATGGCTCAAATAAGTACTGACTCTCCAGTGTCTTGGGGATGGGCGCCATGGTTGCTGCGGGGTCCATCATTGTTGCGGGGTCCATTGGGTCCAGCAGCGCTCCAGGTCCCTGTCCTGGACCCGTGGAGGCCATTACACTGGGGTTCAGAAGTTCGGGGGACCTCCTCACTGGACATATTGTTACTAGGAAAAAACATGATAAAATGTTCGTCAACATCACCACGGTCATTACAGTCAGCACTCGAGTTGAGGGGGGATGAGGGGGGATGGCATCCCCTCTGAAATAAAAACAGTAAAAATCACCCCCCTTCTAAAACTGCCATCCCCCCTTTCCACCCCTTATGTCATTCTATCAATGAACGTGGTATTACTGCTATTTCAACATTTAGTTTTGCGCATATTGAGTAAAATACTGTGGGCGAGGGGGCACGCGCACACATGCAATGACATTTTTACCAAGTCACTGACGCTGTGGGGATGCTAAAATTGTCCCCATATGATAAAATCCACCATCCCCCCCCTGATTTTCTTTTACAACTTGAGTACTGATTACAGTCATTACAGACTGAAAAAAAAACATGATCAAATTATCGTCATCATCACCACAGTCATTATAATCATTACAGACTGACTGGGTGTAAGGAGTTAAGCCACAGCAGTAATTACCGTACCTGCACTCCTAGAGTGTATGTGTCCTGGAGTGGTAGATGGAGGATCCCACAGACAGCAAGAATTCATGACGGGAACCATCTTAAGGGCAGCTGTCGTTGGTGGAGCCATCATTGGTGGAGGTGATGGAAAGGGCATGCTCTGTGAAAAATAATTATATAAATAAAATCTGCTCAATGAAACTAACCTGAATGAGTTGGATAAAAAGCAATGCTTGTACAGTTAGAATATGACTGCTGTAAGATGATAGTTAAATGTGGACCTTAAGGTGTAGCTGGATCTAAATCCTGCCCCTTGTCCTCTGATGAAGCGCATGTTTTACCCCTGTGTGTAGTAATCTGGGGTCTCACCTCAAGGCAGGTTTTTGGTCGAACTCCCAGCTGTTGTGGAGGCTCAACACCCAGAGCGCCAATCTCCAGCAGATCCCACTTATATAGGGGGTTGGTGTCAGGGAGCTGTTGGGGATTAAATGCCTTCAAGAAGGCAAACTGTGTCGGGGTCACAGTGTTTTTGGCCACTGCCTTATCCAGAACCATCATGGGCATTGTCCAGGCGATCTCCACCTGAACCATCATGGGCGATGTCCTCCTCACCATGGAGAGGGCCTTTGGAAGGAGCTCCACCTTCCAGAGGCACGTTTTAGTGTCAAGCTGTTGTGGAGGCTCAACCTCCTGACTAAGAAGCTCCACCTCATCCCTCTGTGGAGGGGTAGATTGGGGCTCCCAACCTTCCCTCTGTGGAGGTGGTACAACCTCAGGGGCTGTCATGATGTCCTGGGGCTCTGCCTTGGCCTCATCAACAGACTGGAGGGTCTGGTGGAGGGTTATTTCCTCCACACCTGTAGCCACACCCACAGCACCCATCTCCAGATCCCACTTTGATGGGGGGTCAGCGTCAGGGAGGATGTCCCCCTGGTCCCTCTGTTGGGGATTAAATGTTGTATAGAAGGCAAACTGTGTCGTGGTGTCTGCCTTGGCCTGAGAGTTGACACCTGTCATGGGAGGTGTGTTAACCACTGACAGGGCCTTTGGGAGGAGCTCCACCTCTTTCCTCTGGGGAGGGGTAACAACCTCCGGTGCTGTGTCTTCATCCCTGTGGGTAAAGAGGAGGACACTGGGAATCTCCACCTCTGGTAGGAGCTCCACCTCATCCCTCATCATCGTCCGATGGAGGGTCCTTTTCTCAACTAGGACACTGGGAATCTCCTCCTCATCCCTCTGTGGAGGGGTACATGCCTCTTTGGCCTCATCAACAGACTGGAGGGTCTGGTGGAGGGTCATTTCCTCAATGAGGACGCTGGGCATCTTCACCTCAACCGTCATAGGAGGTGTCCTCACCATGGAGAGGGCCTCTGGAAGGAGCTCCACCTCATCCCTCTGTGGAGGGGTACATGCCTCTTTGGCCCTGGGGCCCTCTTCTCTCTGAGGAGGGGGTACAACCTCAGGGGCTGTCATGATGTCCTGGGGCTCTGCCTTGGCCTCATCAACAGACTGGAGGGTCTGGTGGAGGGTTATTTCCTCCACACCTGTAGCCACACCCATAGCCCATGTAGCCCATGTAGCACAAGATCTCCAGATCCCACTTTGATGGGGGGTCGGCGTCAGGGAGGATGTCCCCCTGGTCCCTCTGTTGGGGATTACATTTTGTATAGAAGGCAAACTGTGTCGTGCTGTCTGAGAGTTGACACCTGTCATGGGAGGTGTGTTTACCACTGACAGGGCCTTTGGGAGGAGCTCCACCTCTTTCCTCTGGGGAGGGGTAACAACCTCCGGTGCTGTGTCTTCATCCCTGTGGGTAAAGAGGAGGACACTGGGAATCTCCACCTCTGGTAGGAGCTCCACCTCATCCCTCATCATCGTCCGATGGAGGGTCATTTTCTTAACAAGGACACTGGGAATCTCCACCTCATCCCACTGTGGAGGGGTACATGCCTCTTTGGCCTCATCAACAGACTGGAGGGTCTGGTGGAGGGTCATTTCCTCAATGAGGACGCTGGACATCTTCACCTCAACCGTCATGGGAGGTGTCCTCACCATGGAGAGGGCCTCTGGAAGGAGCTCCACCTCATCCCTCTGTGGAGGGGTACATGCCTCTTTGGCCCTGGGGCCCTCTTCTCTCTGAGGAGGGGGTACAACCTCAGGGGCTGTCATGATGTCCTGGGGCTCTGCCTTGGCCTCATCAACAGACTGGAGGGTCTGGTGGAGGGTCATTTCCTCCACGAGGACACTGGGGATCTTCACCTCACCTGTCAAGGGAGGCGTCCTCACCATGGAGAGGGGCTCTGAGGAGAGCTCCACCTCATCCCTCTCTAGAGAGATTATCTGTGGGTGGTTCTCATTTGAGACAGACTTTGGTCAAAGTCAAAAATAAGAACAATTAGTCCAAAACAATGAAACATACAGTTGATATCATAGTAAGTGACACACTCATATTATGATAAAAACCTGCACACAATATTTGCATGCTGTATTGATTGAGAATGTTTATTTTGGTCTCTTTACAATTCATAATACAGATATTAAAAATGTACACAGTCACAATGCGTAACACCAGGACCAAAAAGGTGTAGGCTGAAGCCATGGCTTATTGCGCCTACCCTTTTTACATGTATGGGTTTTTCCCCATGAGTACATAATCAAAACATTGAAACTTTTATAAACAAAAATTCACTTACGCATCTTAACAGAAAACTCAAAAGTACCAAACAAAAAACTATATTAATGCACCTAACCTTTTTACATTAGTGGTTTTCCCCTTATGAGTGCATAATCAAGACATAGAAACATTTATAAACACATTTTTACTTAAGCATGTTTTCAAAAATACCAAACAAAACTATATTTATACCTCTGTTTTATACTTGTTAATCATCTTATTTTTTTGTAATTTCTTTAATCCTTTTAGTGTACTACACATTTTCATTTCCTTTTCAAAAGTATTCCATAAGTTAACTCCTTTAACTGTTATACATCTTTGTTTTGCATTTGTTCTAATCTTTGTTTTCATAAACATACATATTCCTCTGAGTTCGTAATTACTCTGTCTAACTTGAAACAGTCTCTGGATACAGTCTGGAAGCATCTTATTTTTTACTTTATACATTACTTTGAAGTCCAAAATGTATCAATACATACAAATGTCACCATTATCAATATCACCACCACGATAATTACACTCAGAGTTATTGACATTGTTATTGACATGTCTGGCTATTAGGACATTACATTAAATTACATATCCTGTATGAGACTCATCTGACTACCTTTTGAAGGGTGAGCAGCAGACTGTCCATCGACTCTAAGGTGAGCAGCAGACTGTCTATCGACTCTAACCCTGATGTTCCACGTTCTGAGGCTTGTCCTCCAGACTCTTGGGGCGTGACTGAAGGACCAGTAGGCTGGCCAGACGGTACCTCATTCCCAGGGGCCACTGGGTAATAATAATGGTAATGATTGTTGATCACACCATAGTTATGGTTGATGTTCTGCAGTGCACCCCCACCAGTCTGGCTCCATTGGTAGCTCCCTGTAAAAAAAAAAAAAAAAAAAAGGAAACGGAGAAGAGGGTTGATACTCAGTCTTCAGATAAGGGGGTATCAATCATTATACATTATAATAACAGTTAGTTCCGACTAAGTAATTTGATTGGACAAGAGGCATTCCACGAGTGCCGATATACAGTATAACAGTACTGGGACTTTTAACTAATCACTCCGCCGCACAGGTGTTCTACTAAATGTTATAATTAGACTACATGTTTGTGTTCAGGTTACTAGGCAACAGTGCAGTTGACGTTCAGTTGCGGAGCCAAAATAAATGATTAAATAAACAAACAAATCATAATCTGTTGTCGCTTATTACTGTTAACTAATAAATTGCGCTCTAGAACTGTTAAAAATAAAACAAGTATAAAAGCAATATCACACTTGTGGTCGTGCTGTTATACTGAATATCAGCACTCCCTCTCGTGTGATAATGCTTAATTAAGACTCATCAGGAGTAGTGTGTGTAATGCTTACCTCCAACATCGTCTTGTCTCCTGTGGTTTTGAGCGTTACGTGCTCTGCTTTGCCCGTCAACAGGACACCGTCCACACCGTCCACACTGCAAAAAGTAAATCTAAGTAAGATGAAATATCTTAAATCAAGGCAATATATGCTTGTTTTCTGTCCGACTGCACTAGTTTTAAATTGTCCTGTTCTGTTGGCAGGTAATTTAGCTTATTTTAAGTAATATATCCCCCATTTTATAGTCAGTGTTTGAGGTTTGATTACTCACGGGAGTGCTATCCATGATAGGCCACTGGCCACCTCCTCTAAGGCAGCTGTGTCTTCTTGGTTTGTAAAGTAGGGGGCATTGAAATGATGCTCTCTCTTGTAGTAGATATGTAATGACACAGTAGTAGTATATTTTCTATCTCTCTAACTGATCTTCGTCTGCAACAGAGTGGTCTCAAAGAAGAACGACACTAATTCTAATGTGTCATTTTGCCATTTATGTGTCAGAACGACACTAATTCTAATGTGTCATAAAGCCAATTTCGCCAGTGGATTATGACGCGTCATTTTCTTTGACAACCAATTGTGACTGCTCCTGGTGTTTCTGGACACCCCTCGG
The DNA here is from genome assembly GCF_963989245.1 of Nansenia antarctica. NCBI lineage: Eukaryota > Metazoa > Chordata > Actinopteri > Argentiniformes > Microstomatidae > Nansenia > Nansenia antarctica. The sequence goes on from NC_137690.1 coordinate 65,867,299, forward strand.
AAATGAGAAAGACGTCAAATTCGTCTTTAAAGTTTTTTTTTTTTTTTTTTCAAATTTTCGTTTTTTTAGCTAACATTCAACTCGAAGATGTGAAGTACCCACTCGTTATTTTTCCGAACAGTTTTACGTTCATTAAATAAGTGTAATCTATAACACAATGACTTCGTTTCTTGTTGTTTGATGGGGATTCATTATCTTTGATGGGGATTTTCTGTGCTTAGTGATTTCCGGTGTAGCAACTTTCAAATACTCATGTCGTCTTCAATTTGTTTCCGATTTCAATGTATGATGCATCATTTGAAAGCTTACAATCTGTAGTTTAAGCACATGTAAAAAACTGAAAAATGATTTCGCCTACAGGTAGCCCTTTTCATTGGGCTGTGTCACAATTTCTGACATAACCACGCCCCCCGCTCGGTTCATGGGTCTACAAATCAATTTCATTTGAATAGATTCTCCCTAATTAAATACAGTTATTAACTAACATACACTCACCTGCGCATCAGCTGGTCATTGAGCATATTTGCCTCAGTTGGTCTGAGTCTATTCTCAAAATGCGGTCGAGGACAAGAGCCTTTAGCAGACCTAGTCTAATTGATATAGGAAAAGTGCTATACAAATAAGTTATTATTATTATTATTATTATTATTACAAGACTAAAAAATCCCTCACTCACATGCTTCATTTCCTCAGAACGTTAGTAACTATAAATGGTTTGAAGTCTGTGAATTAGCGTTATTTTTGGTGTAGGCTGCTTGTATAAGAGTGTGCCTATAATAGCGGAGGTATTGATTGATTGATTGAAAACTTTGAGCTGGGCAGTAACAGAGAAGCAGGCCTGCTAGCATACAGCATCCCACTGAAGCAGAAGGCCTTGTACACCAGCAGTCTTTATTCGTTGCATGCAGTAGCTCACAGGACAGCAGATGGCTGAATAACTGGTAATGTACACACACACACACACTCACACACACACACACACACACACACACACACACACACATCCAGTCACACACACACACAGACACGTCCAGCAGGTCTGATATTGGTCCGGCTGGACTCGCCTCGAAGAGTAGATGTCGAAAAATATGTATTGTGTGGGGAAAAGGCGAAGGAAAAAAAAGAATAAAAATAAGCCCCGCCCCCTTTTTAAAAGCCCCGCCCCCTTTCCCCCTTCCCCATAGACTCCCATTAATTTTGGCCTTACCTGTTCTCCGGTTCTCCTTGGGGTCCCACACTTAAGCCCTCCCCGAGATGCAAGCCCCTTCCTGGGCTCGCAGCGAGGGAGAGCCCCTCCGCGATCCTGGAAGTATTGATAACTGGTACCCTAAGGACATTTTTGGTTGAAATTGAAAATGTGTAAACAGACTGTTCCACCTGGGACTTGAACCCAGGTCTCCCCGCTTGCCAGCCGGGAGACTTAACACACTGACCCACCGTGCAGGTCATGAAAGGTCATTGCCAGATACAGAGGATAATGATATTCTTCTGTGCAGGTTGAATGAGCTGTCTGTGTCTGTGTCCTATCTGATCATGTGTAGAATCCACAGTCTCTCTGTGTGTGACTCTGTCTGCCTGTGTGTGACACAAAAAAACTAAAAACTAAAATAACACTGGGTTACAGGGGATTTGAACCCAGGCCTCCCGGTCTAATAGACAGGAGACTTAACACACTGAGCCACTGTGACAGAGCTGGGAGACGAAAAAAAAATCACCTACTTGAAGAAATTCAGTCCCACATCTGTTCACAAGGCTCTGATCAGTGTAGAATCTCTGTCCTCTGTCTCTCTGTCCTATCTGATCATGTGTATCATCATGTAGTCATGTAGTCATGTCATCATATCTGATATAATCAATCACACTGTCATACAGGCAGCAGCAGCAGCAGACACAGTCTAGAAAAGGTCAATAGGTCATTGGATTTGAACCCTGGCCTTCAGCGTTAAAAAGACAGACTGAGACTTAAGACTGAGCTACTCGGGCAGTCCTGAGAAAAAAAGACTCATCTACTTCAAGACATTTCACATGATTTCATTTCACATCTCACCATCATAGTGAAGTAGCTACATCAGGTGCATCACCGTTACGCTCTCATCCCTGAGATAGATAGATAGATAGATAGATAGATAGATAGATAGATAGATAGATAGATAGATACTTTATTTATCCCCGTGAGGAAATTCATTTTGCCGCGCCACTCCACTAAAAACCACACATAACAACACAACACAACATAAAGGACAGACAACAACACTGGGCCAGCCATGTACAGTATATAAAAAACAGTGAGATCTGATATAAAAGTGGATTAAAAGGATGGCTATAGTTATTTATATTAAAATACTAAAAAAGTGATGATGATGATTAAAATAAATAATAAATACAAATTCAGGAGCCTTGACCCCGACTGCTACTTTAGTTGCCATTGAACAGTCTTAGTGCAGCCGGGATAAATGATTTTTTATATCGCTCCGTCCGGGAGCGGATCGTAATGAACCGCCCTCTGCGGCGGCTGCTGGTTTGCCCAGCGAGGACATGATGGAGGGGGTGGTTGGGGTTGTCCCTGATGGACAGCAGCTTACTCCTAGTCCTTCTCTCCACCACCGTCCCCAGAGAGTCCAGGCTCCTTCCCACCACTGAACCCGCCTTTTTTATGAGCTTGTCCAGCCGTCCGGTATCCCTCTTGGTGATGTTTCCCCCCCAGCAGACTGCAGCGTAGAAGAGAATGCTGGCCATGACAGACTGGTAAAACATGGCCAGCATCTCTCCACACACTTCAAAAGACCTAAGTCTTCTTAAGAAGTACAGCCTGCTCTGGCCCTTCTTATAAAGTGCCTCTGTGTTGGTGGACCAGTCCAGTTTGTCGTCCAGATGCACCCCCAGGTACTTGTAGGTCTTCACCACCTCGATATCCTCGTCCCGGATGTTAATGGGCAACCGAGGTGGCTTAGACCTACGGAAGTCTATAACTAGCTCCTTGGTCTTGGTTTGGTTGAGGAGCAGACCATTCCTCTCGCTCCAGACGCTGAAGGCTCCTATCAGATCCCTGTACTCCCCCTCCCGTCCATCCCTCACGCACGCCACTATGGCTGTATCGTCAGAGTACTTCTGTACGTGGCAGGACTCAGAGTTGTATTTGAAGTCTGATGTGTACAGGGTGAACAGGAAGGGAGCCAGCACAGTTCCCTGCGGAGCCCCGGTGTTGTTCACTACTGTGTCCGAGACACAGTTCCCCAGCCTGACTGACTGTGGCCGTCCAGTGAGGTAGTCCATGATCCAGGATGTAGTGGAGGGATCAACCCCCATATCTGAAAGCTTCTCTCGGAGTAGAAGAGGCTGGATGGTGTTAAAGGCACTTGAAAAGTCAAAGAACATTATCCTCACCTGACTTCCCGGCTCATCCAGGTAGGAGTAAGCACGATGGAGGAGGTAGAGGACAGCGTCATCCACACCAACTTTTTCCTGGTACCCGAACTGCAGGGGATCACGTGCATGTTCAGTCTGTGGTCTCAGATGTCTCAGAAACAGCCGCTCCAGTGTCTTCATACTATGTGAAGTGAGGGCAACCGGTCTGTAGTCGTTGAGCTCGGCCGGGCGCCCAGTTTTGGGTACTGGCACGAGACATGATGTTTTCCACAGAACCGGCACCGTCCCTGACTGTAAACTCAGGTTGAAGAGCTTCTGGAGGGGCTCAGCCAGTTGGTCTGCACAGATGATGTTACAGGCCACTAGGGAGAGTGCTGCTGCTGCTGCTGCTGCTGCTGCAGCCTATGATCAGTCCACTCTGCTAGTAGGTGTGTCAAACAACATTAACATACATGGGTGTGGTGGAACAAGCACTTATTGACAACTACACCAAAAGGGTACCTTCTTTTAAAGAAAAGGATTTATTGCTTTAGTGAAAAGTACATTTACAAGTGGTTACAAATATTCAGACAACATTCATATAACATTGACTACACAACTAGCATAGGTAAAGGCTATTTACTATACTAAACCATTTCTAGTAACACAATATTATATGAATGAATGAATGAATGAATGAATGGTCTTTATTGTCATTGATATAGTACAGGTACCAAACAACGAAATTTGGGAGGGGGGGGGGGCTCCCCTGGTTGGTATGTTTTTGGTGATGTTCAGAAGACGACGAGGGAGAGATTTCCAAGTTAGCAGATGTACCTGCTTCTAAAAGGAGAGGAGTGAAGAGGCCCCAGCCCAAGCTGGACTCTCAGAGGTACACAATGTTTGCATGTGTAGAGGGAGACATTGCTCTTGGTCCAGCTGATCCATACAGGGTAACTTGTAACATGGCTTTAACTCGTAGACGATGTCTGCGTTTTGAAACTGTGTAGCATAGAAGGTGTAGCATACTGTTCCCCTTAGCTTACTTTGTTTAACTCTGAACTTTCTTTTCAAGAAATCAAACGGTATGCTATATGTTGCTGCAGAAATGTTTGATGATGGTCAGTGTTATTTTTCCTGCAGGCTGTGCTCTGAAAGAGGACTTCCGGCTCTACGCACCCTGTTTGACAATGTTCACTTCAAAGGCAAAGGACATGAGGTAATCTTAACTGTCGTCAGGTCCTGTAGGGATAGGCTGTTATTTATCATAAAGGAATCAAATTAATGATCCATGACGGCCAAATGTTTTGTTTTATTTATTTTGTTGTAAGCTAAAAAATGTGTGTGTGTGTGTGTGTGTGTGTGTGTGTGTGTGTGTGTGTGTGTGTGTGTGTGTGTGTGTGTGTGTGTGTGTGTGTGTGTGTGTGTGTGTGTGTGTGTGTGTGTGTGTTTGTGCGCATGTCCGTCCATCCGTGTCCAGACTGAGAATCTGAAAGTGTTGATGCAGACTATGGAGAATTGGGCTCACAGACTGTACCCCAAACTGCAGTTTGATGACTTCATAGGCAAACTAGAGACATTAGGCAGCAAAAAAGAAGTGCAGGTGAGAAAAACAAAGGAAAACCTCTCCCATATGATCCTCAATGGCTTTAGTGTGTTTAAAAAACATGTGTGAAACCTTAATTCTTGCTTTATTTTCATCAGACTTGTCTCAAGCGAATACGATTGGACATGCCGTTGACACATGACGATTTCATAGGCAAAGACGGTAAGATACAAATGTCACTATCCAGGCAGGGCATCTTTACAGTAATACACCAAACACTAGGTGGAAAACAATGGAAGTGTCTTTTTGAAGTAACCACGGGTATGATAATGTTATTACTACAGAAGAGCCTTGACTTGTCATGTTCCTAAACAAACGTAGTGATTCACAGGCTGAGTGACTTTCTCAATTCATCCAGGTGAGGAGGGGGAGGAAGCAGTACGGAGAGAAGACCCTATCCATGACGACCCAGACCCGTTCGGAGATGGAGGTTTCGCTGACGAACCCCCAAGACTGATCCACTCCACCCCAGCCCCCGCCCCCGCTCCCACGGCCCTCCCCGCCCTGACCGAGGAGCAGCAGAGACGTATGGAGCTGAACAAACAGTTGGCCCTGGAGAGAAGACTGGCGCGTATGCAACAGCACACAGGTCAGTCACCCAACCACACCCAGAAGGACATTTTGACAGGGTAGAAAATGTATTTGTAGTTCGAAACAGTAAAAAAAAAAAAAAAACACCAGTGGGTTATTTTCATGAAAGCTGTTGTACCTTTAAAATCATCTTGGGTTCATGTGGGCAGCGGGCTACAGGGGCGCCAAATATGGCTGACTCTGTGCCTAGAGCAATAATACCAAATTCCAACAATTGACTTACTAGTGTGCCCTTGAGTAAGGCACTTAGCCCTCAGTTACTCCAGGGGGAATGTCCCTGTAATTCGTAATTGTAAATCGCTTTGGATTAAAAGCGTCTGCTAAATGACAATAAATTGCATGGCAATAAATCAGTAAAAAAATAAAATAAACAAGATCTCCCTCCCTCCTCAGAGGCCTCCCTGACCGCGACTCTGAGTCAGTCAGCTGAGGAACCCTCCACCAGCTCCTCATCACACTTCTCCAGTCAGAGGAACCATCAAGAAGACAATGTTGATGATGATGATGATGATTTGGACCGCAGCCCAAAGAACAGACCCCTAGACAAAGGCTCTCTGCTGGAGCCAGACTCCCCAGTGTGTGAGAGGAGAGACACCAGCAACAACCCTATTCCTGAACTGAGCAACAGCCAGGAACACAGCGACTGACACACACACACACACACACACACACACGCGCACACACACACACACACACACACACACACACACACACACACACACACACACACACACACACACCATCAAGGTACCTTGAGAGGACTACCAAGCTACGGATGTCAAGGTACACACACCATCAAGGTACCTTGAGAGGACTACCAAGCTACGGATGTTTTTGCCTGTTCAAGTTCTTACAAGTCACCAACGTGGTCATATTATTGACAGTTTTTTCCTGTTCTACAAAAATGCCATGATGAAAGCCAAACACCATGTTGGATTGAAGAGTTGATATACTGTTTGTTTTGACAATTCACTTGAAGGGGCCTTAATGATGTTTCCTCAAACCATGTTTGTCCTTATGTGTAAGGATGCTGTTGCGCAAAGAGCTAACTTTGATTATGCTTTTTTTGTTCTTTTTTTTTTTCATCAAACATTTCTTGTTGTCAATAAAAGTATTTTAAAAATCCTTTTAAAAACAACTGGGTCTATTGCTCTGTCACCTAGCATTTTGGAGTTTAGCTTGCAACGTCGCGAGCGTGTTAGCGGCTAAATTACAGTAACTTCCTCTTATACGTTTTGGTAACGGCCCTGGTAACAATCTATGCCACTTGCAAAGAAGATAAGGGTTAGTTCAACCTTATGTTGCGGTGTTTGCTCAATTTGATGTTTGAAACTGGTCAGAGTAGATCCAGTTCACATTGGGACGGATCAATGCTTTGGTAGGTAGCCTAGAGGTTAGAGAGGCTGGCTAGAAGTTGGCTGACTAGTTTGATCCCTGCCTCAGGAGGGAGCTTGCATGTGGCCTTGAGCAAGGCACTTAACCCCTAATTGCTCTAGGGGTGCCAAATATGGGTGACTCTGTGCCTAGAGCAAAAATACCAAATTCCAACAATTGACTGACAAGTTGATTGCAGGGCAAATAAATCAGTAAAAAAAAATGCAAAGCTCTTCATAGCACATTTCAATGTAGTACACCTCCAACATACCTGTCTAAACTCAGAGAGCAAATGACACTATGGAAAGATAAAAGGTAAAACACACAAGTCCATCTGATTTAAGGAATGAATGAGAGAAGCGGTGGGAATGCTTTTTATTTTATTTGATATGCCGAGAAGTTTTGGGAATTTTTTTAGTTATTTTTTTTTAAATAATCGGTATCCTCAGAGCCCCAGGTACTCCTTTGGGGATAATAGCCTGTGAAAGAAAGAAAAAAGTCATTTACACTGTTACTTCAGTCAAGCTGCATGTTACTGTAAAGAACACATTTTAAGTTCAGGAAATAATCAATATATATATATGTTTTCTGCATTACACAGAAAGCAGTAAACCAAAGGTGAAAATGTCTAAAACGGGTCTTAAAATAGCTGGGAGGGTCTTACCTAAACAGGCAACTCTCCTGATATGGGACACAGCATTTCCCAGAAGACCATGGCCCTTCTCCTTGGTAGCTGTAGAGACATTAAAAAACACATTACTCTCTGTCTGTTAAAAGCAGTCATAACCATAATGTAACTCAACGCAGAAGAGAGAAAACAAATGGCTCAAATAAGTACTGACTCTCCAGTGTCTTGGGGATGGGCGCCATGGTTGCTGCGGGGTCCATCATTGTTGCGGGGTCCATTGGGTCCAGCAGCGCTCCAGGTCCCTGTCCTGGACCCGTGGAGGCCATTACACTGGGGTTCAGAAGTTCGGGGGACCTCCTCACTGGACATATTGTTACTAGGAAAAAACATGATAAAATGTTCGTCAACATCACCACGGCCATTACAGTCAGCACTCGAGTTGAGGGGGGATGAGGGGGGATGGCATCCCCTCTGAAATAAAAACAGTAAAAATCACCCCCCTTCTAAAACTGCCATCCCCCCTTTCCACCCCTTATGTCATTCTATCAATGAACGTGGTATTACTGCTATTTCAACATTTAGTTTTGCGCATATTGAGTAAAATACTGTGGGCGAGGGGGCACGCGCACACATGCAATGACATTTTTACCAAGTCACTGACGCTGTGGGGATGCTAAAATTGTCCCCATATGATAAAATCCACCATCCCCCCCCTGATTTTCTTTTACAACTTGAGTACTGATTACAGTCATTACAGACTGAAAAAAAAACATGATCAAATTATCGTCATCATCACCACAGTCATTATAATCATTACAGACTGACTGGGTGTAAGGAGTTAAGCCACAGCAGTAATTACCGTACCTGCACTCCTAGAGTGTATGTGTCCTGGAGTGGTAGATGGAGGATCCCACAGACAGCAAGAATTCATGACGGGAACCATCTTAAGGGCAGCTGTCGTTGGTGGAGCCATCATTGGTGGAGGTGATGGAAAGGGCATGCTCTGTGAAAAATAATTATATAAATAAAATCTGCTCAATGAAACTAACCTGAATGAGTTGGATAAAAAGCAATGCTTGTACAGTTAGAATATGACTGCTGTAAGATGATAGTTAAATGTGGACCTTAAGGTGTAGCTGGATCTAAATCCTGCCCCTTGTCCTCTGATGAAGCGCATGTTTTACCCCTGTGTGTAGTAATCTGGGGTCTCACCTCAAGGCAGGTTTTTGGTCGAACTCCCAGCTGTTGTGGAGGCTCAACACCCAGAGCGCCAATCTCCAGCAGATCCCACTTATATAGGGGGTTGGTGTCAGGGAGCTGTTGGGGATTAAATGCCTTCAAGAAGGCAAACTGTGTCGGGGTCACAGTGTTTTTGGCCACTGCCTTATCCAGAACCATCATGGGCATTGTCCAGGCGATCTCCACCTGAACCATCATGGGCGATGTCCTCCTCACCATGGAGAGGGCCTTTGGAAGGAGCTCCACCTTCCAGAGGCACGTTTTAGTGTCAAGCTGTTGTGGAGGCTCAACCTCCTGACTAAGAAGCTCCACCTCATCCCTCTGTGGAGGGGTAGATTGGGGCTCCCAACCTTCCCTCTGTGGAGGTGGTACAACCTCAGGGGCTGTCATGATGTCCTGGGGCTCTGCCTTGGCCTCATCAACAGACTGGAGGGTCTGGTGGAGGGTTATTTCCTCCACACCTGTAGCCACACCCACAGCACCCATCTCCAGATCCCACTTTGATGGGGGGTCAGCGTCAGGGAGGATGTCCCCCTGGTCCCTCTGTTGGGGATTAAATGTTGTATAGAAGGCAAACTGTGTCGTGGTGTCTGCCTTGGCCTGAGAGTTGACACCTGTCATGGGAGGTGTGTTAACCACTGACAGGGCCTTTGGGAGGAGCTCCACCTCTTTCCTCTGGGGAGGGGTAACAACCTCCGGTGCTGTGTCTTCATCCCTGTGGGTAAAGAGGAGGACACTGGGAATCTCCACCTCTGGTAGGAGCTCCACCTCATCCCTCATCATCGTCCGATGGAGGGTCCTTTTCTCAACTAGGACACTGGGAATCTCCTCCTCATCCCTCTGTGGAGGGGTACATGCCTCTTTGGCCTCATCAACAGACTGGAGGGTCTGGTGGAGGGTCATTTCCTCAATGAGGACGCTGGGCATCTTCACCTCAACCGTCATAGGAGGTGTCCTCACCATGGAGAGGGCCTCTGGAAGGAGCTCCACCTCATCCCTCTGTGGAGGGGTACATGCCTCTTTGGCCCTGGGGCCCTCTTCTCTCTGAGGAGGGGGTACAACCTCAGGGGCTGTCATGATGTCCTGGGGCTCTGCCTTGGCCTCATCAACAGACTGGAGGGTCTGGTGGAGGGTTATTTCCTCCACACCTGTAGCCACACCCATAGCCCATGTAGCCCATGTAGCACAAGATCTCCAGATCCCACTTTGATGGGGGGTCGGCGTCAGGGAGGATGTCCCCCTGGTCCCTCTGTTGGGGATTACATTTTGTATAGAAGGCAAACTGTGTCGTGCTGTCTGAGAGTTGACACCTGTCATGGGAGGTGTGTTTACCACTGACAGGGCCTTTGGGAGGAGCTCCACCTCTTTCCTCTGGGGAGGGGTAACAACCTCCGGTGCTGTGTCTTCATCCCTGTGGGTAAAGAGGAGGACACTGGGAATCTCCACCTCTGGTAGGAGCTCCACCTCATCCCTCATCATCGTCCGATGGAGGGTCATTTTCTTAACAAGGACACTGGGAATCTCCACCTCATCCCACTGTGGAGGGGTACATGCCTCTTTGGCCTCATCAACAGACTGGAGGGTCTGGTGGAGGGTCATTTCCTCAATGAGGACGCTGGACATCTTCACCTCAACCGTCATGGGAGGTGTCCTCACCATGGAGAGGGCCTCTGGAAGGAGCTCCACCTCATCCCTCTGTGGAGGGGTACATGCCTCTTTGGCCCTGGGGCCCTCTTCTCTCTGAGGAGGGGGTACAACCTCAGGGGCTGTCATGATGTCCTGGGGCTCTGCCTTGGCCTCATCAACAGACTGGAGGGTCTGGTGGAGGGTCATTTCCTCCACGAGGACACTGGGGATCTTCACCTCACCTGTCAAGGGAGGCGTCCTCACCATGGAGAGGGGCTCTGAGGAGAGCTCCACCTCATCCCTCTCTAGAGAGATTATCTGTGGGTGGTTCTCATTTGAGACAGACTTTGGTCAAAGTCAAAAATAAGAACAATTAGTCCAAAACAATGAAACATACAGTTGATATCATAGTAAGTGACACACTCATATTATGATAAAAACCTGCACACAATATTTGCATGCTGTATTGATTGAGAATGTTTATTTTGGTCTCTTTACAATTCATAATACAGATATTAAAAATGTACACAGTCACAATGCGTAACACCAGGACCAAAAAGGTGTAGGCTGAAGCCATGGCTTATTGCGCCTACCCTTTTTACATGTATGGGTTTTTCCCCATGAGTACATAATCAAAACATTGAAACTTTTATAAACAAAAATTCACTTACGCATCTTAACAGAAAACTCAAAAGTACCAAACAAAAAACTATATTAATGCACCTAACCTTTTTACATTAGTGGTTTTCCCCTTATGAGTGCATAATCAAGACATAGAAACATTTATAAACACATTTTTACTTAAGCATGTTTTCAAAAATACCAAACAAAACTATATTTATACCTCTGTTTTATACTTGTTAATCATCTTATTTTTTTGTAATTTCTTTAATCCTTTTAGTGTACTACACATTTTCATTTCCTTTTCAAAAGTATTCCATAAGTTAACTCCTTTAACTGTTATACATCTTTGTTTTGCATTTGTTCTAATCTTTGTTTTCATAAACATACATATTCCTCTGAGTTCGTAATTACTCTGTCTAACTTGAAACAGTCTCTGGATACAGTCTGGAAGCATCTTATTTTTTACTTTATACATTACTTTGAAGTCCAAAATGTATCAATACATACAAATGTCACCATTATCAATATCACCACCACGATAATTACACTCAGAGTTATTGACATTGTTATTGACATGTCTGGCTATTAGGACATTACATTAAATTACATATCCTGTATGAGACTCATCTGACTACCTTTTGAAGGGTGAGCAGCAGACTGTCCATCGACTCTAAGGTGAGCAGCAGACTGTCTATCGACTCTAACCCTGATGTTCCACGTTCTGAGGCTTGTCCTCCAGACTCTTGGGGCGTGACTGAAGGACCAGTAGGCTGGCCAGACGGTACCTCATTCCCAGGGGCCACTGGGTAATAATAATGGTAATGATTGTTGATCACACCATAGTTATGGTTGATGTTCTGCAGTGCACCCCCACCAGTCTGGCTCCATTGGTAGCTCCCTGTAAAAAAAAAAAAAAAAAAAAGGAAACGGAGAAGAGGGTTGATACTCAGTCTTCAGATAAGGGGGTATCAATCATTATACATTATAATAACAGTTAGTTCCGACTAAGTAATTTGATTGGACAAGAGGCATTCCACGAGTGCCGATATACAGTATAACAGTACTGGGACTTTTAACTAATCACTCCGCCGCACAGGTGTTCTACTAAATGTTATAATTAGACTACATGTTTGTGTTCAGGTTACTAGGCAACAGTGCAGTTGACGTTCAGTTGCGGAGCCAAAATAAATGATTAAATAAACAAACAAATCATAATCTGTTGTCGCTTATTACTGTTAACTAATAAATTGCGCTCTAGAACTGTTAAAAATAAAACAAGTATAAAAGCAATATCACACTTGTGGTCGTGCTGTTATACTGAATATCAGCACTCCCTCTCGTGTGATAATGCTTAATTAAGACTCATCAGGAGTAGTGTGTGTAATGCTTACCTCCAACATCGTCTTGTCTCCTGTGGTTTTGAGCGTTACGTGCTCTGCTTTGCCCGTCAACAGGACACCGTCCACACCGTCCACACTGCAAAAAGTAAATCTAAGTAAGATGAAATATCTTAAATCAAGGCAATATATGCTTGTTTTCTGTCCGACTGCACTAGTTTTAAATTGTCCTGTTCTGTTGGCAGGTAATTTAGCTTATTTTAAGTAATATATCCCCCATTTTATAGTCAGTGTTTGAGGTTTGATTACTCACGGGAGTGCTATCCATGATAGGCCACTGGCCACCTCCTCTAAGGCAGCTGTGTCTTCTTGGTTTGTAAAGTAGGGGGCATTGAAATGATGCTCTCTCTTGTAGTAGATATGTAATGACACAGTAGTAGTATATTTTCTATCTCTCTAACTGATCTTCGTCTGCAACAGAGTGGTCTCAAAGAAGAACGACACTAATTCTAATGTGTCATTTTGCCATTTATGTGTCAGAACGACACTAATTCTAATGTGTCATAAAGCCAATTTCGCCAGTGGATTATGACGCGTCATTTTCTTTGACAACCAATTGTGACTGCTCCTGGTGTTTCTGGACACCTCTCGGAAATGAGAAAGACGTCAAATTCGTCTTTAAAGTTTTTTTTTTTTTTTTTTCAAATTTTCGTTTTTTTAGCTAACATTCAACTCGAAGATGTGAAGTACCCACTCGTTATTTTTCCGAACAGTTTTACGTTCATTAAATAAGTGTAATCTATAACACAATGACTTCGTTTCTTGTTGTTTGATGGGGATTCATTATCTTTGATGGGGATTTTCTGTGCTTAGTGATTTCCGGTGTAGCAACTTTCAAATACTCATGTCGTCTTCAATTTGTTTCCGATTTCAATGTATGATGCATCATTTGAAAGCTTACAATCTGTAGTTTAAGCACATGTAAAAAACTGAAAAATGATTTCGCCTACAGGTAGCCCTTTTCATTGGGCTGTGTCACAATTTCTGACATAACCACGCCCCCCGCTCGGTTCATGGGTCTACAAATCAATTTCATTTGAATAGATTCTCCCTAATTAAATACAGTTATTAACTAACATACACTCACCTGCGCATCAGCTGGTCATTGAGCATATTTGCCTCAGTTGGTCTGAGTCTATTCTCAAAATGCGGTCGAGGACAAGAGCCTTTAGCAGACCTAGTCTAATTGATATAGGAAAAGTGCTATACAAATAAGTTATTATTATTATTATTATTATTATTACAAGACTAAAAAATCCCTCACTCACATGCTTCATTTCCTCAGAACGTTAGTAACTATAAATGGTTTGAAGTCTGTGAATTAGCGTTATTTTTGGTGTAGGCTGCTTGTATAAGAGTGTGCCTATAATAGCGGAGGTATTGATTGATTGATTGAAAACTTTATTAGAAGATTTGCAGAAGTAGGTACATGAAAGTACATATTACAAGGTCAACTAACAGGATAAAAACCCAAGAAAGCCACTGGCTTATTTCAATTTGGGTCCTTGATTCTCAATTCATCGTCATCGGTAAACATTATGAAAATTGACGTTCACAGAAATAGTGATAGAAAATGAATTGAAACTCATAGATGCAGTCTCTCTCTGATCCAACGTGATGTTTTCGCCACAAAACGCTCTGCTAATAATTCAAAGATGACATGAGTACACAAGTAGTGTTCTTGTCGTTGTTTTGATTGACAGCACAGTGAATACGGTTTAGGAAATAAATAAATTCATCATTAGCAAGAGGTTGCATGGTTTTATTCATGGTTTTATTCATTCATGCAAATTGGAGGAAAGATAATTATCCACACTTCTGCATAAAACCACTAACAATAAAGTGGTTTATAACTTTATGAATTCAATTTAAGAACATTACCCAAAAAGGGTAGAGGGGAGTGATGGTGTAGGAATTTAATTCCAGTGCTTGCTGTCAAATATGCAATACATTCGTTTTTTTTTTTACTGTTGTTCAACAACTATCTCCACTGTACTTATATTTTAGACACACTCCACATGGTGGAAATTAAAGGGAATTTCTGGACTTTCTCAATTATTATTCAAGGATGTAAATTCAGCCATGATGTATTCCTATGGGAAACATCCACTTGTTTTAAAAGGGAAGATTTAACATGAATTAAAAGCCCATATTATCCAGCCTGCATTGGAAAGCAAGAAACACAAATGAAGCATTAAAGGCACAACCTGGGTTTTGTTTTGTTTTTCATTTAAATGTTTAGGCAGAATATTACTTATAAATGTCTAATGAGCGTAGTACAACTGTCTCACCTTAATAGCATCCAAAATCAAAAGTTAACTAACCCTTCCCCTGCCAAACAGTGGGGTGCAAAGATTTGGGCACTCCTGGTTTAAATGTCTGTTACAATTAATCTCCAAGTGATTGAAAGCAAACCTGAACACTAAATGCTACAAAGTTAAACATGACACCTTTCTGCCAATTTTAAAGCAAGGTTTCTTTTTTATTATAATAAAAAACGTTTTACTCCAAGGTGATTTACTCGGCTTCAATGAGTCAGGTGAATATAATTCTAGGGTTGAACTATATATTCTGAAGTAACTCCATGCCTTCTAACGTATCCGTATATATTATTGAAAATCTGTGGAGAAATCTCAAACATGCCGTGCATGCAAGAAGGCCGAAGAATATTTCTGAGCAAGAGGTGTTCTGCCAGGAAGAATTCCAAAAACAAGAATTGAAAGACTCTTACTAGGCTACAGGAAGTGTTTGCAAGCTGTTATAGTTGCCCGAGGAGGAGTTACAAACTACTAGCTGACAGGGTTCCCAAACCTTTGCACAAGGCCTTTTTCCTTGTTTTATTATTTTGAAACTGTAAAAAGTTTAAAGATAAAAATGTATCTTACTTTAAAATGTGATGAAATGTGTCATGTTTAACTTTGTACCATTTAGAGGTTAGGTTTGCTTCTTTTCACTTAGATATTAATTGTAAAAGGCATTTTGACTAGGGGTGCCCACCCCACTGTATAATACCCAAACTAGAAGCTGCCAGAAATGTGGCTGAAAAACCAATTAAGAATTGCACCTTTAAAAAGAAGAAACCAGCATGCCAAGAAACATCAATCAAAAAACTCTACAGATACTATACATTTCTCCCTGAGATTGACTGGGATTTAGAGTTCCCAAAGCTACTGTGAAAATGTACCCTTTAAACCATACATCTATTGTATTCTAGAAACTAGTTGATAGTTTTTGATCATTGATAAGTGATAGATGGCAAAAAAATAATTTTTAAATCAGCATTTATCAAAAAATAATAATGATTAACACGACGCTATAATCTTTAAAATCGTCCCAGAGACGAAATGTACATCGTAAGTACCCCCTGCTGGATTGGAGGTCAGAGTCACTGTTAGAGGCAGGAGAAGTGTGGTGGTGGTGGTACTTCATCTAACTCTGTACGTGTATGTGTCTAACAGAGGTCTTTGAGGTCAGTGTGCTGGTTAAGTTGGCTGCTGTAGGAGGACTCCCAGTCCCTTTCGAACACGGCCTGCAGCTGTGACTGGAACGTGCCACCAAGCGATTGGGACGCAGTTTGGTTCACCACCAGCCCCGACCCGGCAGTGGTCACAAAGTAGTCCCCAGACCAGTTAGAGGTACTTTGAGAACACAAGACCAGACCAGTTAGAGGTACCTTGAGAACACAAGACCAGAACAGTTAGAGGTACCTTGAGAACACAAGGAAACAAGATGCCTTAGAGCTGATAGATGGAATCTGTTACACTGGATTTCAATAAAGAATCTGCGTAAAATGAAAAATGAAATGAAAATTTCCTATTTGTGTAAAGTCGACACATAAAATACGCTCAACATTTATGCCTAGAGATACAATGGGTGATGCTTCAAATGATATCTGAGCAAACAGGTTTTTATTTCAGATAGGGTTGGGGACAATTGAATTTCAATGCAGTTGATTCAGGAAGTATTACTATTATTTTTTTTAATCAATGATTGCTAAAAGGGCATTCATTTTCAGTGAACTCTCAATAAATTGAAAAAAATGAGTGTGAAGTGTGAAGTGTGAACTCAAACTCAAATCACTTCACAAATTCAAATTGACCTTAACCCTGTTTTTGAGAGAGTGAATCAGTGGTCTAACAATGATTCACAATGCTTCCTAAGGATGACTTAAGGATGACTTTGATCTCACTAATGTTGATATATCTCACTACTGTTGAGTCTAGGAGAGAGGTGTATTACCTATGTAGGCAACCTTGTCTGTCACCATGTACTTGTTGTGGTTAACTCTGGCGAAGGGTATTTTCTTTTGCTTGGGATTGGCTGGCACAACGAAGATTTTCTGGAAAATAGAGAAGCAGAAATGGTACCATAAGCTCTTTTTAAATGTGACATCCTGTGCCCAATGACTTGCCCATATTGTGCCTAAACGTGTCATACTCTCAACCAAGCAACCAACACATACATCTCTGCTTACAACCTAAAGAAGACACTGTTCAACACCCAAACACCTCCATCCTTTCTGGACGTAGCTTATTAACAACATAAACAAAACAATGTCGATGAATCATCAACATGAGGATTATGTCTAAAAACTAACGTACAGTAAAGTGACAAAATAACAAAGCAACTCTTAAGTCTAGGCCTACTCACCACCTGGATGTCCAGCCTTCTCTTGGGTTCCTGGTCCGAGGCCAGGGAGCGCAGGAAGGGCAGCATGATAGGCTGTGTGCTGGCCCAGCAGCTGATCAGCAGACGCACGCGCACACGCTTCTCATATGCCACTCGCCTCAGCTGAGTGTCAATGTCGGCCCAGTACCTGCAGAGGGCGCCAGACCCACAGGGTTAGGGCCCAGAGATGGGGCTTTATTCATTCCATAACAGACAAACGCTCTAGGAGCCTTTTTACAAGACATGCTGGTAGGTAGAGCCATCTGACCAATGAGCTAGAGTAAGACTAATGAGCTAGAATAATACTCTCCATCAGCTTTGCCTCTCCACAACTTCAACTTTACCTCCAGGAACACTTATCATTGAACAATACTACTAGGCAATTGTTTGTCACACATTTTTATATTTATATCAATCTATTAATTTTGGCTTTATTAGACTAAACATTCCTGAGTCTGAGGCCTGCAAACTTACTTACTGCAAAAAGAAGCTGTTAATGAGTTCATGGGCATTGGGAGGAACGCCTCTCGGTGAGCAACGAGATCATTTTGGGGCATTATTTCCCTTTTTGGCTCAAGAGCGGAGGCTCTCTAGAATGTAACTTCCTAAGCAAAGTGGTAAGCAAAACTGACTTTAGATGGCTGCATAAGGGCTAATTCCCCAGTCTCCCTGAACTTAAAGTGGCAGTGAAGTTCCCTAGGAGGCTGACTGACCGTTTGGGGTGTGAGAACTCTGTGGTGAGGAAATAGTTCCTGACAACAATGTAGACAAACTGCTGTGCGTCCTCCATGACACTCCGGATGGACTGAAGGTCTTCGGTCCTCCCCGCGGCACAGAAGGATGGTGGGGAGCTCTGGGGAGGCAGGATATTGTTGTTAGCATGTGGGTAGTTATAAAGGGATAGTTCACGACACTACACGACACAGACATTATCAGCAGCAACATTTCTTTGCAAGAACTATCCCCACACATAGCGTTGGGGAGACATACTATAGTAAATACACTATAATAATATACATAATAATATCATAATATTAAATCACAGAATGGACCTATCGCTAAGCCACGCCCCCTTTGAAAACTCGGACAAACAAACAACGCTTCACTGGCATTGACTGACTGACCGACCGTGACTGAATGACATTCAATGACTTACAATGGCGGGAGTTGGCAAATTTCTGATTTCTGATTTACCACAGCAAGTAATAGACATGTTTTTTTGAAGATGACAAGAATATTTAGTCTCGAAGCTTTTCACCATCAGATATTAGCGAGTTGTTTGTCCGAGTTTTCTGCCTGACTTTTGCTGTGATATGATTGGACAATTTCTATTCTGGTGCGTCACGTGGCTTCGTGATAGATCCATTCCCTCAGGTCTTACAGATAGATAGACGCTGGAGGCCGTGCCGTTGAGTGGCAGCTGCATGGGCGTGTCCTTGTTGTAGGCGGTGGAGTAGCTGCTGGGCCAGGGGGAGGGGATACTGATGACGTCACTCTGGCCCAGATACCAGTAGGCCTCGAAGATCTTCCCCAGGTCTTCAGCCAAGCAGCTGCAGTTGTACACCACGGCTCCCAGCTCCTTCACCTGTGCAGGGACACAAGAGAAGACATACGTTTCCCAGTGTTTCAACCAACACTGATCTTTAGAGGTATTATTTTCAGAATCAATGGCTATATAAAGTCCTAAAAATGTATGTACCAATCCTAGATAGACCCAATACCATTAAGTCTGTCCTGCTTGGGGGTGTCGTCCTTGGAGGCTCGGCCAACCAGCAGGGTTAGTTTGCGGTGACAGTAATCAACCAGGTCCAGGACACCAGCTGCCTCACAGGAATCCTGTAACCACGGCACCACACACAAACTGTATTCTTATGATACACACGTGTGTTTGATACCATTCCTCATTCAGAGACATTAGCATGAAGCTCGTTAGCATGAAGCTCATTAACATGAAGCTCATTAGCATGAAGGTAATTAACATACAGCTCATTTACATACACACACAGACACATACACACACAGTTCATTAACATACAGCTCATTAACATACAGCTCATTAGCATGAAGCTAATTAGCATACAGCTCATTAGCATGAAGCTTATTAGCATACAGCTCATTAACATACAGTACTGCTGCTCTGTCTACTGCAGGTCACACACAGCTCATTAACATACAGCTCATTAGCATGAAGCTCATTAGCATGAAGCTCATTAGCATGAAGTGCAATAACATACAGCTCATTAGCATGAAGCTAATTAGCATGAATCCCATTAACATACAGCTCATTAACATACATCTCATTAGCATGACGCTAATTAGCATACAGCTCATTAGAATGAAGCTTATTAGCATACAGCTCATTAACATACAATACTGCTGCTCTGTCTACTGCAGGTCACACACAGCTCATTAACATACAGCTCATTAGCATGAAGCTCATTAGCATGAAGCTCAATAACATACAGCTCATTAACATACAGCTAATTAACATACAGCTCATTAGCATGAAGCTCATTAGCATGAAGCTAATTAGCATGAAGCTCAATAACATACAGCTCATTAACATACAGCTAATTAACATACAGCTCATTAGCATGAAGCTCATTAGCATGAAGCTCATTAGCATGAAGCTAATTAACATACAGCTCATTAACATACACACACACACAGACAGACACACGTATACACACACTCAGAGACATTAGCATGAAGCTCATTAGCATGAAGCTCATTAACATGAAGCTCATTAGCATGAAGCTCAATAACATACAGCTCATTAGCATGAAGCTAATTAGCATACAACTCATTAGCATGAAGCTCATTAACATACAGCTCATTAGCATGAAGCTTATTAGCATACAGCTCATTAACATACAGTACTGCTGCTCTGTCTACTGCAGGTCACACACAGCTCATTAACATACAGCTCATTAGCATGAAGTTCATTAGCATGAAGCTCATTAGCATGAAGCTCATTAGCATGAAGCTCAATAACATACAGCTCATTAGCATGAAGCTAATTAGCATACAGCTCATTAACATACAGTACTGCTGCTCTGTCTACTGCTGGTCACACACAGCTCATTAACATACAGCTCATTAACATACAGCTCATTAGCATGAAGCTCATTAGTATGAAGCTAATTAACATACAGCTCATTAACATACAGCTCATTAACACATACTTTTAAATAATTAATTAATAACATATACACACACAGACACACGTATACACACAGAGACATTAGCATGAAGCTCATTAGCATGAAGCTCATTAGCATGAAGCTCATTAGCATGAAGCTCATTAACATACAGCTCATTAACATACACACACAGACACACGTATACACACACTCAGAGACATTAGCATGAAGCTCATTAGCATGAAGCTCATTAACATACAGCTCATTAACATACACACACAGACAGACACACGTATACACACACTCAGAGACATTAGCATGAAGCTCATTAGCATGAAGCTCATTAACATGAAGCTCATTAGCATGAAGGTAATTAACATACAGCTCATTTACATACACACACAGACACACACACACAGCTCATTAACATACAGCTCATTAGCACGAAGCTCATTAACATACAGCTCATTAGCATGAAGCTTATTAGCATACAGCTCATTAACATACAGTACTGCTGCTCTGTCTACTGCAGGTCACACACAGCTCATTAACATTTAGCTCATTAGCATGAAGCTCATTAGCATGAAGCTCATTAGCATGAAGCTCAATAACATACAGCTCATTAGCATGAAGCTAATTAGCATACAGCTCATTAACATACAGTACTGCTGCTCTGTCTACTGCAGGTCACACACAGCTCATTAACATACAGCTCATTAGCATGAAGCTCATTAGCATGAAGCTCAATAACATACAGCTCATTAGCATGAAGCTAATTAGCATACAGCTCATTAGCATGAAGCTCATTAGCATGAAGCTTATTAGCATACAGCTCATTAACATACAGTACTGCTGCTCTGTCTACTGCAGGTCACACACAGCTCATTAGCATGAAGCTCATTAGCATGAAGCTCATTAGCATGACGCTCAATAACATACAGCTGATTAGCATGAAGCTAATTAGCATACAGCTCATTAACATACAGTACTGCTGCTCTGTCTACTGCAGGTCACACACAGCTCATTAACATACAGCTCATTAACATACAGCTCATTAGCATGAAGCTCATTAGTATGAAGCTAATTAACATACAGCTCATTAACATACAGCTCATTAACACATACTTTTAAATAATTCATTAATAACATATACACACACAGACACACGTATACACACAGAGACATTAGCATGAAGCTCATTAGCATGAAGCTCATTAGCATGAAGCTCATTAGCATGAAGCTCATTAACATACACACACACACAGACAGACACACGTATACACACACTCAGAGACATTAGCATGAAGCTCATTAGCATGAAGCTCATTAACATGAAGCTCATTAGCATGAAGGTAATTAACATACAGCTCATTTACATACACACACAGACACACACACAGTTCATTAACATACAGCTCATTAACATACAGCTCATTAGCATGAAGCTTATTAGTATACAGCTCATTAACATACAGTACTGCTGCTCTGTCTTCTGCAGGTCACACACAGCTCATTAGCATGAAGCTAATTAGCATGACGCTCATTAACATACAGCTCATTAACATACAGCTCATTAGCATGAAGCTAATTAGCATACAGCTCATTAACATACAGTACTGCTGCTCTGTCTACTGCAGGTCACACACAGCTCATTAACATACAGCTCATTAACATACAGCTCATTAGCATGAAGCTCATTAGTATGAAGCTAATTTACATACAGCTCATTAACATACAGCTCATTAACATATACTTTTAAATAATTAATTAATAACACATACACACACAGACACACGTATACACACAGAGTCATTAGCATGAAGCTCATTAGCATGAAGCTAATTAGCATGAAGCTCATTAACATACAGCTTATTAACATTCAGTACTGCTGCTGTACTACTGCAGGTCACACACACAACCCACTTTGACGTAAGCCACTCCCCCTAACTGTCTAAGCCACTCCCACTTTGACGTAAGCCACTCCCCCTAACTGTCTAAGCCACACCCACTTTGATACAAGCTCCACCCACTTTGATACAAGCCACTCCCCCTAAGTGTCTAAGCCCCTCCCACATTGACGTAAGCCACTCCCCCTAACTGTCTAAGCCCCTCCCACATTGACGTAAGCCACTCCCCCTAACTGTCTAAGCCCCTCCCACATTGACATAAGCCACTCCCCCTAACTGTCTAAGCCACATCCACTTTGATACAGGCCACTCCCACTTTGATACAAGCCACTCCCCCTAAGTGTCTAAGCCACGCCCACTTCGGTACAGGCCACTCCCACTTTGATACAAGCCACTCCCCCTAAGTGTCTAAGCCACACCCACTTCGATACAGGCCACTCCCATTTTGATACACGCCACACCCACTTTGATACAGGCCACACCCACATTGATACAAGCACCTCCCACTTTGATACAAGCCACTCCCCTAACTGTCTAAGCCCCTCCCACATTGACGTAAGCCACTCCCCCTAACTGTCTAAGCCACTCCCACTTTGATACAGGCCACTCCCACTTTGATACAGGCCACACCCACTTTGATACAGGCCACTCCCCCTAACGGTCTAAGCCACTCCCACTTTGATACAGGCCACACCCGCTTTGATACAGGCCACTCCCCCTAACTGTCTAAGCCACACCCACATTGATACAAGCACCTCCCACTTTGATACAAGCCACTCCCCCTAACTGTCTAAGCCCCTCCCACATTGACGTAAGCCACTCCCCCTAACTGTCTAAGCCCCTCCCACATTGACGTAAGCCACTCCCACTCACACAGGTATACACACAGACACACTCACACAGGTACTCACTCACTCACACACACACACACACACACACACACACTCACACAGATACTCACTCACTCACTCACACACACACACACACACACACACACACACAGCCCAGTAGACACACACACACTGAGCTGGGCAGTAACAGAGAAGCAGGCCTGGTTCAGAGAGACACAGTGACTCCTGTCCATATCCCCATCCACTAGTAAGCATTCCCCATAGACTCCCACATATCCCCCTAGACTGGTATGCATTCCACATAGAGGAGCCAGTAGACACAGACACACACACACTGAGCTGGGCAGTAACAGAGAAGCAGGCCTGCTAGCATACAGCATCCCACTGAAGCAGAAGGCCTTGTACACCAGCAGTCTTTATTCGTTGCATGCAGTAGCTCACAGGACAGCAGATGGCTGAATAACTGGTAATGTACACACACACACACACTCACACACACACACACACACACACACACACACACACACATCCAGTCACACACACACACAGACACGTCCAGCAGGTCTGATATTGGTCCGGCTGGACTCGCCTCGAAGAGTAGATGTCGAAAAATATGTATTGTGTGGGGAAAAGGCGAAGGAAAAAAAAGAATAAAAATAAGCCCCGCCCCCTTTTTAAAAGCCCCGCCCCCTTTCCCCCTTCCCCATAGACTCCCATTAATTTTGGCCTTACCTGTTCTCCGGTTCTCCTTGGGGTCCCACACTTAAGCCCTCCCCGAGATGCAAGCCCCTTCCTGGGCTCGCAGCGAGGGAGAGCCCCTCCGCGATCCTGGAAGTATTGATAACTGGTACCCTAAGGACATTTTTGGTTGAAATTGAAAATGTGTAAACAGACTGTTCCACCTGGGACTTGAACCCAGGTCTCCCCGCTTGCCAGCCGGGAGACTTAACACACTGACCCACCGTGCAGGTCATGAAAGGTCATTGCCAGATACAGAGGATAATGATATTCTTCTGTGCAGGTTGAATGAGCTGTCTGTGTCTGTGTCCTATCTGATCATGTGTAGAATCCACAGTCTCTCTGTGTGTGACTCTGTCTGCCTGTGTGTGACACAAAAAAACTAAAAACTAAAAAAACACTGGGTTACAGGGGATTTGAACCCAGGCCTCCCGGTCTAATAGACAGGAGACTTAACACACTGAGCCACTGTGACAGAGCTGGGAGACGAAAAAAAAATCACCTACTTGAAGAAATTCAGTCCCACATCTGTTCACAAGGCTCTGATCAGTGTAGAATCTCTGTCCTCTGTCTCTCTGTCCTATCTGATCATGTGTATCATCATGTAGTCATGTAGTCATGTCATCATATCTGATATAATCAATCACACTGTCATACAGGCAGCAGCAGCAGCAGACACAGTCTAGAAAAGGTCAATAGGTCATTGGATTTGAACCCTGGCCTTCAGCGTTAAAAAGACAGACTGAGACTTAAGACTGAGCTACTCGGGCAGTCCTGAGAAAAAAAGACTCATCTACTTCAAGACATTTCACATGATTTCATTTCACATCTCACCATCATAGTGAAGTAGCTACATCAGGTGCATCACCGTTACGCTCTCATCCCTGAGATAGATAGATAGATAGATAGATAGATAGATAGATAGATAGATAGATAGATAGATAGATAGATAGATAGATAGATACTTTATTTATCCCCGTGAGGAAATTCATTTTGCCGCGCCACTCCACTAAAAACCACACATAACAACACAACACAACATAAAGGACAGACAACAACACTGGGCCAGCCATGTACAGTATATAAAAAACAGTGAGATCTGATATAAAAGTGGATTAAAAGGATGGCTATAGTTATTTATATTAAAATACTAAAAAAGTGATGATGATGATTAAAATAAATAATAAATACAAATTCAGGAGCCTTGACCCCGACTGCTACTTTAGTTGCCATTGAACAGTCTTAGTGCAGCCGGGATAAATGATTTTTTATATCGCTCCGTCCGGGAGCGGATCGTAATGAACCGCCCTCTGCGGCGGCTGCTGGTTTGCCCAGCGAGGACATGATGGAGGGGGTGGTTGGGGTTGTCCCTGATGGACAGCAGCTTACTCCTAGTCCTTCTCTCCACCACCGTCCCCAGAGAGTCCAGGCTCCTTCCCACCACTGAACCCGCCTTTTTTATGAGCTTGTCCAGCCGTCCGGTATCCCTCTTGGTGATGTTTCCCCCCCAGCAGACTGCAGCGTAGAAGAGAATGCTGGCCATGACAGACTGGTAAAACATGGCCAGCATCTCTCCACACACTTCAAAAGACCTAAGTCTTCTTAAGAAGTACAGCCTGCTCTGGCCCTTCTTATAAAGTGCCTCTGTGTTGGTGGACCAGTCCAGTTTGTCGTCCAGATGCACCCCCAGGTACTTGTAGGTCTTCACCACCTCGATATCCTCGTCCCGGATGTTAATGGGCAACCGAGGTGGCTTAGACCTACGGAAGTCTATAACTAGCTCCTTGGTCTTGGTTTGGTTGAGGAGCAGACCATTCCTCTCGCTCCAGACGCTGAAGGCTCCTATCAGATCCCTGTACTCCCCCTCCCGTCCATCCCTCACGCACGCCACTATGGCTGTATCGTCAGAGTACTTCTGTACGTGGCAGGACTCAGAGTTGTATTTGAAGTCTGATGTGTACAGGGTGAACAGGAAGGGAGCCAGCACAGTTCCCTGCGGAGCCCCGGTGTTGTTCACTACTGTGTCCGAGACACAGTTCCCCAGCCTGACTGACTGTGGCCGTCCAGTGAGGTAGTCCATGATCCAGGATGTAGTGGAGGGATCAACCCCCATATCTGAAAGCTTCTCTCGGAGTAGAAGAGGCTGGATGGTGTTAAAGGCACTTGAAAAGTCAAAGAACATTATCCTCACCTGACTTCCCGGCTCATCCAGGTAGGAGTAAGCACGATGGAGGAGGTAGAGGACAGCGTCATCCACACCAACTTTTTCCTGGTACCCGAACTGCAGGGGATCACGTGCATGTTCAGTCTGTGGTCTCAGATGTCTCAGAAACAGCCGCTCCAGTGTCTTCATACTATGTGAAGTGAGGGCAACCGGTCTGTAGTCGTTGAGCTCGGCCGGGCGCCCAGTTTTGGGTACTGGCACGAGACATGATGTTTTCCACAGAACCGGCACCGTCCCTGACTGTAAACTCAGGTTGAAGAGCTTCTGGAGGGGCTCAGCCAGTTGGTCTGCACAGATGATGTTACAGGCCACTAGGGAGAGTGCTGCTGCTGCTGCTGCTGCTGCTGCAGCCTATGATCAGTCCACTCTGCTAGTAGGTGTGTCAAACAACATTAACATACATGGGTGTGGTGGAACAAGCACTTATTGACAACTACACCAAAAGGGTACCTTCTTTTAAAGAAAAGGATTTATTGCTTTAGTGAAAAGTACATTTACAAGTGGTTACAAATATTCAGACAACATTCATATAACATTGACTACACAACTAGCATAGGTAAAGGCTATTTACTATACTAAACCATTTCTAGTAACACAATATTATATGAATGAATGAATGAATGAATGAATGGTCTTTATTGTCATTGATATAGTACAGGTACCAAACAACGAAATTTGGGAGGGGGGGGGGGCTCCCCTGGTTGGTATGTTTTTGGTGATGTTCAGAAGACGACGAGGGAGAGATTTCCAAGTTAGCAGATGTACCTGCTTCTAAAAGGAGAGGAGTGAAGAGGCCCCAGCCCAAGCTGGACTCTCAGAGGTACACAATGTTTGCATGTGTAGAGGGAGACATTGCTCTTGGTCCAGCTGATCCATACAGGGTAACTTGTAACATGGCTTTAACTCGTAGACGATGTCTGCGTTTTGAAACTGTGTAGCATAGAAGGTGTAGCATACTGTTCCCCTTAGCTTACTTTGTTTAACTCTGAACTTTCTTTTCAAGAAATCAAACGGTATGCTATATGTTGCTGCAGAAATGTTTGATGATGGTCAGTGTTATTTTTCCTGCAGGCTGTGCTCTGAAAGAGGACTTCCGGCTCTACGCACCCTGTTTGACAATGTTCACTTCAAAGGCAAAGGACATGAGGTAATCTTAACTGTCGTCAGGTCCTGTAGGGATAGGCTGTTATTTATCATAAAGGAATCAAATTAATGATCCATGACGGCCAAATGTTTTGTTTTATTTATTTTGTTGTAAGCTAAAAAATGTGTGTGTGTGTGTGTGTGTGTGTGTGTGTGTGTGTGTGTGTGTGTGTGTGTGTGTGTGTGTGTGTGTGTGTGTGTGTGTTTGTGCGCATGTCCGTCCATCCGTGTCCAGACTGAGAATCTGAAAGTGTTGATGCAGACTATGGAGAATTGGGCTCACAGACTGTACCCCAAACTGCAGTTTGATGACTTCATAGGCAAACTAGAGACATTAGGCAGCAAAAAAGAAGTGCAGGTGAGAAAAACAAAGGAAAACCTCTCCCATATGATCCTCAATGGCTTTAGTGTGTTTAAAAAACATGTGTGAAACCTTAATTCTTGCTTTATTTTCATCAGACTTGTCTCAAGCGAATACGATTGGACATGCCGTTGACACATGACGATTTCATAGGCAAAGACGGTAAGATACAAATGTCACTATCCAGGCAGGGCATCTTTACAGTAATACACCAAACACTAGGTGGAAAACAATGTAAGTGTCTTTTTGAAGTAACCACGGGTATGATAATGTTATTACTACAGAAGAGCCTTGACTTGTCATGTTCCTAAACAAACGTAGTGATTCACAGGCTGAGTGACTTTCTCAATTCATCCAGGTGAGGAGGGGGAGGAAGCAGTACGGAGAGAAGACCCTATCCATGACGACCCAGACCCGTTCGGAGATGGAGGTTTCGCTGACGAACCCCCAAGACTGATCCACTCCACCCCAGCCCCCGCCCCCGCTCCCACGGCCCTCCCCGCCCTGACCGAGGAGCAGCAGAGACGTATGGAGCTGAACAAACAGTTGGCCCTGGAGAGAAGACTGGCGCGTATGCAACAGCACACAGGTCAGTCACCCAACCACACCCAGAAGGACATTTTGACAGGGTAGAAAATGTATTTGTAGTTCGAAACAGTAAAAAAAAAAAAAAAACACCAGTGGGTTATTTTCATGAAAGCTGTTGTACCTTTAAAATCATCTTGGGTTCATGTGGGCAGCGGGCTACAGGGGCGCCAAATATGGCTGACTCTGTGCCTAGAGCAATAATACCAAATTCCAACAATTGACTTACTAGTGTGCCCTTGAGTAAGGCACTTAGCCCTCAGTTACTCCAGGGGGAATGTCCCTGTAATTCGTAATTGTAAATCGCTTTGGATTAAAAGCGTCTGCTAAATGACAATAAATTGCATGGCAATAAATCAGTAAAAAAATAAAATAAACAAGATCTCCCTCCCTCCTCAGAGGCCTCCCTGACCGCGACTCTGAGTCAGTCAGCTGAGGAACCCTCCACCAGCTCCTCATCACACTTCTCCAGTCAGAGGAACCATCAAGAAGACAATGTTGATGATGATGATGATGATTTGGACCGCAGCCCAAAGAACAGACCCCTAGACAAAGGCTCTCTGCTGGAGCCAGACTCCCCAGTGTGTGAGAGGAGAGACACCAGCAACAACCCTATTCCTGAACTGAGCAACAGCCAGGAACACAGCGACTGACACACACACACACACACACACACACGCGCACACACACACACACACACACACACACACACACACACACACACACACACACACACACACACACACACACCATCAAGGTACCTTGAGAGGACTACCAAGCTACGGATGTCAAGGTACACACACCATCAAGGTACCTTGAGAGGACTACCAAGCTACGGATGTTTTTGCCTGTTCAAGTTCTTACAAGTCACCAACGTGGTCATATTATTGACAGTTTTTTCCTGTTCTACAAAAATGCCATGATGAAAGCCAAACACCATGTTGGATTGAAGAGTTGATATACTGTTTGTTTTGACAATTCACTTGAAGGGGCCTTAATGATGTTTCCTCAAACCATGTTTGTCCTTATGTGTAAGGATGCTGTTGCGCAAAGAGCTAACTTTGATTATGCTTTTTTTGTTCTTTTTTTTTTTCATCAAACATTTCTTGTTGTCAATAAAAGTATTTTAAAAATCCTTTTAAAAACATCTGGGTCTATTGCTCTGTCACCTAGCATTTTGGAGTTTAGCTTGCAACGTCGCGAGCGTGTTAGCGGCTAAATTACAGTAACTTCCTCTTATACGTTTTGGTAACGGCCCTGGTAACAATCTATGCCACTTGCAAAGAAGATAAGGGTTAGTTCAACCTTATGTTGCGGTGTTTGCTCAATTTGATGTTTGAAACTGGTCAGAGTAGATCCAGTTCACATTGGGACGGATCAATGCTTTGGTAGGTAGCCTAGAGGTTAGAGAGGCTGGCTAGAAGTTGGCTGACTAGTTTGATCCCTGCCTCAGGAGGGAGCTTGCATGTGGCCTTGAGCAAGGCACTTAACCCCTAATTGCTCTAGGGGTGCCAAATATGGGTGACTCTGTGCCTAGAGCAAAAATACCAAATTCCAACAATTGACTGACAAGTTGATTGCAGGGCAAATAAATCAGTAAAAAAAAATGCAAAGCTCTTCATAGCACATTTCAATGTAGTACACCTCCAACATACCTGTCTAAACTCAGAGAGCAAATGACACTATGGAAAGATAAAAGGTAAAACACACAAGTCCATCTGATTTAAGGAATGAATGAGAGAAGCGGTGGGAATGCTTTTTATTTTATTTGATATGCCGAGAAGTTTTGGGAATTTTTTTAGTTATTTTTTTTTAAATAATCGGTATCCTCAGAGCCCCAGGTACTCCTTTGGGGATAATAGCCTGTGAAAGAAAGAAAAAAGTCATTTACACTGTTACTTCAGTCAAGCTGCATGTTACTGTAAAGAACACATTTTAAGTTCAGGAAATAATCAATATATATATATGTTTTCTGCATTACACAGAAAGCAGTAAACCAAAGGTGAAAATGTCTAAAACGGGTCTTAAAATAGCTGGGAGGGTCTTACCTAAACAGGCAACTCTCCTGATATGGGACACAGCATTTCCCAGAAGACCATGGCCCTTCTCCTTGGTAGCTGTAGAGACATTAAAAAACACATTACTCTCTGTCTGTTAAAAGCAGTCATAACCATAATGTAACTCAACGCAGAAGAGAGAAAACAAATGGCTCAAATAAGTACTGACTCTCCAGTGTCTTGGGGATGGGCGCCATGGTTGCTGCGGGGTCCATCATTGTTGCGGGGTCCATTGGGTCCAGCAGCGCTCCAGGTCCCTGTCCTGGACCCGTGGAGGCCATTACACTGGGGTTCAGAAGTTCGGGGGACCTCCTCACTGGACATATTGTTACTAGGAAAAAACATGATAAAATGTTCGTCAACATCACCACGGCCATTACAGTCAGCACTCGAGTTGAGGGGGGATGAGGGGGGATGGCATCCCCTCTGAAATAAAAACAGTAAAAATCACCCCCCTTCTAAAACTGCCATCCCCCCTTTCCACCCCTTATGTCATTCTATCAATGAACGTGGTATTACTGCTATTTCAACATTTAGTTTTGCGCATATTGAGTAAAATACTGTGGGCGAGGGGGCACGCGCACACATGCAATGACATTTTTACCAAGTCACTGACGCTGTGGGGATGCTAAAATTGTCCCCATATGATAAAATCCACCATCCCCCCCCTGATTTTCTTTTACAACTTGAGTACTGATTACAGTCATTACAGACTGAAAAAAAAACATGATCAAATTATCGTCATCATCACCACAGTCATTATAATCATTACAGACTGACTGGGTGTAAGGAGTTAAGCCACAGCAGTAATTACCGTACCTGCACTCCTAGAGTGTATGTGTCCTGGAGTGGTAGATGGAGGATCCCACAGACAGCAAGAATTCATGACGGGAACCATCTTAAGGGCAGCTGTCGTTGGTGGAGCCATCATTGGTGGAGGTGATGGAAAGGGCATGCTCTGTGAAAAATAATTATATAAATAAAATCTGCTCAATGAAACTAACCTGAATGAGTTGGATAAAAAGCAATGCTTGTACAGTTAGAATATGACTGCTGTAAGATGATAGTTAAATGTGGACCTTAAGGTGTAGCTGGATCTAAATCCTGCCCCTTGTCCTCTGATGAAGCGCATGTTTTACCCCTGTGTGTAGTAATCTGGGGTCTCACCTCAAGGCAGGTTTTTGGTCGAACTCCCAGCTGTTGTGGAGGCTCAACACCCAGAGCGCCAATCTCCAGCAGATCCCACTTATATAGGGGGTTGGTGTCAGGGAGCTGTTGGGGATTAAATGCCTTCAAGAAGGCAAACTGTGTCGGGGTCACAGTGTTTTTGGCCACTGCCTTATCCAGAACCATCATGGGCATTGTCCAGGCGATCTCCACCTGAACCATCATGGGCGATGTCCTCCTCACCATGGAGAGGGCCTTTGGAAGGAGCTCCACCTTCCAGAGGCACGTTTTAGTGTCAAGCTGTTGTGGAGGCTCAACCTCCTGACTAAGAAGCTCCACCTCATCCCTCTGTGGAGGGGTAGATTGGGGCTCCCAACCTTCCCTCTGTGGAGGTGGTACAACCTCAGGGGCTGTCATGATGTCCTGGGGCTCTGCCTTGGCCTCATCAACAGACTGGAGGGTCTGGTGGAGGGTTATTTCCTCCACACCTGTAGCCACACCCACAGCACCCATCTCCAGATCCCACTTTGATGGGGGGTCAGCGTCAGGGAGGATGTCCCCCTGGTCCCTCTGTTGGGGATTAAATGTTGTATAGAAGGCAAACTGTGTCGTGGTGTCTGCCTTGGCCTGAGAGTTGACACCTGTCATGGGAGGTGTGTTAACCACTGACAGGGCCTTTGGGAGGAGCTCCACCTCTTTCCTCTGGGGAGGGGTAACAACCTCCGGTGCTGTGTCTTCATCCCTGTGGGTAAAGAGGAGGACACTGGGAATCTCCACCTCTGGTAGGAGCTCCACCTCATCCCTCATCATCGTCCGATGGAGGGTCCTTTTCTCAACTAGGACACTGGGAATCTCCTCCTCATCCCTCTGTGGAGGGGTACATGCCTCTTTGGCCTCATCAACAGACTGGAGGGTCTGGTGGAGGGTCATTTCCTCAATGAGGACGCTGGGCATCTTCACCTCAACCGTCATAGGAGGTGTCCTCACCATGGAGAGGGCCTCTGGAAGGAGCTCCACCTCATCCCTCTGTGGAGGGGTACATGCCTCTTTGGCCCTGGGGCCCTCTTCTCTCTGAGGAGGGGGTACAACCTCAGGGGCTGTCATGATGTCCTGGGGCTCTGCCTTGGCCTCATCAACAGACTGGAGGGTCTGGTGGAGGGTTATTTCCTCCACACCTGTAGCCACACCCATAGCCCATGTAGCCCATGTAGCACAAGATCTCCAGATCCCACTTTGATGGGGGGTCGGCGTCAGGGAGGATGTCCCCCTGGTCCCTCTGTTGGGGATTACATTTTGTATAGAAGGCAAACTGTGTCGTGCTGTCTGAGAGTTGACACCTGTCATGGGAGGTGTGTTTACCACTGACAGGGCCTTTGGGAGGAGCTCCACCTCTTTCCTCTGGGGAGGGGTAACAACCTCCGGTGCTGTGTCTTCATCCCTGTGGGTAAAGAGGAGGACACTGGGAATCTCCACCTCTGGTAGGAGCTCCACCTCATCCCTCATCATCGTCCGATGGAGGGTC
Source organism: Nansenia antarctica (assembly GCF_963989245.1). NCBI lineage: Eukaryota > Metazoa > Chordata > Actinopteri > Argentiniformes > Microstomatidae > Nansenia > Nansenia antarctica. The sequence goes on from NC_137690.1 coordinate 65,900,095, forward strand.
ATTTTCTTAACAAGGACACTGGGAATCTCCACCTCATCCCACTGTGGAGGGGTACATGCCTCTTTGGCCTCATCAACAGACTGGAGGGTCTGGTGGAGGGTCATTTCCTCAATGAGGACGCTGGGCATCTTCACCTCAACCGTCATGGGAGGTGTCCTCACCATGGAGAGGGCCTCTGGAAGGAGCTCCACCTCATCCCTCTGTGGAGGGGTACATGCCTCTTTGGCCCTGGGGCCCTCTTCTCTCTGAGGAGGGGGTACAACCTCAGGGGCTGTCATGATGTCCTGGGGCTCTGCCTTGGCCTCATCAACAGACTGGAGGGTCTGGTGGAGGGTCATTTCCTCCACGAGGACACTGGGGATCTTCACCTCACCTGTCAAGGGAGGCGTCCTCACCATGGAGAGGGGCTCTGAGGAGAGCTCCACCTCATCCCTCTCTAGAGAGATTATCTGTGGGTGGTTCTCATTTGAGACAGACTTTGGTCAAAGTCAAAAATAAGAACAATTAGTCCAAAACAATGAAACATACAGTTGATATCATAGTAAGTGACACACTCATATTATGATAAAAACCTGCACACAATATTTGCATGCTGTATTGATTGAGAATGTTTATTTTGGTCCCTTTACAATTCATAATACAGATATTAAAAATGTACACAGTCACAATGCGTAACACCAGGACCAAAAAGGTGTAGGCTGAAGCCATGGCTTATTGCGCCTACCCTTTTTACATGTATGGGTTTTTCCCCATGAGTACATAATCAAAACATTGAAACTTTTATAAACAAAAATTCACTTACGCATCTTAACAGAAAACTCAAAAGTACCAAACAAAAAACTATATTAATGCACCTAACCTTTTTACATTAGTGGTTTTCCCCTTATGAGTGCATAATCAAGACATAGAAACATTTATAAACACATTTTTACTTAAGCATGTTTTCAAAAATACCAAACAAAACTATATTTATACCTCTGTTTTGTACTTGTTAATCATCTTATTTTTTTGTAATTTCTTTAATCCTTTTAGTGTACTACACATTTTCATTATCTTTTCAAAAGTATTCCATAAGTTAACTCCTTTAACTGTTATACATCTTTGTTTTGCATTTGTTCTAATCTTTGTTTTCATAAACATACATATTCCTCTGAGTTCGTAATTACTCTGTCTAACTTGAAACAGTCTCTGGATACAGTCTGGAAGCATCTTATTTTTTACTTTATACATTACTTGTGCCATTTTGAAGTCCAAAATGTATCAATACATACAAATGTCACCATTATCAATATCACCACCACGATAATTACACTCAGAGTTATTGACATTGTTATTGACATGTCTGGCTATTAGGACATTACATTAAATTACATATCCTGTATGAGACTCATCTGACTACCTTTTGAAGGGTGAGCAGCAGACTGTCCATCGACTCTAAGGTGAGCAGCAGACTGTCTATCGACTCTAACCCTGATGTTCCACGTTCTGAGGCTTGTCCTCCAGACTCTTGGGGCGTGACTGAAGGACCAGTAGGCTGGCCAGACGGTACCTCATTCCCAGGGGCCACTGGGTAATAATAATGGTAATGATTGTTGATCACACCATAGTTATGGTTGATGTTCTGCAGTGCACCCCCACCAGTCTGGCTCCATTGGTAGCTCCCTGTAAAAAAAAAAAAAAAAAAAAGGAAACGGAGAAGAGGGTTGATACTCAGTCTTCAGATAAGGGGGTATCAATCATTATACATTATAATAACAGTTAGTTCCGACTAAGTAATTTGATTGGACAAGAGGCATTCCACGAGTGCCGATATACAGTATAACAGTACTGGGACTTTTAACTAATCACTCCGCCGCACAGGTGTTCTACTAAATGTTATAATTAGACTACATGTTTGTGTTCAGGTTACTAGGCAACAGTGCAGTTGACGTTCAGTTGCGGAGCCAAAATAAATGATTAAATAAACAAACAAATCATAATCTGTTGTCGCTTATTACTGTTAACTAATAAATTGCGCTCTAGAACTGTTAAAAATAAAACAAGTATAAAAGCAATATCACACTTGTGGTCGTGCTGTTATACTGAATATCAGCACTCCCTCTCGTGTGATAATGCTTAATTAAGACTCATCAGGAGTAGTGTGTGTAATGCTTACCTCCAACATCGTCTTGTCTCCTGTGGTTTTGAGCGTTACGTGCTCTGCTTTGCCCGTCAACAGGACACCGTCCACACCGTCCACACTGCAAAAAGTAAATCTAAGTAAGATGAAATATCTTAAATCAAGGCAATATATGCTTGTTTTCTGTCCGACTGCACTAGTTTTAAATTGTCCTGTTCTGTTGGCAGGTAATTTAGCTTATTTTAAGTAATATATCCCCCATTTTATAGTCAGTGTTTGAGGTTTGATTACTCACGCGAGTGCTATCCATGATAGGCCACTGGCCACCTCCTCTAAGGCAGCTGTGTCTTCTTGGTTTGTAAAGTAGGGGGCATTGAAATGATGCTCTCTCTTGTAGTAGATATGTAATGACACAGTAGTAGTATATTTTCTATCTCTCTAACTGATCTTCGTCTGCAACAGAGTGGTCTCAAAGAAGAACGACACTAATTCTAATGTGTCATTTTGCCATTTATGTGTCAGAACGACACTAATTCTAATGTGTCATAAAGCCAATTTCGCCAGTGGATTATGACGCGAACCAATTTCTGACATAACCACGCCCCCCGCTCGGTTCATGGGTCTACAAATCAATTTCATTTGAATAGATTCTCCCTAATTAAATACAGTTATTAACTAACATACACTCACCTGCGCATCAGCTGGTCATTGAGCATATTTGCCTCAGTTGGTCTGAGTCTATTCTCAAAATGCGGTCGAGGACAAGAGCCTTTAGCAGACCTAGTCTAATTGATATAGGAAAAGTGCTATACAAATAAGTTATTATTATTATTATTATTATTATTACAAGACTAAAAAATCCCTCACTCACATGAGTCACATGCTTCATTTCCTCAGAACGTTAGTAACTATAAATGGTTTGAAGTCTGTGAATTAGCGTTATTTTTGGTGTAGGCTGCTTGTATAAGAGTGTGCCTATAATAGCGGAGGTATTGATTGATTGATTGAAAACTTTATTAGAAGATTTGCAGAAGTAGGTACATGAAAGTACATATTACAAGGTCAACTAACAGGATAAAAACCCAAGAAAGCCACTGGCTTATTTCAATTTGGGTCCTTGATTCTCAATTCATCGTCATCGGTAAACATTATGAAAATTGATGTTCACAGAAATAGTGATAGAAAATGAATTGAAACTCATAGATGCAGTCTCTCTCTGATCCAACGTGATGTTTTCGCCACAAAACGCTCTGCTAATAATTCAAAGATGACATGAGTACGTACACAAGTAGTGTTCTTGTCGTTGTTTTGATTGACAGCACAGTGAATACGGTTTAGGAAATAAATAAATTCATCATTAGCAAGAGGTTGCATGGTTTTATTCATGGTTTTATTCATTCATGCAAATTGGAGGAAAGATAATTATCCACACTTCTGCATAAAACCACTAACAATAAAGTGGTTTATAACTTTATGAATTCAATTTAAGAACATTACCCAAAAAGGGTAGAGGGGAGTGATGGTGTAGGAATTTAATTCCAGTGCTTGCTGTCAAATATGCAATACATTCGTTTTTTTTACTGTTGTTCAACAACTATCTCCACTGTACTTATATTTTAGACACACTCCACATGGTGGAAATTAAAGGGAATTTCTGGACTTTCTCAATTATTATTCAAGGATGTAAATTCAGCCATGATGTATTCCTATGGGAAACATCCACTTGTTTTAAAAGGGAAGATTTAACATGAATTAAAAGCCCATATTATCCAGCCTGCATTGGAAAGCAAGAAACACAAATGAAGCATTAAAGGCACAACCTGGGTTTTGTTTTGTTTTTCATTTAAATGTTTAGGCAGAATATTACTTATAAATGTCTAATGAGCGTAGTACAACTGTCTCACCTTAATAGCATCCAAAATCAAAAGTTAACTAACCCTTCCCCTGCCAAACAGTGGGGTGCAAAGATTTGGGCACTCCTGGTTTAAATGTCTGTTACAATTAATCTCCAAGTGATTGAAAGCAAACCTGAACACTAAATGCTACAAAGTTAAACATGACACCTTTCTGCCAATTTTAAAGCAAGGTTTCTTTTTTATTATAATAAAAAACGTTTTACTCCAAGGTGATTTACTCGGCTTCAATGAGTCAGGTGAATATAATTCTAGGGTTGAACTATATATTCTGAAGTAACTCCATGCCTTCTAACGTATCCGTATATATTATTGAAAATCTGTGGAGAAATCTCAAACATGCCGTGCATGCAAGAAGGCCGAAGAATATTTCTGAGCAAGAGGTGTTCTGCCAGGAAGAATTCCAAAAACAAGAATTGAAAGACTCTTACTAGGCTACAGGAAGTGTTTGCAAGCTGTTATAGTTGCCCGAGGAGGAGTTACAAACTACTAGCTGACAGGGTTCCCAAACCTTTGCACAAGGCCTTTTTCCTTGTTTTATTATTTTGAAACTGTAAAAAGTTTAAAGATAAAAATGTATCTTACTTTAAAATGTGATGAAATGTGTCATGTTTAACTTTGTACCATTTAGAGGTTAGGTTTGCTTCTTTTCACTTAGATATTAATTGTAAAAGGCATTTTGACTAGGGGTGCCCACCCCACTGTATAATACCCAAACTAGAAGCTGCCAGAAATGTGGCTGAAAAACCAATTAAGAATTGCACCTTTAAAAAGAAGAAACCAGCATGCCAAGAAACATCAATCAAAAAACTCTACAGATACTATACATTTCTCCCTGAGATTGACTGGGATTTAGAGTTCCCAAAGCTACTGTGAAAATGTACCCTTTAAACCATACATCTATTGTATTCTAGAAACTAGTTGATAGTTTTTGATCATTGATAAGTGATAGATGGCAAAAAAATAATTTTTAAATCAGCATTTATCAAAAAATAATAATGATTAACACGACGCTATAATCTTTAAAATCGTCCCAGAGACGAAATGTACATCGTAAGTACCCCCTGCTGGATTGGAGGTCAGAGTCACTGTTAGAGGCAGGAGAAGTGTGGTGGTGGTGGTACTTCATCTAACTCTGTACGTGTATGTGTCTAACAGAGGTCTTTGAGGTCAGTGTGCTGGTTAAGTTGGCTGCTGTAGGAGGACTCCCAGTCCCTTTCGAACACGGCCTGCAGCTGTGACTGGAACGTGCCACCAAGCGATTGGGACGCAGTTTGGTTCACCACCAGCCCCGACCCGGCAGTGGTCACAAAGTAGTCCCCAGACCAGTTAGAGGTACTTTGAGAACACAAGACCAGACCAGTTAGAGGTACCTTGAGAACACAAGACCAGAACAGTTAGAGGTACCTTGAGAACACAAGGAAACAAGATGCCTTAGAGCTGATAGATGGAATCTGTTACACTGGATTTCAATAAAGAATCTGCGTAAAATGAAAAATGAAATGAAAATTTCCTATTTGTGTAAAGTCGACACATAAAATACGCTCAACATTTTTGCCTAGAGATACAATGGGTGATGCTTCAAATGATATCTGAGCAAACAGGTTTTTATTTCAGATAGGGTTGGGGACAATTGAATTTCAATGCAGTTGATTCAGGAAGTATTACTATTATTTTTTTTAATCAATGATTGCTAAAAGGGCATTCATTTTCAGTGAACTCTCAATAAATTGAAAAAAATGAATTGTTTTCAAATATTGGAAGTGTGAACTCAAATCACTTCACAAATTCAAATTGACCTTAACCCTGTTTTTGAGAGAGTGAATCAGTGGTCTAACAATGATTCACAATGCTTCCTAAGGATGACTTAAGGATGACTTTGATCTCACTAATGTTGATATATCTCACTACTGTTGAGTCTAGGAGAGAGGTGTATTACCTATGTAGGCAACCTTGTCTGTCACCATGTACTTGTTGTGGTTAACTCTGGCGAAGGGTATTTTCTTTTGCTTGGGATTGGCTGGCACAACAAAGATTTTCTGGAAAATAGAGAAGCAGAAATGGTACCATAAGCTCTTTTTAAATGTGACATCCTGTGCCCAATGACTTGCCCATATTGTGCCTAAACGTGTCATACTCTCAACCAAGCAACCAACACATACATCTCTGCTTACAACCTAAAGAAGACACTGTTCAACACCCAAACACCTCCATCCTTTCTGGACGTAGCTTATTAACAACATAAACAAAACAATGTCGATGAATCATCAACATGAGGATTATGTCTAAAAACTAACGTACAGTAAAGTGACAAAATAAGAAAGCAACTCTTAAGTCTAGGCCTACTCACCACCTGGATGTCCAGCCTTCTCTTGGGTTCCTGGTCCGAGGCCAGGGAGCGCAGGAAGGGCAGCATGATAGGCTGTGTGCTGGCCCAGCAGCTGATCAGCAGACGCACGCGCACACGCTTCTCATTATGCCACTCGCCTCAGCTGAGTGTCAATGTCGGCCCAGTACCTGCAGAGGGCGCCAGACCCACAGGGTTAGGGCCCAGAGATGGGGCTTTATTCATTCCATAACAGACAAACGCTCTAGGAGCCTTTTTACAAGACATGCTGGTAGGTAGAGCCATCTGACCAATGAGCTAGAGTAAGACTAATGAGCTAGAATAATACTCTCCATCAGCTTTGCCTCTCCACAACTTCAACTTTACCTCCAGGAACACTTATCATTGAACAATACTACTAGGCAATTGTTTGTCACACATTTTTATATTTATATCAATCTATTAATTTTGGCTTTATTAGACTAAACATTCCTGAGTCTGAGGCCTGCAAACTTACTTACTGCAAAAAGAAGCTGTTAATGAGTTCATGGGCATTGGGAGGAATGCCTCTCGGTGAGCAACGAGATCATTTTGGGGCATTATTTCCCTTTTTGGCTCAAGAGCGGAGGCTCTCTAGAATGTAACTTCCTAAGCAAAGTGGTAAGCAAAACTGACTTTAGATGGCTGCATAAGGGCTAATTCCCCAGTCTCCCTGAACTTAAAGTGGCAGTGAAGTTCCCTAGGAGGCTGACTGACCGTTTGGGGTGTGAGAACTCTGTGGTGAGGAAATAGTTCCTGACAACAATGTAGACAAACTGCTGTGCGTCCTCCATGACACTCCGGATGGACTGAAGGTCTTCGGTCCTCCCCGCGGCACAGAAGGATGGTGGGGAGCTCTGGGGAGGCAGGATATTGTTGTTAGCATGTGGGTAGTTATAAAGGGATAGTTCACGACACTACACGACACAGACATTATCAGCAGCAACATTTCTTTGCAAGAACTATCCCCACACATAGCGTTGGGGAGACATACTATAGTAAATACACTATAATAATATACATAATAATATCATAATATTAAATCACAGAATGGACCTATCGCTAAGCCACGCCCCCTTTGAAAACTCGGACAAACAAACAACGCTTCACTGGCATTGACTGACTGACCGACCGTGACTGAATGACATTCAATGACTTACAATGGCGGGAGTTGGCAAATTTCTGATTTCTGATTTACCACAGCAAGTAATAGACATGTTTTTTTGAAGATGACAAGAATATTTAGTCTCGAAGCTTTTCACCATCAGATATTAGCGAGTTGTTTGTCCGAGTTTTCTGCCTGACTTTTGCTGTGATATGATTGGACAATTTCTATTCTGGTGCGTCACGTGGCTTCGTGATAGATCCATTCCCTCAGGTCTTACAGATAGATAGACGCTGGAGGCCGTGCCGTTGAGTGGCAGCTGCATGGGCGTGTCCTTGTTGTAGGCGGTGGAGTAGCTGCTGGGCCAGGGGGAGGGGATACTGATGACGTCACTCTGGCCCAGATACCAGTAGGCCTCGAAGATCTTCCCCAGGTCTTCAGCCAAGCAGCTGCAGTTGTACACCACGGCTCCCAGCTCCTTCACCTGAGCAGGGACACAAGAGAAGACATACGTTTCCCAGTGTTTCAACCAACACTGATCTTTAGAGGTATTATTTTCAGAATCAATGGCTATATAAAGTCCTAAAAATGTATGTACCAATCCTAGATAGACCCAATACCATTAAGTCTGTCCTGCTTGGGGGTGTCGTCTTTGGAGGCTCGGCCAACCAGCAGGGTTAGTTTGCGGTGACAGTAATCAACCAGGTCCAGGACCGAGTCACCAGCTGCCTCACAGGAATCCTGTAACCACGGCACCACACACAAACTGTATTCTTATGATACACACGTGTGTTTGATACCATTCCTCATTCAGAGACATTAGCATGAAGCTCGTTAGCATGAAGCTCATTAACATGAAGCTCATTAGCATGAAGGTAATTAACATACAGCTCATTTACATACACACACACAGACACATACACACACAGTTCATTAACATACAGCTCATTAACATACAGCTCATTAGCATGAAGCTAATTAGCATACAGCTCATTAACATACAATACTGCTGCTCTGTCTACTGCAGGTCACACACAGCTCATTAACATACAGCTCATTAGCATGAAGCTCATTAGCATGAAGCTCAATAACATACAGCTCATTAACATACAGCTAATTAACATACAGCTCATTAGCATGAAGCTCATTAGCATGAAGCTAATTAGCATGAAGCTCAATAACATACAGCTCATTAACATACAGCTAATTAACATACAGCTCATTAGCATGAAGCTCATTAGCATGAAGCTCATTAGCATGAAGCTAATTAACATACAGCTCATTAACATACACACACACACAGACAGACACACGTATACACACACTCAGAGACATTAGCATGACGCTCATTAGCATGAAGCTCATTAACATGAAGCTCATTAGCATGAAGCTCAATAACATACAGCTCATTAGCATGAAGCTAATTAGCATACAACTCATTAGCATGAAGCTCATTAACATACAGCTCATTAGCATGAAGCTTATTAGCATACAGCTCATTAACATACAGTACTGCTGCTCTGTCTACTGCAGGTCACACACAGCTCATTAACATACAGCTCATTAGCATGAAGCTCATTAGCATGAAGCTCATTAGCATGAAGCTCATTAGCATGAAGCTCAATAACATACAGCTCATTAGCATGAAGCTAATTAGCATACAGCTCATTAACATACAGTACTGCTGCTCTGTCTACTGCTGGTCACACACAGCTCATTAACATACAGCTCATTAACATACAGCTCATTAGCATGAAGCTCGTTAGTATGAAGCTAATTAACATACAGCTCATTAACATACAGCTCATTAACACATACTTTTAAATAATTAATTAATAACATATACACACACAGACACACGTATACACACAGAGACATTAGCATGAAGCTCATTAGCATGAAGCTCATTAGCATGAAGCTCATTAGCATGAAGCTCATTAACATACAGCTCATTAACATACACACACAGACACACGTATACACACACTCAGAGACATTAGCATGAAGCTCATTAGCATGAAGCTCATTAGCATGAAGCTCATTAACATACAGCTCATTAACATACACACACACAGACAGACACACGTATACACACACACTCAGAGACATTAGCATGAAGCTCATTAGCATGAAGCTCATTAACATGAAGCTCATTAGCATGAAGGTAATTAACATACAGCTCATTTACATACACACACACACAGACACACACACACAGTTCATTAACATACAGCTCATTAACATACAGCTCATTAGCACGAAGCTCATTAACATACAGCTCATTAGCATGAAGCTTATTAGCATACAGCTCATTAACATACAGTACTGCTGCTCTGTCTACTGCAGGTCACACACAGCTCATTAACATTTAGCTCATTAGCATGAAGCTCATTAGCATGAAGCTCATTAGCATGAAGCTCAATAACATACAGCTCATTAGCATGAAGCTAATTAGCATACAGCTCATTAACATACAGTACTGCTGCTCTGTCTACTGCAGGTCACACACAGCTCATTAACATACAGCTCATTAGCATGAAGCTCATTAGCATGAAGCTCAATAACATACAGCTCATTAGCATGAAGCTAATTAGCATACAGCTCATTAGCATGAAGCTCATTAGCATGAAGCTTATTAGCATACAGCTCATTAACATACAGTACTGCTGCTCTGTCTACTGCAGGTCACACACAGCTCATTAGCATGAAGCTCATTAGCATGAAGCTCATTAGCATGACGCTCAATAACATACAGCTCATTAGCATGAAGCTAATTAGCATACAGCTCATTAACATACAGTACTGCTGCTCTGTCTACTGCAGGTCACACACAGCTCATTAACATACAGCTCATTAACATACAGCTCATTAGCATGAAGCTCATTAGTATGAAGCTAATTAACATACAGCTCATTAACATACAGCTCATTAACACATACTTTTAAATAATTCATTAATAACATATACACACACAGACACACGTATACACACAGAGACATTAGCATGAAGCTCATTAGCATGAAGCTCATTAGCATGAAGCTCATTAGCATGAAGCTCATTAACATACAGCTCATTAACATACACACACAGACAGACACACGTATACACACACTCAGAGACATTAGCATGAAGCTCATTAGCATGAAGCTCATTAACATGAAGCTCATTAGCATGAAGGTAATTAACATACAGCTCATTTACATACACACACAGACACACACACAGTTCATTAACATACAGCTCATTAACATACAGCTCATTAGCATGAAGCTTATTAGTATACAGCTCATTAACATACAGTACTGCTGCTCTGTCTTCTGCAGGTCACACACAGCTCATTAGCATGAAGCTAATTAGCATGACGCTCATTAACATACAGCTCATTAACATACAGCTCATTAGCATGAAGCTAATTAGCATACAGCTCATTAACATACAGTACTGCTGCTCTGTCTACTGCAGGTCACACACAGCTCATTAACATACAGCTCATTAACATACAGCTCATTAGCATGAAGCTCATTAGTATGAAGCTAATTTACATACAGCTCATTAACATACAGCTCATTAACATATACTTTTAAATAATTAATTAATAACATATACACACACAGACACACGTATACACACAGAGTCATTAGCATGAAGCTCATTAGCATGAAGCTAATTAGCATGAAGCTCATTAACATACAGCTTATTAACATACAGTACTGCTGCTGTACTACTGCAGGTCACACACACAACCCACTTTGACGTAAGCCACTCCCCCTAACTGTCTAAGCCACTCCCACTTTGACGTAAGCCACTCCCCCTAACTGTCTAAGCCACACCCACTTTGATACAAGCTCCACCCACTTTGATACAAGCCACTCCCCCTAAGTGTCTAAGCCCCTCCCACATTGACGTAAGCCACTCCCCCTAACTGTCTAAGCCCCTCCCACATTGACGTAAGCCACTCCCCCTAACTGTCTAAGCCCCTCCCACATTGACATAAGCCACTCCCCCTAACTGTCTAAGCCACATCCACTTTGATACAGGCCACTCCCACTTTGATACAAGCCACTCCCCCTAAGTGTCTAAGCCACGCCCACTTCGGTACAGGCCACTCCCACTTTGATACAAGCCACTCCCCCTAAGTGTCTAAGCCACACCCACTTCGATACAGGCCACTCCCATTTTGATACACGCCACACCCACTTTGATACAGGCCACACCCACATTGATACAAGCACCTCCCACTTTGATACAAGCCACTCCCCCTAACTGTCTAAGCCCCTCCCACATTGACGTAAGCCACTCCCCCTAACTGTCTAAGCCACTCCCACTTTGATACAGGCCACTCCCACTTTGATACAGGCCACACCCACTTTGATACAGGCCACTCCCCCTAACGGTCTAAGCCACTCCCACTTTGATACAGGCCACACCCGCTTTGATACAGGCCACTCCCCCTAACTGTCTAAGCCACACCCACATTGATACAAGCACCTCCCACTTTGATACAAGCCACTCCCCCTAACTGTCTAAGCCCCTCCCACATTGACGTAAGCCACTCCCCCTAACTGTCTAAGCCCCTCCCACATTGACGTAAGCCACTCCCACTCACACAGGTATACACACACACACACACACACTCACACAGGTACTCACTCACTCACACACACACACACACACACACACACACTCACACAGATACTCACTCACTCACTCACACACACACACACACACACACACACACACACACACACAGCCCAGTAGACACACACACACTGAGCTGGGCAGTAACAGAGAAGCAGGCCTGGTTCAGAGAGACACAGTGACTCCTGTCCATATCCCCATCCACTAGTAAGCATTCCCCATAGACTCCCACATATCCCCCTAGACTGGTATGCATTCCACATAGAGGAGCCAGTAGACACAGACACACACACACTGAGCTGGGCAGTAACAGAGAAGCAGGCCTGCTAGCATACAGCATCCCACTGAAGCAGAAGGCCTTGTACACCAGCAGTCTTTATTCGTTGCATGCAGTAGCTCACAGGACAGCAGATGGCTGAATAACTGGTAATGTACACACACACACACACTCACACACACACACACACACACACACACATCCAGTCACACACACACACAGACACGTCCAGCAGGTCTGATATTGGTCCGGCTGGACTCGCCTCGAAGAGTAGATGTCGAAAAATATGTATTGTGTGGGGAAAAGGCGAAGGAAAAAAAAGAATAAAAATAAGCCCCGCCCCCTTTTTTAAAGCCCCGCCCCCTTTCCCCCTTCCCCATAGACTCCCATTAATTTTGGCCTTACCTGTTCTCCGGTTCTCCTTGGGGTCCCACACTTAAGCCCTCCCCGAGATGCAAGCCCCTTCCTGGGCTCGCAGCGAGGGAGAGCCCCTCCGCGATCCTGGAAGTATTGATAACTGGTACCCTAAGGACATTTTTGGTTGAAATTGAAAATGTGTAAACAGACTGTTCCACCTGGGACTTGAACCCAGGTCTCCCCGCTTGCCAGCCGGGAGACTTAACACACTGACCCACCGTGCAGGTCATGAAAGGTCATTGCCAGATACAGAGGATAATGATATTCTTCTGTGCAGGTTGAATGAGCTGTCTGTGTCTGTGTCCTATCTGATCATGTGTAGAATCCACAGTCTCTCTGTGTGTGACTCTGTCTGCCTGTGTGTGACACAAAAAAATACTGGGTTACAGGGGATTTGAACCCAGGCCTCCCGGTCTAATAGACAGGAGACTTAACACACTGAGCCACTGTGACAGAGCTGGGAGACGAAAAAAAAATCACCTACTTGAAGAAATTCAGTCCCACATCTGTTCACAAGGCTCTGATCAGTGTAGAATCTCTGTCCTCTGTCTCTCTGTCCTATCTGATCATGTGTATCATCATGTAGTCATGTAGTCATGTCATCATATCTGATATAATCAATCACACTGTCATACAGGCAGCAGCAGCAGCAGACACAGTCTAGAAAAGGTCAATAGGTCATTGGATTTGAACCCTGGCCTTCAGCGTTAAAAAGACAGACTGAGACTTAAGACTGAGCTACTCGGGCAGTCCTGAGAAAAAAAGACTCATCTACTTCAAGACATTTCACATGATTTCATTTCACATCTCACCATCATAGTGAAGTAGCTACATCAGGTGCATCACCGTTACGCTCTCATCCCTGAGATAGATAGATAGATAGATAGATAGATAGATAGATAGATACTTTATTTATCCCCGTGAGGAAATTCATTTTGCCGCGCCACTCCACTAAAAACCACACATAACAACACAACACAACATAAAGGACAGACAACAACACTGGGCCAGCCATGTACAGTATATAAAAAACAGTGAGATCTGATATAAAAGTGGATTAAAAGGATGGCTATAGTTATTTATATTAAAATACTAAAAAAGTGATGATGATGATTAAAATAAATAATAAATACAAATTCAGGAGCCTTGACCCCGACTGCTACTTTAGTTGCCATTGAACAGTCTTAGTGCAGCCGGGATAAATGATTTTTTATATCGCTCCGTCCGGGAGCGGATCGTAATGAACCGCCCTCTGCGGCGGCTGCTGGTTTGCCCAGCGAGGACATGATGGAGGGGGTGGTTGGGGTTGTCCCTGATGGACAGCAGCTTACTCCTAGTCCTTCTCTCCACCACCGTCCCCAGAGAGTCCAGGCTCCTTCCCACCACTGAACCCGCCTTTTTTATGAGCTTGTCCAGCCGTCCGGTATCCCTCTTGGTGATGTTTCCCCCCCAGCAGACTGCAGCGTAGAAGAGAATGCTGGCCATGACAGACTGGTAAAACATGGCCAGCATCTCTCCACACACTTCAAAAGACCTAAGTCTTCTTAAGAAGTACAGCCTGCTCTGGCCCTTCTTATAAAGTGCCTCTGTGTTGGTGGACCAGTCCAGTTTGTCGTCCAGATGCACCCCCAGGTACTTGTAGGTCTTCACCACCTCGATATCCTCGTCCCGGATGTTAATGGGCAACCGAGGTGGCTTAGACCTACGGAAGTCTATAACTAGCTCCTTGGTCTTGGTTTGGTTGAGGAGCAGACCATTCCTCTCGCTCCAGACGCTGAAGGCTCCTATCAGATCCCTGTACTCCCCCTCCCGTCCATCCCTCACGCACGCCACTATGGCTGTATCGTCAGAGTACTTCTGTACGTGGCAGGACTCAGAGTTGTATTTGAAGTCTGATGTGTACAGGGTGAACAGGAAGGGAGCCAGCACAGTTCCCTGCGGAGCCCCGGTGTTGTTCACTACTGTGTCCGAGACAGCCTGACTGACTGTGGCCGTCCAGTGAGGTAGTCCATGATCCAGGATGTAGTGGAGGGATCAACCCCCATATCTGAAAGCTTCTCTCGGAGTAGAAGAGGCTGGATGGTGTTAAAGGCACTTGAAAAGTTAAAGAACATTATCCTCACCTGACTTCCCGGCTCATCCAGGTAGGAGTAAGCACGATGGAGGAGGTAGAGGACAGCGTCATCCACACCAACTTTTTCCTGGTACCCGAACTGCAGGGGATCACGTGCATGTTCAGTCTGTGGTCTCAGATGTCTCAGAAACAGCCGCTCCAGTGTCTTCATACTATGTGAAGTGAGGGCAACCGGTCTGTAGTCGTTGAGCTCGGCCGGGCGCCCAGTTTTGGGTACTGGCACGAGACATGATGTTTTCCACAGAACCGGCACCGTCCCTGACTGTAAACTCAGGTTGAAGAGCTTCTGGAGGGGCTCAGCCAGTTGGTCTGCACAGATGATGTTACAGGCCACTAGGGAGAGTGCTGCTGCTGCTGCTGCTGCTGCTGCAGCCTATGATCAGTCCACTCTGCTAGTAGGTGTGTCAAACAACATTAACATACATGGGTGTGGTGGAACAAGCACTTATTGACAACTACACCAAAAGGGTACCTTCTTTTAAAGAAAAGGATTTATTGCTTTAGTGAAAAGTACATTTACAAGTGGTTACAAATATTCAGACAACATTCATATAACATTGACTACACAACTAGCATAGGTAAAGGCTATTTACTATACTAAACCATTTCTAGTAACACAATATTATATGAATGAATGAATGAATGAATGAATGGTCTTTATTGTCATTGATATAGTACAGGTACCAAACAACGAAATTTGGGAGGGGGGGGGGGCTCCCCTGGTTGGTATGTTTTTGGTGATGTTCAGAAGACGACGAGGGAGAGATTTCCAAGTTAGCAGATGTACCTGCTTCTAAAAGGAGAGGAGTGAAGAGGCCCCAGCCCAAGCTGGACTCTCAGAGGTACACAATGTTTGCATGTGTAGAGGGAGACATTGCTCTTGGTCCAGCTGATCCATACAGGGTAACTTGTAACATGGCTTTAACTCGTAGACGATGTCTGCGTTTTGAAACTGTGTAGCATAGAAGGTGTAGCATACTGTTCCCCTTAGCTTACTTTGTTTAACTCTGAACTTTCTTTTGAAGAAATCAAACGGTATGCTATATGTTGCTGCAGAAATGTTTGATGATGGTCAGTGTTATTTTTCCTGCAGGCTGTGCTCTGAAAGAGGACTTCCGGCTCTACGCACCCTGTTTGACAATGTTCACTTCAAAGGCAAAGGACATGAGGTAATCTTAACTGTCGTCAGGTCCTGTAGGGATAGGCTGTTATTTATCATAAAGGAATCAAATTAATGATCCATGACGGCCAAATGTTTTGTTTTATTTATTTTGTTGTAAGCTAAAAAATGTGTGTGTGTGTGTGTGTGTGTGTGTGTGTGTGTGTGTGTGTGTGTGTGTGTGTGTGTGTGTGTGTGTGTGTGTGTGTGTGTGTGTGTTTGTGCGCATGTCCGTCCATCCGTGTCCAGACTGAGAATCTGAAAGTGTTGATGCAGACTATGGAGAATTGGGCTCACAGACTGTACCCCAAACTGCAGTTTGATGACTTCATAGGCAAACTAGAGACATTAGGCAGCAAAAAAGAAGTGCAGGTGAGAAAAACAAAGGAAAACCTCTCCCATATGATCCTCAATGGCTTTAGTGTGTTTAAAAAACATGTGTGAAACCTTAATTCTTGCTTTATTTTCATCAGACTTGTCTCAAGCGAATACGATTGGACATGCCGTTGACACATGACGATTTCATAGGCAAAGACGGTAAGATACAAATGTCACTATCCAGGCAGGGCATCTTTACAGTAATACACCAAACACTAGGTGGAAAACAATGGAAGTGTCTTTTTGAAGTAACCACGGGTATGATAATGTTATTACTACAGAAGAGCCTTGACTTGTCATGTTCCTAAACAAACGTAGTGATTCACAGGCTGAGTGACTTTCTCAATTCATCCAGGTGAGGAGGGGGAGGAAGCAGTACGGAGAGAAGACCCTATCCATGACGACCCAGACCCGTTCGGAGATGGAGGTTTCGCTGACGAACCCCCAAGACTGATCCACTCCACCCCAGCCCCCGCCCCCGCTCCCACGGCCCTCCCCGCCCTGACCGAGGAGCAGCAGAGACGTATGGAGCTGAACAAACAGTTGGCCCTGGAGAGAAGACTGGCGCGTATGCAACAGCACACAGGTCAGTCACCCAACCACACCCAGAAGGACATTTTGACAGGGTAGAAAATGTATTTGTAGTTCGAAACAGTAAAAAAAAAAAAAAAACACCAGTGGGTTATTTTCATGAAAGCTGTTGTACCTTTAAAATCATCTTGGGTTCATGTGGGCAGCGGGCTACAGGGGCGCCAAATATGGCTGACTCTGTGCCTAGAGCAATAATACCAAATTCCAACAATTGACTTACTAGTGTGCCCTTGAGTAAGGCACTTAGCCCTCAGTTACTCCAGGGGGAATGTCCCTGTAATTCGTAATTGTAAATCGCTTTGGATTAAAAGTGTCTGCTAAATGACAATAAATTGCATGGCAATAAATCAGTTAAAAAATAAAATAAACAAGATCTCCCTCCCTCCTCAGAGGCCTCCCTGACCGCGACTCTGAGTCAGTCAGCTGAGGAACCCTCCACCAGCTCCTCATCACACTTCTCCAGTCAGAGGAACCATCAAGAAGACAATGTTGATGATGATGATGATGATGATTTGGACCGCAGCCCAAAGAACAGACCCCTAGACAAAGGCTCTCTGCTGGAGCCAGACTCCCCAGTGTGTGAGAGGAGAGACACCAGCAACAACCCTATTCCTGAACTGAGCAACAGCCAGGAACACAGCGACTGACACACACACACACACACACACACACACACACACGCGCACACACACACACACACACACACACACACACACACACACACACACACACACACACACACCATCAAGGTACCTTGAGAGGACTACCAAGCTACGGATGTCAAGGTACACACACCATCAAGGTACCTTGAGAGGACTACCAAGCTACGGATGTTTTTGCCTGTTCAAGTTCTTACAAGTCACCAACGTGGTCATATTATTGACAGTTTTTTCCTGTTCTACAAAAATGCCATGATGAAAGCCAAACACCATGTTGGATTGAAGAGTTGATATACTGTTTGTTTTGACAATTCACTTGAAGGGGCCTTAATGATGTTTCCTCAAACCATGTTTGTCCTTATGTGTAAGGATGCTGTTGCGCAAAGAGCTAACTTTGATTATGCTTTTTTTGTTCTTTTTTTTTTTCATCAAACATTTCTTGTTGTCAATAAAAGTATTTTAAAAATCCTTTTAAAAACATCTGGGTCTATTGCTCTGTCACCTAGCATTTTGGAGTTTAGCTTGCAACGTCGCGAGCGTGTTAGCGGCTAAATTACAGTAACTTCCTCTTATACGTTTTGGTAACGGCCCTGGTAACAATCTATGCCACTTGCAAAGAAGATAAGGGTTAGTTCAACCTTATGTTGCGGTGTTTGCTCAATTTGATGTTTGAAACTGGTCAGAGTAGATCCAGTTCACATTGGGAAGGATCAATGCTTTGGTAGGTAGCCTAGAGGTTAGAGAGGCTGGCTAGAAGTTGGCTGACTAGTTTGATCCCTGC
Source organism: Nansenia antarctica (assembly GCF_963989245.1). NCBI lineage: Eukaryota > Metazoa > Chordata > Actinopteri > Argentiniformes > Microstomatidae > Nansenia > Nansenia antarctica. The sequence continues at coordinate 65,918,631 of NC_137690.1, forward strand.
CTCAGGAGGGAGCTTGCATGTGGCCTTGAGCAAGGCACTTAACCCCTAATTGCTCTAGGGGTGCCAAATATGGGTGACTCTGTGCCTAGAGCAAAAATACCAAATTCCAACAATTGACTGACAAGTTGATTGCAGGGCAAATAAATCAGTAAAAAAAAATGCAAAGCTCTTCATAGCACATTTCAATGTAGTACACCTCCAACATACCTGTCTAAACTCAGAGAGCAAATGACACTATGGAAAGATAAAAGGTAAAACACACAAGTCCATCTGATTTAAGGAATGAATGAGAGAAGCGGTGGGAATGCTTTTTATTTTATTTGATATGCCGAGAAGTTTTGGGAATTTTTTTAGTTATTTTTTTTTAAATAATCGGTATCCTCAGAGCCCCAGGTACTCCTTTGGGGATAATAGCCTGTGAAAGAAAGAAAAAAGTCATTTACACTGTTACTTCAGTCAAGCTGCATGTTACTGTAAAGAACACATTTTAAGTTCAGGAAATAATCAATATATATATATATGTTTTCTGCATTACACAGAAAGCAGTAAACCAAAGGTGAAAATGTCTAAAACGGGTCTTAAAATAGCTGGGAGGGTCTTACCTAAACAGGCAACTCTCCTGATATGGGACACAGCATTTCCCAGAAGACCATGGCCCTTCTCCTTGGTAGCTGTAGAGACATTAAAAAACACATTACTCTCTGTCTGTTAAAAGCAGTCATAACCATAATGTAACTCAACGCAGAAGAGAGAAAACAAATGGCTCAAATAAGTACTGACTCTCCAGTGTCTTGGGGATGGGCGCCATGGTTGCTGCGGGGTCCATCATTGTTGCGGGGTCCATTGGGTCCAGCAGCGCTCCAGGTCCCTGTCCTGGACCCGTGGAGGCCATTACACTGGGGTTCAGAAGTTCGGGGGACCTCCTCACTGGACATATTGTTACTAGGAAAAAACATGATAAAATGTTCGTCAACATCACCACGGTCATTACAGTCAGCACTCGAGTTGAGGGGGGATGAGGGGGGATGGCATCCCCTCTGAAATAAAAACAGTAAAAATCACCCCCCTTCTAAAACTGCCATCCCCCCTTTCCACCCCTTATGTCATTCTATCAATGAACGTGGTATTACTGCTATTTCAACATTTAGTTTTGCGCATATTGAGTAAAATACTGTGGGCGAGGGGGCACGCGCACACATGCAATGACATTTTTACCAAGTCACTGACGCTGTGGGGATGCTAAAATTGTCCCCATATGATAAAATCCACCATCCCCCCCCTGATTTTCTTTTACAACTTGAGTACTGATTACAGTCATTACAGACTGAAAAAAAAACATGATCAAATTATCGTCATCATCACCACAGTCATTATAATCATTACAGACTGACTGGGTGTAAGGAGTTAAGCCACAGCAGTAATTACCGTACCTGCACTCCTAGAGTGTATGTGTCCTGGAGTGGTAGATGGAGGATCCCACAGACAGCAAGAATTCATGACGGGAACCATCTTAAGGGCAGCTGTCGTTGGTGGAGCCATCATTGGTGGAGGTGATGGAAAGGGCATGCTCTGTGAAAAATAATTATATAAATAAAATCTGCTCAATGAAACTAACCTGAATGAGTTGGATAAAAAGCAATGCTTGTACAGTTAGAATATGACTGCTGTAAGATGATAGTTAAATGTGGACCTTAAGGTGTAGCTGGATCTAAATCCTGCCCCTTGTCCTCTGATGAAGCGCATGTTTTACCCCTGTGTGTAGTAATCTGGGGTCTCACCTCAAGGCAGGTTTTTGGTCGAACTCCCAGCTGTTGTGGAGGCTCAACACCCAGAGCGCCAATCTCCAGCAGATCCCACTTATATAGGGGGTTGGTGTCAGGGAGCTGTTGGGGATTAAATGCCTTCAAGAAGGCAAACTGTGTCGGGGTCACAGTGTTTTTGGCCACTGCCTTATCCAGAACCATCATGGGCATTGTCCAGGCGATCTCCACCTGAACCATCATGGGCGATGTCCTCCTCACCATGGAGAGGGCCTTTGGAAGGAGCTCCACCTTCCAGAGGCACGTTTTAGTGTCAAGCTGTTGTGGAGGCTCAACCTCCTGACTAAGAAGCTCCACCTCATCCCTCTGTGGAGGGGTAGATTGGGGCTCCCAACCTTCCCTCTGTGGAGGTGGTACAACCTCAGGGGCTGTCATGATGTCCTGGGGCTCTGCCTTGGCCTCATCAACAGACTGGAGGGTCTGGTGGAGGGTTATTTCCTCCACACCTGTAGCCACACCCACAGCACCCATCTCCAGATCCCACTTTGATGGGGGGTCAGCGTCAGGGAGGATGTCCCCCTGGTCCCTCTGTTGGGGATTAAATGTTGTATAGAAGGCAAACTGTGTCGTGGTGTCTGCCTTGGCCTGAGAGTTGACACCTGTCATGGGAGGTGTGTTAACCACTGACAGGGCCTTTGGGAGGAGCTCCACCTCTTTCCTCTGGGGAGGGGTAACAACCTCCGGTGCTGTGTCTTCATCCCTGTGGGTAAAGAGGAGGACACTGGGAATCTCCACCTCTGGTAGGAGCTCCACCTCATCCCTCATCATCGTCCGATGGAGGGTCCTTTTCTCAACTAGGACACTGGGAATCTCCTCCTCATCCCTCTGTGGAGGGGTACATGCCTCTTTGGCCTCATCAACAGACTGGAGGGTCTGGTGGAGGGTCATTTCCTCAATGAGGACGCTGGGCATCTTCACCTCAACCGTCATAGGAGGTGTCCTCACCATGGAGAGGGCCTCTGGAAGGAGCTCCACCTCATCCCTCTGTGGAGGGGTACATGCCTCTTTGGCCCTGGGGCCCTCTTCTCTCTGAGGAGGGGGTACAACCTCAGGGGCTGTCATGATGTCCTGGGGCTCTGCCTTGGCCTCATCAACAGACTGGAGGGTCTGGTGGAGGGTTATTTCCTCCACACCTGTAGCCACACCCATAGCCCATGTAGCCCATGTAGCACAAGATCTCCAGATCCCACTTTGATGGGGGGTCGGCGTCAGGGAGGATGTCCCCCTGGTCCCTCTGTTGGGGATTACATTTTGTATAGAAGGCAAACTGTGTCGTGCTGTCTGAGAGTTGACACCTGTCATGGGAGGTGTGTTTACCACTGACAGGGCCTTTGGGAGGAGCTCCACCTCTTTCCTCTGGGGAGGGGTAACAACCTCCGGTGCTGTGTCTTCATCCCTGTGGGTAAAGAGGAGGACACTGGGAATCTCCACCTCTGGTAGGAGCTCCACCTCATCCCTCATCATCGTCCGATGGAGGGTCATTTTCTTAACAAGGACACTGGGAATCTCCACCTCATCCCACTGTGGAGGGGTACATGCCTCTTTGGCCTCATCAACAGACTGGAGGGTCTGGTGGAGGGTCATTTCCTCAATGAGGACGCTGGGCATCTTCACCTCAACCGTCATGGGAGGTGTCCTCACCATGGAGAGGGCCTCTGGAAGGAGCTCCACCTCATCCCTCTGTGGAGGGGTACATGCCTCTTTGGCCCTGGGGCCCTCTTCTCTCTGAGGAGGGGGTACAACCTCAGGGGCTGTCATGATGTCCTGGGGCTCTGCCTTGGCCTCATCAACAGACTGGAGGGTCTGGTGGAGGGTCATTTCCTCCACGAGGACACTGGGGATCTTCACCTCACCTGTCAAGGGAGGCGTCCTCACCATGGAGAGGGGCTCTGAGGAGAGCTCCACCTCATCCCTCTCTAGAGAGATTATCTGTGGGTGGTTCTCATTTGAGACAGACTTTGGTCAAAGTCAAAAATAAGAACAATTAGTCCAAAACAATGAAACATACAGTTGATATCATAGTAAGTGACACACTCATATTATGATAAAAACCTGCACACAATATTTGCATGCTGTATTGATTGAGAATGTTTATTTTGGTCCCTTTACAATTCATAATACAGATATTAAAAATGTACACAGTCACAATGCGTAACACCAGGACCAAAAAGGTGTAGGCTGAAGCCATGGCTTATTGCGCCTACCCTTTTTACATGTATGGGTTTTTCCCCATGAGTACATAATCAAAACATTGAAACTTTTATAAACAAAAATTCACTTACGCATCTTAACAGAAAACTCAAAAGTACCAAACAAAAAACTATATTAATGCACCTAACCTTTTTACATTAGTGGTTTTCCCCTTATGAGTGCATAATCAAGACATAGAAACATTTATAAACACATTTTTACTTAAGCATGTTTTCAAAAATACCAAACAAAACTATATTTATACCTCTGTTTTATACTTGTTAATCATCTTATTTTTTTGTAATTTCTTTAATCCTTTTAGTGTACTACACATTTTCATTTCCTTTTCAAAAGTATTCCATAAGTTAACTCCTTTAACTGTTATACATCTTTGTTTTGCATTTGTTCTAATCTTTGTTTTCATAAACATACATATTCCTCTGAGTTCGTAATTACTCTGTCTAACTTGAAACAGTCTCTGGATACAGTCTGGAAGCATCTTATTTTTTACTTTATACATTACTTGTGCCATTTTGAAGTCCAAAATGTATCAATACATACAAATGTCACCATTATCAATATCACCACCACGATAATTACACTCAGAGTTATTGACATTGTTATTGACATGTCTGGCTATTAGGACATTACATTAAATTACATATCCTGTATGAGACTCATCTGACTACCTTTTGAAGGGTGAGCAGCAGACTGTCCATCGACTCTAAGGTGAGCAGCAGACTGTCTATCGACTCTAACCCTGATGTTCCACGTTCTGAGGCTTGTCCTCCAGACTCTTGGGGCGTGACTGAAGGACCAGTAGGCTGGCCAGACGGTACCTCATTCCCAGGGGCCACTGGGTAATAATAATGGTAATGATTGTTGATCACACCATAGTTATGGTTGATGTTCTGCAGTGCACCCCCACCAGTCTGGCTCCATTGGTAGCTCCCTGTAAAAACAAAACAAAAAAAGGAAACGGAGAAGAGGGTTGATACTCAGTCTTCAGATAAGGGGGTATCAATCATTATACATTATAATAACAGTTAGTTCCGACTAAGTAATTTGATTGGACAAGAGGCATTCCACGAGTGCCGATATACAGTATAACAGTACTGGGACTTTTAACTAATCACTCCGCCGCACAGGTGTTCTACTAAATGTTATAATTAGACTACATGTTTGTGTTCAGGTTACTAGGCAACAGTGCAGTTGACGTTCAGTTGCGGAGCCAAAATAAATGATTAAATAAACAAACAAATCATAATCTGTTGTCGCTTATTACTGTTAACTAATAAATTGCGCTCTAGAACTGTTAAAAATAAAACAAGTATAAAAGCAATATCACACTTGTGGTCGTGCTGTTATACTGAATATCAGCACTCCCTCTCGTGTGATAATGCTTAATTAAGACTCATCAGGAGTAGTGTGTGTAATGCTTACCTCCAACATCGTCTTGTCTCCTGTGGTTTTGAGCGTTACGTGCTCTGCTTTGCCCGTCAACAGGACACCGTCCACACCGTCCACACTGCAAAAAGTAAATCTAAGTAAGATGAAATATCTTAAATCAAGGCAATATATGCTTGTTTTCTGTCCGACTGCACTAGTTTTAAATTGTCCTGTTCTGTTGGCAGGTAATTTAGCTTATTTTAAGTAATATATCCCCCATTTTATAGTCAGTGTTTGAGGTTTGATTACTCACGGGAGTGCTATCCATGATAGGCCACTGGCCACCTCCTCTAAGGCAGCTGTGTCTTCTTGGTTTGTAAAGTAGGGGGCATTGAAATGATGCTCTCTCTTGTAGTAGATATGTAATGACACAGTAGTAGTATATTTTCTATCTCTCTAACTGATCTTCGTCTGCAACAGAGTGGTCTCAAAGAAGAACGACACTAATTCTAATGTGTCATTTTGCCATTTATGTGTCAGAACGACACTAATTCTAATGTGTCATAAAGCCAATTTCGCCAGTGGATTATGACGCATAACCACGCCCCCCGCTCGGTTCATGGGTCTACAAATCAATTTCATTTGAATAGATTCTCCCTAATTAAATACATTTATTAACTAACATACACTCACCTGCGCATCAGCTGGTCATTGAGCATATTTGCCTCAGTTGGTCTGAGTCTATTCTCAAAATGCGGTCGAGGACAAGAGCCTTTAGCAGACCTAGTCTAATTGATATAGGAAAAGTGCTATACAAATAAGTTATTATTATTATTATTATTATTATTACAAGACTAAAAAATCCCTCACTCACATGCTTCATTTCCTCAGAACGTTAGTAACTATAAATGGTTTGAAGTCTGTGAATTAGCGTTATTTTTGGTGTAGGCTGCTTGTATAAGAGTGTGCCTATAATAGCGGAGGTATTGATTGATTGATTGAAAACTTTATTAGAAGATTTGCAGAAGTAGGTACATGAAAGTACATATTACAAGGTCAACTAACAGGATAAAAACCCAAGAAAGCCACTGGCTTATTTCAATTTGGGTCCTTGATTCTCAATTCATCGTCATCGGTAAACATTATGAAAATTGATGTTCACAGAAATAGTGATAGAAAATGAATTGAAACTCATAGATGCAGTCTCTCTCTGATCCAACGTGATGTTTTCGCCACAAAACGCTCTGCTAATAATTCAAAGATGACATGAGTACACAAGTAGTGTTCTTGTCGTTGTTTTGATTGACAGCACAGTGAATACGGTTTAGGAAATAAATAAATTCATCATTAGCAAGAGGTTGCATGGTTTTATTCATGGTTTTATTCATTCATGCAAATTGGAGGAAAGATAATTATCCACACTTCTGCATAAAACCACTAACAATAAAGTGGTTTATAACTTTATGAATTCAATTTAAGAACATTACCCAAAAAGGGTAGAGGGGAGTGATGGTGTAGGAATTTAATTCCAGTGCTTGCTGTCAAATATGCAATACATTCGTTTTTTTTACTGTTGTTCAACAACTATCTCCACTGTACTTATATTTTAGACACACTCCACATGGTGGAAATTAAAGGGAATTTCTGGACTTTCTCAATTATTATTCAAGGATGTAAATTCAGCCATGATGTATTCCTATGGGAAACATCCACTTGTTTTAAAAGGGAAGATTTAACATGAATTAAAAGCCCATATTATCCAGCCTGCATTGGAAAGCAAGAAACACAAATGAAGCATTAAAGGCACAACCTGGGTTTTGTTTTGTTTTTCATTTAAATGTTTAGGCAGAATATTACTTATAAATGTCTAATGAGCGTAGTACAACTGTCTCACCTTAATAGCATCCAAAATCAAAAGTTAACTAACCCTTCCCCTGCCAAACAGTGGGGTGCAAAGATTTGGGCACTCCTGGTTTAAATGTCTGTTACAATTAATCTCCAAGTGATTGAAAGCAAACCTGAACACTAAATGCTACAAAGTTAAACATGACACCTCTCTGCCAATTTTAAAGCAAGGTTTCTTTTTTATTATAATAAAAAACGTTTTACTCCAAGGTGATTTACTCGGCTTCAATGAGTCAGGTGAATATAATTCTAGGGTTGAACTATATATTCTGAAGTAACTCCATGCCTTCTAACGTATCCGTATATATTATTGAAAATCTGTGGAGAAATCTCAAACATGCCGTGCATGCAAGAAGGCCGAAGAATATTTCTGAGCAAGAGGTGTTCTGCCAGGAAGAATTCCCAAAACAAGAATTGAAAGACTCTTACTAGGCTACAGGAAGTGTTTGCAAGCTGTTATAGTTGCCCGAGGAGGAGTTACAAACTACTAGCTGACAGGGTTCCCAAACCTTTGCACAAGGCCTTTTTCCTTGTTTTATTATTTTGAAACTGTAAAAAGTTTAAAGATAAAAATGTATCTTACTTTAAAATGTGATGAAATGTGTCATGTTTAACTTTGTACCATTTAGAGGTTAGGTTTGCTTCTTTTCACTTAGATATTAATTGTAAAAGGCATTTTGACTAGGGGTGCCCACCCCACTGTATAATACCCAAACTAGAAGCTGCCAGAAATGTGGCTGAAAAACCAATTAAGAATTGCACCTTTAAAAAGAAGAAACCAGCATGCCAAGAAACATCAATCAAAAAACTCTACAGATACTATACATTTCTCCCTGAGATTGACTGGGATTTAGAGTTCCCAAAGCTACTGTGAAAATGTACCCTTTAAACCATACATCTATTGTATTCTAGAAACTAGTTGATAGTTTTTGATCATTGATAAGTGATAGATGGCAAAAAAATAATTTTTAAATCAGCATTTATCAAAAAATAATAATGATTAACACGACGCTATAATCTTTAAAATCGTCCCAGAGACGAAATGTACATCGTAAGTACCCCCTGCTGGATTGGAGGTCAGAGTCACTGTTAGAGGCAGGAGAAGTGTGGTGGTGGTGGTACTTCATCTAACTCTGTACGTGTATGTGTCTAACAGAGGTCTTTGAGGTCAGTGTGCTGGTTAAGTTGGCTGCTGTAGGAGGACTCCCAGTCCCTTTCGAACACGGCCTGCAGCTGTGACTGGAACGTGCCACCAAGCGATTGGGACGCAGTTTGGTTCACCACCAGCCCCGACCCGGCAGTGGTCACAAAGTAGTCCCCAGACCAGTTAGAGGTACTTTGAGAACACAAGACCAGACCAGTTAGAGGTACCTTGAGAACACAAGACCAGAACAGTTAGAGGTACCTTGAGAACACAAGGAAACAAGATGCCTTAGAGCTGATAGATGGAATCTGTTACACTGGATTTCAATAAAGAATCTGCGTAAAATGAAAAATGAAATGAAAATTTCCTATTTGTGTAAAGTCGACACATAAAATACGCTCAACATTTATGCCTAGAGATACAATGGGTGATGCTTCAAATGATATCTGAGCAAACAGGTTTTTATTTCAGATAGGGTTGGGGACAATTGAATTTCAATGCAGTTGATTCAGGAAGTATTACTATTATTTTTTTTAATCAATGATTGCTAAAAGGGCATTCATTTTCAGTGAACTCTCAATAAATTGGAAAAAATGAATTGTTTTCAAATATTGGAAGTGTGAACTCAAATCACTTCACAAATTCAAATTGACCTTAACCCTGTTTTTGAGAGAGTGAATCAGTGGTCTAACAATGATTCACAATGCTTCCTAAGGATGACTTAAGGATGACTTTGATCTCACTAATGTTGATATATCTCACTACTGTTGAGTCTAGGAGAGAGGTGTATTACCTATGTAGGCAACCTTGTCTGTCACCATGTACTTGTTGTGGTTAACTCTGGCGAAGGGTATTTTCTTTTGCTTGGGATTGGCTGGCACAACGAAGATTTTCTGGAAAATAGAGAAGCAGAAATGGTACCATAAGCTCTTTTTAAATGTGACATCCTGTGCCCAATGACTTGCCCATATTGTGCCTAAACGTGTCATACTCTCAACCAAGCAACCAACACATACATCTCTGCTTACAACCTAAAGAAGACACTGTTCAACACCCAAACACCTCCATCCTTTCTGGACGTAGCTTATTAACAACATAAACAAAACAATGTCGATGAATCATCAACATGAGGATTATGTCTAAAAACTAACGTACAGTAAAGTGACAAAATAAGAAAGCAACTCTTAAGTCTAGGCCTACTCACCACCTGGATGTCCAGCCTTCTCTTGGGTTCCTGGTCCGAGGCCAGGGAGCGCAGGAAGGGCAGCATGATAGGCTGTGTGCTGGCCCAGCAGCTGATCAGCAGACGCACGCGCACACGCTTCTCATATGCCACTCGCCTCAGCTGAGTGTCAATGTCGGCCCAGTACCTGCAGAGGGCGCCAGACCCACAGGGTTAGGGCCCAGAGATGGGGCTTTATTCATTCCATAACAGACAAACGCTCTAGGAGCCTTTTTACAAGACATGCTGGTAGGTAGAGCCATCTGACCAATGAGCTAGAGTAAGACTAATGAGCTAGAATAATACTCTCCATCAGCTTTGCCTCTCCACAACTTCAACTTTACCTCCAGGAACACTTATCATTGAACAATACTACTAGGCAATTGTTTGTCACACATTTTTATATTTATATCAATCTATTAATTTTGGCTTTATTAGACTAAACATTCCTGAGTCTGAGGCCTGCAAACTTACTTACTGCAAAAAGAAGCTGTTAATGAGTTCATGGGCATTGGGAGGAATGCCTCTCGGTGAGCAACGAGATCATTTTGGGGCATTATTTCCCTTTTTGGCTCAAGAGCGGAGGCTCTCTAGAATGTAACTTCCTAAGCAAAGTGGTAAGCAAAACTGACTTTAGATGCTAATTCCCCAGTCTCCCTGAACTTAAAGTGGCAGTGAAGTTCCCTAGGAGGCTGACTGACCGTTTGGGGTGTGAGAACTCTGTGGTGAGGAAATAGTTCCTGACAACAATGTAGACAAACTGCTGTGCGTCCTCCATGACACTCCGGATGGACTGAAGGTCTTCGGTCCTCCCCGCGGCACAGAAGGATGGTGGGGAGCTCTGGGGAGGCAGGATATTGTTGTTAGCATGTGGGTAGTTATAAAGGGATAGTTCACGACACTACACGACACAGACATTATCAGCAGCAACATTTCTTTGCAAGAACTATCCCCACACATAGCGTTGGGGAGACATACTATAGTAAATACACTATAATAATATACATAATAATATCATAATATTAAATCACAGAATGGACCTATCGCTAAGCCACGCCCCCTTTGAAAACTCGGACAAACAAACAACGCTTCACTGGCATTGACTGACTGACCGACCGTGACTGAATGACATTCAATGACTTACAATGGCGGGAGTTGGCAAATTTCTGATTTCTGATTTACCACAGCAAGTAATAGACATGTTTTTTTGAAGATGACAAGAATATTTAGTCTCGAAGCTTTTCACCATCAGATATTAGCGAGTTGTTTGTCCGAGTTTTCTGCTTGTTGTGACTTTTGCTGTGATATGATTGGACAATTTCTATTCTGGTGCGTCACGTGGCTTCGTGATAGATCCATTCCCTCAGGTCTTACAGATAGATAGACGCTGGAGGCCGTGCCGTTGAGTGGCAGCTGCATGGGCGTGTCCTTGTTGTAGGCGGTGGAGTAGCTGCTGGGCCAGGGGGAGGGGATACTGATGACGTCACTCTGGCCCAGATACCAGTAGGCCTCGAAGATCTTCCCCAGGTCTTCAGCCAAGCAGCTGCAGTTGTACACCACGGCTCCCAGCTCCTTCACCTGAGCAGGGACACAAGAGAAGACATACGTTTCCCAGTGTTTCAACCAACACTGATCTTTAGAGGTATTATTTTCAGAATCAATGGCTATATAAAGTCCTAAAAATGTATGTACCAATCCTAGATAGACCCAATACCATTAAGTCTGTCCTGCTTGGGGGTGTCGTCCTTGGAGGCTCGGCCAACCAGCAGGGTTAGTTTGCGGTGACAGTAATCAACCAGGTCCAGGACCGAGTCACCAGCTGCCTCACAGGAATCCTGTAACCACGGCACCACACACAAACTGTATTCTTATGATACACACGTGTGTTTGATACCATTCCTCATTCAGAGACATTAGCATGAAGCTCGTTAGCATGAAGCTCATTAACATGAAGCTCATTAGCATGAAGGTAATTAACATACAGCTCATTTACATACACACACACAGACACATACACACAGTTCATTAACATACAGCTCATTAACATACAGATCATTAGCATGAAGCTAATTAGCATACAGCTCATTAGCATGAAGCTTATTAGCATACAGCTCATTAACATACAGTACTGCTGCTCTGTCTACTGCAGGTCACACACAGCTCATTAACATACAGCTCATTAGCATGAAGCTCATTAGCATGAAGCTCATTAGCATGAAGTGCAATAACATACAGCTCATTAGCATGAAGCTAATTAGCATGAATCTCATTAACATACAGCTCATTAACATACATCTCATTAGCATGACGCTAATTAGCATACAGCTCATTAGAATGAAGCTTATTAGCATACAGCTCATTAACATACAATACTGCTGCTCTGTCTACTGCAGGTCACACACAGCTCATTAACATACAGCTCATTAGCATGAAGCTAATTAGCATGAAGCTCAATAACATACAGCTCATTAACATACAGCTAATTAACATACAGCTCATTAGCATGAAGCTCATTAGCATGAAGCTCATTAGCATGAAGCTAATTAACATACAGCTCATTAACATACACACACACAGACAGACACACGTATACACACACTCAGAGACATTAGCATGAAGCTCATTAGCATGAAGCTCATTAACATGAAGCTCATTAGCATGAAGCTCAATAACATACAGCTCATTAGCATGAAGCTAATTAGCATACAACTCATTAGCATGAAGCTCATTAACATACAGCTCATTAGCATGAAGCTTATTAGCATACAGCTCATTAACATACAGTACTGCTGCTCTGTCTACTGCAGGTCACACACAGCTCATTAACATACAGCTCATTAGCATGAAGCTCATTAGCATGAAGCTCATTAGCATGAAGCTCATTAGCATGAAGCTCAATAACATACAGCTCATTAGCATGAAGCTAATTAGCATACAGCTCATTAACATACAGTACTGCTGCTCTGTCTACTGCTGGTCACACACAGCTCATTAACATACAGCTCATTAACATACAGCTCATTAGCATGAAGCTCATTAGTATGAAGCTAATTAACATACAGCTCATTAACATACAGCTCATTAACACATACTTTTAAATAATTAATTAATAACATATACACACACAGACACACGTATACACACAGATACATTAGCATGAAGCTCATTAGCATGAAGCTCATTAGCATGAAGCTCATTAGCATGAAGCTCATTAACATACAGCTCATTAACATACACACACACAGACACACGTATACACACACTCAGAGACATTAGCATGAAGCTCATTAGCATGAAGCTCATTAGCATGAAGCTCATTAACATACAGCTCATTAACATACACACACACAGACAGACACACGTATACACACACTCAGAGACATTAGCATGAAGCTCATTAGCATGAAGCTCATTAACATGAAGCTCATTAGCATGAAGGTAATTAACATACAGCTCATTTACATACACACACAGACACACACAGTTAATTAACATACAGCTCATTAACATACAGCTCATTAGCACGAAGCTCATTAACATACAGCTCATTAGCATGAAGCTTATTAGCATACAGCTCATTAACATACAGTACTGCTGCTCTGTCTACTGCAGGTCACACACAGCTCATTAACATACAGCTCATTAGCATGAAGCTCATTAGCATGAAGCTCATTAGCATGAAGCTCAATAACATACAGCTCATTAGCATGAAGCTAATTAGCATACAGCTCATTAACATACAGTACTGCTGCTCTGTCTACTGCAGGTCACACACAGCTCATTAACATACAGCTCATTAGCATGAAGCTAATGAGCATGAAGCTCATTAGCATGAAGCTCAATAACATACAGCTCATTAGCATGAAGCTAATTAGCATACAGCTCATTAGCATGAAGCTCATTAGCATGAAGCTTATTAGCATACAGCTCATTAACATACAGTACTGCTGCTCTGTCTACTGCAGGTCACACACAGCTCATTAGCATGAAGCTCATTAGCATGAAGCTCATTAGCATGAAGCTCAATAACATACAGCTCATTAGCATGAAGCTAATTAGCATACAGCTCATTAACATACAGTACTGCTGCTCTGTCTACTGCAGGTCACACACAGCTCATTAACATACAGCTCATTAACATACAGCTCATTAGCATGAAGCTCATTAGTATGAAGCTAATTAAGATACAGCTCATTAACATACAGCTCATTAACACATACTTTTAAATAATTCATTAATAACATATACACACACAGACACACGTATACACACAGATACATTAGCATGAAGCTCATTAGCATGAAGCTCATTAGCATGAAGCTCATTAGCATGAAGCTCATTAACATACAGCTCATTAACATACACACACACACAGACAGACACACGTATACACACAATTAGAGACATTAGCATGAAGCTCATTAGCATGAAGCTCATTAGCATGAAGCTCATTAGCATGAAGCTCATTAACATACAGCTCATTAACATACACACACACACAGACAGACACACGTATACACACACTCAGAGACATTAGCATGAAGCTCATTAGCATGAAGCTCATTAACATGAAGCTCATTAGCATGAAGGTAATTAACATACAGCTCATTTACATACACACACAGACACACACACAGTTCATTAACATACAGCTCATTAACATACAGCTCATTAGCATGAAGCTTATTAGTATACAGCTCATTAACATACAGTACTGCTGCTCTGTCTTCTGCAGGTCACACACAGCTCATTAGCATGAAGCTCATTAGCATGAAGCTAATTAGCATGACGCTCATTAACATACAGCTCATTAACATACAGCTCATTAGCATGAAGCTAATTAGCATACAGCTCATTAACATACAGTACTGCTGCTCTGTCTACTGCAGGTCACACACAGCTCATTAACATACAGCTCATTAACATACAGCTCATTAACATATACTTTTAAATAATTAATTAATAACATATACACACAGACACACGTATACACACAGAGTCATTAGCATGAAGCTCATTAGCATGAAGCTAATTAGCATGAAGCTCATTAACATACAGCTTATTAACATACAGTACTGCTGCTGTACTACTGCAGGTCACACACACAACCCACTTTGACGTAAGCCACTCCCCCTAACTGTCTAAGCCACTCCCACTTTGACGTAAGCCACTCCCCCTAACTGTCTAAGCCACACCCACTTTGATACAAGCTCCACCCACTTTGATACAAGCCACTCCCCCTAAGTGTCTAAGCCCCTCCCACATTGACGTAAGCCACTCCCCCTAACTGTCTAAGCCCCTCCCACATTGACGTAAGCCACTCCCCCTAACTGTCTAAGCCCCTCCCACATTGACATAAGCCACTCCCCCTAACTGTCTAAGCCACATCCACTTTGATACAGGCCACTCCCACTTTGATACAAGCCACTCCCCATAAGTGTCTAAGCCACACCCACTTCGATACAGGCCACTCCCATTTTGATACACGCCACACCCACTTTGATACAGGCCACACCCAGATTGATACAAGC
The DNA here is from genome assembly GCF_963989245.1 of Nansenia antarctica. Classification (NCBI taxonomy): domain Eukaryota; kingdom Metazoa; phylum Chordata; class Actinopteri; order Argentiniformes; family Microstomatidae; genus Nansenia; species Nansenia antarctica. The sequence goes on from NC_137690.1 coordinate 65,933,832, forward strand.
ACCTCCCACTTTGATACAAGCCACTCCCCCTAACTGTCTAAGCCCCTCCCACATTGACGTAAGCCACTCCCCCTAACTGTCTAAGCCACTCCCACTTTGATACAGGCCACTCCCACTTTGATACAGGCCACACCCACTTTGATACAGGCCACTCCCCCTAACGGTCTAAGCCACTCCCACTTTGATACAGGCCACACCCGCTTTGATACAGGCCACTCCCCCTAACTGTCTAAGCCACACCCACATTGATACAAGCACCTCCCACTTTGATACAAGCCACTCCCCCTAACTGTCTAAGCCCCTCCCACATTGACGTAAGCCACTCCCCCTAACTGTCTAAGCCCCTCCCACATTGACGTAAGCCACTCCCACTCACACAGGTATACACACACACACACACTCACACAGGTACTCACTCACTCACACACACACACACACACACACACACTCACACAGATACTCACTCACTCACTCACACACACACACACACACACACACAGCCCAGTAGACACACACACACTGAGCTGGGCAGTAACAGAGAAGCAGGCCTGGTTCAGAGAGACACAGTGACTCCTGTCCATATCCCCATCCACTAGTAAGCATTCCCCATAGACTCCCACATATCCCCCTAGACTGGTATGCATTCCACATAGAGGAGCCAGTAGACACAGACACACACACACTGAGCTGGGCAGTAACAGAGAAGCAGGCCTGCTAGCATACAGCATCCCACTGAAGCAGAAGGCCTTGTACACCAGCAGTCTTTATTCGTTGCATGCAGTAGCTCACAGGACAGCAGATGGCTGAATAACTGGTAATGTACACACACACACACACTCACACACACACACACACACACACACACACACACATCCAGTCACACACACACACAGACACGTCCAGCAGGTCTGATATTGGTCCGGCTGGACTCGCCTCGAAGAGTAGATGTCGAAAAATATGTATTGTGTGGGGAAAAGGCGAAGGAAAAAAAAGAATAAAAATAAGCCCCGCCCCCTTTTTTAAAGCCCCGCCCCCTTTCCCCCTTCCCCATAGACTCCCATTAATTTTGACCTTACCTGTTCTCCGGTTCTCCTTGGGGTCCCACACTTAAGCCCTCCCCGAGATGCAAGCCCCTTCCTGGGCTCGCAGCGAGGGAGAGCCCCTCCGCGATCCTGGAAGTATTGATAACTGGTACCCTAAGGACATTTTTGGTTGAAATTGAAAATGTGTAAACAGACTGTTCCACCTGGGACTTGAACCCAGGTCTCCCCGCTTGCCAGCCGGAAGACTTAACACACTGACCCACCGTGCAGGTCATGAAAGGTCATTGCCAGATACAGAGGATAATGATATTCTTCTGTGCAGGTTGAATGAATCAGAATCAGAATCAGAATCAGAATCAGAAGACTTTTATTGCCATGACATGTAAACATGTTAGGAATTTGGTTTGGTACCATGGAGCACGGTTTACAGAAGGACAGGTGCAAGACAGGACAAGACAGTGCAAACCAACATCAAAGTGCAAGAGTCATAATTAATATCAATATAAAGTGCAGAGATTCAAGTGTTCAAGTGATTCAAGTGTTCATATCCAGACAGTGCAAAGCTCTCTGGGTGGGGTTGGAGGGAGGGTAGATAGATAGGGGTCAGGTCAAGGGGGGGGGGGGCCAGCGGCATTTAGGAGCCGGATGGCTGTGGGGAAAAAGCTGTTGGTATGTCGGACCTTCACAGTATTTATGGACCGCACCCTCCTGCCTGAGGGGAGCGGGGCGAAGAGACCGTGTCCTGGGTGTGCGGGGTCAGCCATGATCTTCCTGGCCCTCCCCAAAGCCCTACTTTTAAACAGGGCCTCAAGGGGGGGCAAAGGGCAGCCAATCACCCTCTCCGCCGAGCGTATCACCCGCTGCAGCTTGGCCTTGTCCTTGGCCGCTGCAGCGGGGAACCAGATGATGATGGCGGAGGTGACGATGGACTCAATGATGGCCGTGTAGAAGTTCACCAGCGTGGTCTTACGAAGGTGGAATTTCCTGAGCTGCCTCAGGAAAAACAGTCTCTTCTGGGCCTTTTTTGTGAGGGCGTTGATGTGGGGCCCCCACTTCAAGTCCCGAGAGACTGTCACCCCAAGGAAGCGGCATGACTCCACTGTGGTGACTGGAGTGCCTCCCAGTATGATTGGAGAGGGAGGGGGTGGGTTCCTCCTGAAGTCCACTATCAGCTCCACTGTCTTAAGAGCATTTAGCTCCAGGTTGTTCCGGGTGCACCAGGAGACCACCAAGTCAATCTCGCTCCTGTAAGCAGATTCATCCCCCTTGGAGATGAGCCCTACCAGGGTGGTATCGTCCGCGAACTTGAGGAGCTTGACCGACTGGTGGCTGGAGGTACAGCAGTTGGTGTAGAGGGAAAACAGGAGGGGAGACAGGACGCAGCCCTGCGGGGAACCGGTGCTGATGGTCCTCAGCTCAGAGATGGACTTCCCGAGCTTCACCCGCTGGGTCCTGTTGGACAGAAAGTTCGTGATCCACCTGCAGGTGTAGTCAGGCACCTGCAGTGCAGAGAGCCCACACTCCAGTATGGGTGGCAAGATGGTGTTGAATGCCGAACTGAAGTCAACGAACAGGATTCTGGCGTAGGTCCCGGCCGTGTCCAGATGTTTTAGGACATGGTGTAGGGCCATGTTGACTGCGTCCTCTACGGACCTGTTGGCTCTATACGCGAACTGCATGGGGTCTAGGAGAGGGTCTGTGATGGACTTTAGGTGGGCAAGGACGAGGCGTTCAAAGACCTTCATGACTACAGAGGTCAGGGCAACGGGTCTGTAGTCATTCAGGCCTGTGATCCTCGACTTTTTGGGGACAATGAGCTGTCTGTGTCTGTGTCCTATCTGATCATGTGTAGAATCCACAGTCTCTCTGTGTGTGACTCTGTCTGCCTGTGTGTGACACAAAAAAACTAAAAACTAAAAAAACACTGGGTTACAGGGGATTTGAACCCAGGCCTCCCGGTCTAATAGACAGGAGACTTAACACACTGAGCCACTGTGACAGAGCTGGGAGACGAAAAAAAAATCACCTACTTGAAGAAATTCAGTCCCACATCTGTTCACAAGGCTCTGATCAGTGTAGAATCTCTGTCCTCTGTCTCTCTGTCCTATCTGATCATGTGTATCATCATGTAGTCAGGGTTGACAGGTATGCCGTACACATCTATGATAATATGAAAAAATATGCGTGATTCTGCGCAGGCAGCACGATCTTCAACACATTCACTTGTACTTCCTCCCAGACGTGACGTCACGAACGCGCTGGCGGTATTTTGAAAGTTGGAGAGGTTGAATGAGAAGTTGACGAACTACCATATCAGATATGGTAAGTCTGGATACATATTGTCTGAGAATAGTAACTAATGTAAATCCATATCTGACAGCAACTTGTTGTCTTACATGTATCAAATGTTTTCTCTCTAGGCGAATAATAGCTAACTGGCTAGCCCCTCTAGCTAACCCATTCAGAGGCTGCGTTCCTAAATACGCTCTGGAAATATGATCAGCACTCATGGAATGCCTCTTGTCCAATCAAATTACTTGGTCCCTTTGTGACGTTGAACCCAGTGTGCGCTCCGCCGCTCTCAGAGCGAATTTACGAATGCAGCCAGAGGCTTGTTAGCTAGCTAGCTAGCTATATGGAACGTTATCACCACTTCGTTAATTTATTGTTTTGATGTTATAGAATTATTATTATTATTATTAGAAAAATAAATAACGTTTCGGGTGGCGAAATTCCTAGCCACTGAATTGATGCAGTGGTGAAATGTTTAGCTAATGGATAAAGTGAACGACACAAGGCACTTGACTTGTTGACAGCCAGCTACGAATGACGACATCTTTGTTTTTTTGCAGAGTTCCAACGAGTCGCGGGAAGATGTGCGTAACCAAACCTCACGAGTCATTGAACATGAGTCTATAAGTCTATTGAAATTGTAACTATTTGGCCCAATCTAAATCCAAGTGTTCTTGAATGTGACGTTCATGTTCACTGTTATTTTTTATTTCCCCCCAGACACAAACACAGGCTGACGAGCCAGAGCACCGGGAGGCTGACTGCTCAGAGGCTGCTCTGGCTGAGCTGATGGACGAATGTGAAGAGCAGTTCCACCAGCTACAGATGGTATGTTAATGAATGACAGTTTGTCAAGTCTCCTGGTCAATACGCTTTAATGAACAGTATACGCATAAGTTCATGTTCTGAGTTTCTACACAAAATGACAACCCTGGAATGCTGCGACATCATGAGTTTGCTGTATGCTTCTGTTTTTCAGCTTCATGGTGAGATTATTCTTGCAGAGCCAGACTCCAGTGAAAGTCCACAGGTAAGAGATGACCAGTAGATCAGTGGAGATGACGCCACTTCATAATAACAGCATGAAAACATTGTTTGCATGATGCCTGTTAGTTTTGACACAATCTCCCACGATTAGATTAGATTCAACTGTACAATAAGTACAATACTGAGAGTCAGTGATACTGAGAGTCAGTGTACCCCATGTTAGGGTGGGGGGGATTGTTTATCAGAGTGACAGCTCTGTGAAAGAAGCTGTGATCAAACAGACCGTGGCTGGGGTGCAAGGTATCCTTGATGGTACTTGCTGCCCTCTGCCCTATCCACCGGTCTGCCTGGAGGGAACAATATGACTAGATTTGTATTTATTCCACAGGCAGTGAATAGATTGACAACTATAGCAGCTGAGCTGAAGCAGTGGCAGGCAATGCAACCCAGATGTGAGTACCTTTATCTCTCAATGGCAGTACATTCCTGTATTACTCATTGACTGTATGGAGGCTGTGTCAATGCTTTCAAAAAAAGAGACAGTCCTTTTATTGCCAGGAAGTGCCACCAAAGGAAACTAATTGTTATGAATTATTTTTCTGCACAGCATGGTGGGAGGAGGTCTACATTGTCTGACAGTGATAGTCATATAGTCAAAGCAATACAATACAGCACAATCCAACATTATATACATTGAGTGTACGAGCACTATCATCACCCATAATTTATTTTCTATCCTTAGTGTTACTCAGAAATTCAGAGGTGTTACTTGTTACTGGAAAAGAGGAGGTATGTTGTTGTTGGCATATGGAAGTTTCCTTACATCACCATGTCTCAATTTACACTTCAAGAAGGTCTTTTGTCCTCGTATCACATGTTTGTATGAGCACTAGTAATGTAATGAATGTGTGTAATTACAAGTTATGTAAGTTATGTAATCCCCCCCCCCTGCCTTCTTCTCCACAGCTGCAGACGATTAATGCCCAACTTGAGATGGTCCTCTCGTATTCCCAAGCCAAGAGAGACAAGCTGAAAGAGACTCTAAAAAGGTGCCCCTCGAATATATGAGTCTCAAACTCTGCATTCCCGTCCCAATAGCCTTTTCACTCTCGTCATCTCTCCTCGCTTCTGTCCCAAAAAGCATCAGAGGAGAATATCGAAAAGGATGAACCTCAGATGTTCTTCTCCGATGCGTTTGGAGAAGGACGGGTTCTATGGATCAGTGTTTTTTTTTTTTTAAAAGAGGGTGGGTGGAGGAATAGAGGAGAGACTATTGGGACGGAATCCTCTTCTTCCCTTCCTGCACTGTAGTGTGTACTGTATGGGTTAATTCATACACTAGTGTGTACTGTATGGGTTAATTCATACACTGTAGTGTGTACTGTATGGGTTAATTCATACACTGTAGAATGTACTGTATGGGTTAATTCATACACTGTAGTGTGTACTGTATGGGTTAATTCATACACTGTAGAATGTACTGTATGGGTTAATTCATACACTAGTGTGTACTGTATGGGTTAATTCATACACTGTAGAATGTACTGTATGGGTTAATTCATACACTAGTGTGTACTGTATGGGTTAATTCATACACTGTAGAATGTACTGTATGGGTTAATTCATACACTAGTGTGTACTGTATGGGTTAATTCATACACTGTAGAATGTACTGTATGGGTTAATTCATACACTGTAGAATGTACTGTATGGGTTAATTCATACACTGTAGAATGTACTATATGGGTTAATTCATACACTGTAGAATGTACTGTATGGGTTAATTCCCGAAAGTATATCTGCTGGTTGATGGATGTGTTGGTGTTGTTCTCCCAGTGAACAGAGGTGGCTGGAGGAGAAGGGGGAGGTGCTGAGCCGTGCCACAGAGCTGGTCGCCTCACTACACCTTCAGAACCAACAGTTATCAGAAGAAAGGTGCGTGTGACAGGCCACAGCGCTTCTACACGGTGGCGACAAACTGATTCATGGAGAAACACTCAAACGGCGCAGTCAAGTCTACACTCATCATTTAGAAGACACACGTACAAACACACACACACACACACACACACACACACACGCACACACACTCTGTTCTGCTAATGAACATCAGGTCACTACTTACCTCATTTGCAGCTCACTGGACCACTGAAGTAAGGCTGGGCCCACATGGTGTGAGCAAACCTGTGATATTTATAGGCTCCTGACACACACACACACACACACACACACACACACACACACACACACACATACACACACACACAGTGTCCCTCTTCTGTCCATCAATAGCTCTACACACACAGTTTGGTGCAGAGATGTATAGGGGGATAGTATGGAACATGGATGTGAGATGATGACAGATCAGATTATACTCTATTGTCTGCTTGCACAGAAATTAGTTTTGCATCACATCCTCCAAGGTAAAAACAATTTGTATAAAAACAGGGACATGGCTGTTATTTGAGAGAGCTGTTTATTGGGGATTGTTTTGGAGGGTCTACACTACAGTAATCCCCCTGGTGATGATGTGGCTCTTCAGTGTTCTGCAGGAAACAAAAAAGAAAATCCAGAAGATGAAAGGCTACCAGGACAGACTCATGGAAGCACTGGGAGATGTACTGGAGCAGCACTTTCCTCTTCCCCAGCATGACACCAACGTCCAAAGGAAGAAGAAGGTAGGCCCATAGGAAATGTAAAGAAGAGGATGTAAGATGGCCGATCTTTTGTTCCACCCACTATGATGTCATGCACTTAGTATTATTATTATTATTATTATTATTATACTGTAGAAAGTCTTACTTACGATGAACTGTGATGTATAATTGATTCACTTACTTTAGACAAATGCACTTATTCTAAGTCACTCTGGAGGAGTTCAATCTAAATGACTAATTAATTTAAAATGGGTAGGCCTACCTCTGATGAAGTGCATGATACAGCGCCATGATACCGTGCCATTATTCAAGGCAGGGAGTCTCCATAAGCAGAGACACCACAAAGACAGTTGTGAATAAAGTATTGGCTTTTTTCTTTTTACTATTTAATTATTTTCATTTTCAGAACACCCCACAACAGCTGAATGAGAATCTGATTTCTCTCCACGAAATTCTTGAGGTGTGTCTCTCTGTCTTATTTCTATGTTATTCACCTCTTTGTACCAGTAGCAAGACAGCAATTACATTACCTCTATGCCATTTGAACAACCTGACCACAATAAGGGCTTGTTAACCTTTGTAGATCGTAGTGATATCCTCCAAAACTCGTCAATGTCTGTCTTTCACTCACCTTTAGTTAGGATTCCGTACTGAAGACCATTGAAGACGGTGTCTGAATAAAACAAGCCTAATCCTCTGTTCTGTTTAACATTGACACAGCTGCTGATGAACAAGTCTATAGAGACGCCTCATGACCCCTACCTGCTGATCGACGAGACCTTCTGGCCTCCGTACACTGAGATGCTGCTGCGCTATGGCATCGCATTGAGACACCCAGAGGACTGTTATAAGATCCGACTGGAGCATTATTGACAGCAACCTATGGACTATTTCTTTCTTATGGTGCGTTCCCGCTTGAAGAGTGTCAGAATCAACCAATAGGAAGCTCTAGTCTACACAAATAACTTCTCGAATTCTCGACTTGTCATGAACGCACTATTAGTCCAGTCTGGCCGAAGACCGTGTGTACTGTAATATCATGATCAAGTGTATGTATTTTGACATAACAGGATGTGATAATCACTGATTTTAATGTTTTTATAATTTAATAATTTTAGCCTACTTTTTGTTGTATATAGCTGTAGGCCTGTTAGTATGTTTCTAGCCCTTTCTGTTTTTTATATGACGTTTTAAAACAAGACACGGACAAGATGTAAATAATGTTTCATATCTATTGTTTCAAACATTAAACTGTTATTGTATTCATTTCAGTCATGCTTGTGTTATATACTGTGTTATTTATATGGACAACAAATGTCAGACAGTGCACTTATTACAATGGAAAACATCAATGGTTGGCCACTCGGGTTTAAACAATGTTGGATCAAGTTTCTGTAGTTCCTGACAGTGTGGGCCCAGAGTATTTTGGTCCATAATTAGTATCAAGAGCATATAAACATTCAAAAACATAAAACAAATACACAGAAATCTGGCTGTAATTGAACAGTGCTATGAAAAGTATGTGAACCCCTGAGATGCAAAGTTTAATGTTGAAAATCAAATCAAACTATTTATATAGTGCCTTTCATGCAAAACAGTATAATGAAAATACAACAATTACAGTAAAAATAAAGCAATTAAAATACAGCAATACATTTAAAAAATCAACTAAGAATGCTCAGCTAAAAAGGTATGTCTTAACTATTGGCATACATTTAGTAATGTGAGTTTTTGCTATTTTGGTTGGAGATTAGTTAAAATCTGTCAGATTTGCTCAAAACATTTGGGCTGCTTGAGATTTACGATAGTCGCGACTCATGGAATAGAAAGTGTCTCCCTCTCTCACAAACCTCTGGCACCACCATGTAATCAGCACACAGAACTACAGCCAGCCAGCCAGCCACACACACACACACACACACACACTTGTGTCAAGCCTAGTTACAGAACCTGGTACTGGTGTGTGAGCACATCTGCCTCTCCTGTGTGTGAGAGAGGGACAGAACCTGGTACTGGCGCCGCAACCGAGTCGGGGCTCGGATATGTGTTCGGCGGGCCCGAGCCGATTCAGGAAATATTAGAACGGCGTCTGTGGCTCGTACGGTTGCGACGCAGCGGTACTTTGACCTGAAGTGCCTAGGCCGAGAAGCCTGAATTTGAGTTATTTTTAAATGCTTTTCGGTCAGCGCGGCCGTTCCGAGGCGCAGAGACGCACCGTTTTCGACGAGGTCATTCGTAAGGGGCTTGGCACCCGTACTCTGTCGAGTTTTTTCTGCTAGGCGCGACCGAAGATGTTCGACATTTGTGAAAACCAGACCTCTAGCTCACTCAGGAGGGGAGTTATGAATTCTGGCCACAGGAGGCCATACAATGGGCTAGAGACTTGAAATCACTTTTGTCTGAAAGCTGGCATCCCACTGATGGTGTGTGTCTTTTTCTGTTCCCCTGGCTACATAGGAAGTGTCCCAAAGGTGAGCCTAAAGTTCAGGAGGTCGCCAATGTTAAACGGCTGAGTGGGGAGGGGTAGTGAGTGACTAAATTGAGTGCTGTTTGGTGATACATTGGGCTAGAGATCTGAAATCACTTTTGGCTGAAAGCTGGCATCCCACTGATGGTGTGTGTCTTTTTCTGTTCCCCTGGCTACATAGGAAGTGTCCCAAAAGTGAGCCTAAAGTTCAGGAGGTCGCCAATGTTAAACGGTGGGTCACAGTGATTGACTAAATTGAGCGCTGTTTGGTGATACATTGGGCTAGAGACTTGAAATCACTTTTGTCTGAAAGCTGGCATCCCACTGATGGTGTGTGTCTTTTTCTGTTCCCCTGGCTACATAGGAAGTGTCCCAAAAGTGTCCCTAAAGTTCAGTAGGTCGCCAATGTTAAACGGCTGAGTGGAGAGGCTAGTTCCGCCTTCCGCGTCACATGGGACACGACAACCAATCACATTCGAGAATTTTCGCATCAACCAATAGAATCGCGTATTCTAAAAGAATGCAACCTATCTATTTTAGTGATTGGTTGCTGATACAAGGGGCGTTGTAAATTTTGGAAGCGGCCATTTTGAGCACAAGAAACACATCTTTCAAACAAGGCCAGGCTTGATGTATTTCAGACAGCAGCCGTTTCGGTAACGCTGTGCGTAAACTACTAACTTTTGGCGAATTTATGAGGATTTTACGGACGCATGCACCACAATCAAGTAAAATAAACAACCAAATGTGTTTTTGTCGACGTTGTATTGTCACTAATATGAAAGAAAACATGTTTAGGAGGCAAAAGAGCAACTCATCTCAAAATCGGGGAAAAATGGGAAATTGCGTTTTGAGGGGGGTAGCCCCACTTAAATAAAGATTATATTTATTTTATTGTTTAAAAACAAGTATTTATGTTGGGTGAGGCAAAGAAAGACTCTTTATTTTGTTGTTTTAAGTTATTGTTTAAAGTTTAATTATGTAATTTAAGTTACTGTTAAAATAAAGTGAGTTTTGGCAAAACCAGTTTTCATTTTTATGTTGCGGGTGGGGGGGGGGGGGGGGGGTCGGGTGCCTAGGCAGCTGCCAATAGTAACTAAAAAAGTAACTAGTAATCTAACTTAGTTACTTTTAAAATCAAGTAATCAGTAAAGTAACTAGATTACTTTTTAAAGGAGTAATCAGTAATCAGTAATCAGAATACTTTTTCAAAGTAACTGTGGCAACACTGGTAGTCATGTAGTCATGTCATCATATCTGATATAATCAATCACACTGTCATACAGGCAGCAGCAGCAGCAGACACAGTCTAGAAAAGGTCAATAGGTCATTGGATTTGAACCCTGGCCTTCAGCGTTAAAAAGACAGACTGAGACTTAAGACTGAGCTACTCGGGCAGTCCTGAGAAAAAAAGACTCATCTACTTCAAGACATTTCACATGATTTCATTTCACATCTCACCATCATAGTGAAGTAGCTACATCAGGTGCATCACCGTTACGCTCTCATCCCTGAGATAGATAGATAGATAGATAGATAGATAGATAGATAGATACTTTATTTATCCCCGTGAGGAAATTCATTTTGCCGCGCCACTCCACTAAAAACCACACATAACAACACAACACAACATAAAGGACAGACAACAACACTGGGCCAGCCATGTACAGTATATAAAAAACAGTGAGATCTGATATAAAAGTGGATTAAAAGGATGGCTATAGTTATTTATATTAAAATACTAAAAAAGTGATGATGATGATTAAAATAAATAATAAATACAAATTCAGGAGCCTTGACCCCGACTGCTACTTTAGTTGCCATTGAACAGTCTTAGTGCAGCCGGGATAAATGATTTTTTATATCGCTCCGTCCGGGAGCGGATCGTAATGAACCGCCCTCTGCGGCGGCTGCTGGTTTGCCCAGCGAGGACATGATGGAGGGGGTGGTTGGGGTTGTCCCTGATGGACAGCAGCTTACTCCTAGTCCTTCTCTCCACCACCGTCCCCAGAGAGTCCAGGCTCCTTCCCACCACTGAACCCGCCTTTTTTATGAGCTTGTCCAGCCGTCCGGTATCCCTCTTGGTGATGTTTCCCCCCCAGCAGACTGCAGCGTAGAAGAGAATGCTGGCCATGACAGACTGGTAAAACATGGCCAGCATCTCTCCACACACTTCAAAAGACCTAAGTCTTCTTAAGAAGTACAGCCTGCTCTGGCCCTTCTTATAAAGTGCCTCTGTGTTGGTGGACCAGTCCAGTTTGTCGTCCAGATGCACCCCCAGGTACTTGTAGGTCTTCACCACCTCGATATCCTCGTCCCGGATGTTAATGGGCAACCGAGGTGGCTTAGACCTAAGGAAGTCTATAACTAGCTCCTTGGTCTTGGTTTGGTTGAGGAGCAGACCATTCCTCTCGCTCCAGACGCTGAAGGCTCCTATCAGATCCCTGTACTCCCCCTCCCGTCCATCCCTCACGCACGCCACTATGGCTGTATCGTCAGAGTACTTCTGTACGTGGCAGGACTCAGAGTTGTATTTGAAGTCTGATGTGTACAGGGTGAACAGGAAGGGAGCCAGCACAGTTCCCTGCGGAGCCCCGGTGTTGTTCACTACTGTGTCCGAGACACAGTTCCCCAGCCTGACTGACTGTGGCCGTCCAGTGAGGTAGTCCATGATCCAGGATGTAGTGGAGGGATCAACCCCCATATCTGAAAGCTTCTCTCGGAGTAGAAGAGGCTGGATGGTGTTAAAGGCACTTGAAAAGTCAAAGAACATTATCCTCACCTGACTTCCCGGCTCATCCAGGTAGGAGTAAGCACGATGGAGGAGGTAGAGGACAGCGTCATCCACACCAACTTTTTCCTGGTACCCGAACTGCAGGGGATCACGTGCATGTTCAGTCTGTGGTCTCAGATGTCTCAGAAACAGCCGCTCCAGTGTCTTCATACTATGTGAAGTGAGGGCAACCGGTCTGTAGTCGTTGAGCTCGGCCGGGCGCCCAGTTTTGGGTACTGGCACGAGACATGATGTTTTCCACAGAACCGGCACCGTCCCTGACTGTAAACTCAGGTTGAAGAGCTTCTGGAGGGGCTCAGCCAGTTGGTCTGCACAGATGATGTTACAGGCCACTAGGGAGAGTGCTGCTGCTGCTGCTGCTGCTGCTGCAGCCTATGATCAGTCCACTCTGCTAGTAGGTGTGTCAAACAACATTAACATACATGGGTGTGGTGGAACAAGCACTTATTGACAACTACACCAAAAGGGTACCTTCTTTTAAAGAAAAGGATTTATTGCTTTAGTGAAAAGTACATTTACAAGTGGTTACAAATATTCAGACAACATTCATATAACATTGACTACACAACTAGCATAGGTAAAGGCTATTTACTATACTAAACCATTTCTAGTAACACAATATTATATGAATGAATGAATGGTCTTTATTGTCATTGATATAGTACAGGTACCAAACAACGAAATTTGGGAGGGGGGGGGGCTCCCCTGGTTGGTATGTTTTTGGTGATGTTCAGAAGACGACGAGGGAGAGATTTCCAAGTTAGCAGATGTACCTGCTTCTAAAAGGAGAGGAGTGAAGAGGCCCCAGCCCAAGCTGGACTCTCAGAGGTACACAATGTTTGCATGTGTAGAGGGAGACATTGCTCTTGGTCCAGCTGATCCATACAGGGTAACTTGTAACATGGCTTTAACTCGTAGACGATGTCTGCGTTTTGAAACTGTGTAGCATAGAAGGTGTAGCATACTGTTCCCCTTAGCTTACTTTGTTTAACTCTGAACTTTCTTTTGAAGAAATCAAACGGTATGCTATATGTTGCTGCAGAAATGTTTGATGATGGTCAGTGTTATTTTTCCTGCAGGCTGTGCTCTGAAAGAGGACTTCCGGCTCTACGCACCCTGTTTGACAATGTTCACTTCAAAGGCAAAGGACATGAGGTAATCTTAACTGTCGTCAGGTCCTGTAGGGATAGGCTGTTATTTATCATAAAGGAATCAAATTAATGATCCATGACGGCCAAATGTTTTGTTTTATTTATTTTGTTGTAAGCTAAAAAATGTGTGTGTGTGTGTGTGTGTGTGTGTGTGTGTGTGTGTGTGTGTGTGTGTGTGTGTGTGTGTGTGTGTGTGTTTGTGCGCATGTCCGTCCATCCGTGTCCAGACTGAGAATCTGAAAGTGTTGATGCAGACTATGGAGAATTGGGCTCACAGACTGTACCCCAAACTGCAGTTTGATGACTTCATAGGCAAACTAGAGACATTAGGCAGCAAAAAAGAAGTGCAGGTGAGAAAAACAAAGGAAAACCTCTCCCATATGATCCTCAATGGCTTTAGTGTGTTTAAAAAACATGTGTGAAACCTTAATTCTTGCTTTATTTTCATCAGACTTGTCTCAAGCGAATACGATTGGACATGCCGTTGACACATGACGATTTCATAGGCAAAGACGGTAAGATACAAATGTCACTATCCAGGCAGGGCATCTTTACAGTAATACACCAAACACTAGGTGGAAAACAATGGAAGTGTCTTTTTGAAGTAACCACGGGTATGATAATGTTATTACTACAGAAGAGCCTTGACTTGTCATGTTCCTAAACAAACGTAGTGATTCACAGGCTGAGTGACTTTCTCAATTCATCCAGGTGAGGAGGGGGAGGAAGCAGTACGGAGAGAAGACCCTATCCATGACGACCCAGACCCGTTCGGAGATGGAGGTTTCGCTGACGAACCCCCAAGACTGATCCACTCCACCCCAGCCCCCGCCCCCGCTCCCACGGCCCTCCCCGCCCTGACCGAGGAGCAGCAGAGACGTATGGAGCTGAACAAACAGTTGGCCCTGGAGAGAAGACTGGCGCGTATGCAACAGCACACAGGTCAGTCACCCAACCACACCCAGAAGGACATTTTGACAGGGTAGAAAATGTATTTGTAGTTCGAAACAGTAAAAAAAAAAAAAAACCCAGTGGGTTATTTTCATGAAAGCTGTTGTACCTTTAAAATCATCTTGGGTTCATGTGGGCAGCGGGCTACAGGGGCGCCAAATATGGCTGACTCTGTGCCTAGAGCAATAATACCAAATTCCAACAATTGACTTACTAGTGTGCCCTTGAGTAAGGCACTTAGCCCTCAGTTACTCCAGGGGGAATGTCCCTGTAATTCGTAATTGTAAATCGCTTTGGATTAAAAGCGTCTGCTAAATGACAATAAATTGCATGGCAATAAATCAGTAAAAAAATAAAATAAACAAGATTTCCCTCCCTCCTCAGAGGCCTCCCTGACCGCGACTCTGAGTCAGTCAGCTGAGGAACCCTCCACCAGCTCCTCATCACACTTCTCCAGTCAGAGGAACCATCAAGAAGACAATGTTGATGATGATGATGATGATTTGGACCGCAGCCCAAAGAACAGACCCCTAGACAAAGGCTCTCTGCTGGAGCCAGACTCCCCAGTGTGTGAGAGGAGAGACACCAGCAACAACCCTATTCCTGAACTGAGCAACAGCCAGGAACACAGCGACTGACACACACACACACACACACACACACACACGCGCACACACACACACACACACACACACACACACACACACACACACACACACACACACACACACACACACCATCAAGGTACCTTGAGAGGACTACCAAGCTACGGATGTCAAGGTACACACACCATCAAGGTACCTTGAGAGGACTACCAAGCTACGGATGTTTTTGCCTGTTCAAGTTCTTACAAGTCACCAACGTGGTCATATTATTGACAGTTTTTTCCTGTTCTACAAAAATGCCATGATGAAAGCCAAACACCATGTTGGATTGAAGAGTTGATATACTGTTTGTTTTGACAATTCACTTGAAGGGGCCTTAATGATGTTTCCTCAAACCATGTTTGTCCTTATGTGTAAGGATGCTGTTGCGCAAAGAGCTAACTTTGATTATGCTTTTTTTGTTCTTTTTTTTTTTCATCAAACATTTCTTGTTGTCAATAAAAGTATTTTAAAAATCCTTTTAAAAACATCTGGGTCTATTGCTCTGTCACCTAGCATTTTGGAGTTTAGCTTGCAACGTCGCGAGCGTGTTAGCGGCTAAATTACAGTAACTTCCTCTTATACGTTTTGGTAACGGCCCTGGTAACAATCTATGCCACTTGCAAAGAAGATAAGGGTTAGTTCAACCTTATGTTGCGGTGTTTGCTCAATTTGATGTTTGAAACTGGTCAGAGTAGATCCAGTTCACATTGGGAAGGATCAATGCTTTGGTAGGTAGCCTAGAGGTTAGAGAGGCTGGCTAGAAGTTGGCTGACTAGTTTGATCCCTGCCTCAGGAGGGAGCTTGCATGTGGCCTTGAGCAAGGCACTTAACCCCTAATTGCTCTAGGGGTGCCAAATATGGGTGACTCTGTGCCTAGAGCAAAAATACCAAATTCCAACAATTGACTGACAAGTTGATTGCAGGGCAAATAAATCAGTAAAAAAAAATGCAAAGCTCTTCATAGCACATTTCAATGTAGTACACCTCCAACATACCTGTCTAAACTCAGAGAGCAAATGACACTATGGAAAGATAAAAGGTAAAACACACAAGTCCATCTGATTTAAGGAATGAATGAGAGAAGCGGTGGGAATGCTTTTTATTTTATTTGATATGCCGAGAAGTTTTGGGAATTTTTTTAGTTATTTTTTTTTAAATAATCGGTATCCTCAGAGCCCCAGGTACTCCTTTGGGGATAATAGCCTGTGAAAGAAAGAAAAAAGTCATTTACACTGTTACTTCAGTCAAGCTGATGTTACTGTAAAGAACACATTTTAAGTTCAGGAAATAATCAATATATATATATGTTTTCTGCATTACACAGAAAGCAGTAAACCAAAGGTGAAAATGTCTAAAACGGGTCTTAAAATAGCTGGGAGGGTCTTACCTAAACAGGCAACTCTCCTGATATGGGACACAGCATTTCCCAGAAGACCATGGCCCTTCTCCTTGGTAGCTGTAGAGACATTAAAAAACACATTACTCTCTGTCTGTTAAAAGCAGTCATAACCATAATGTAACTCAACGCAGAAGAGAGAAAACAAATGGCTCAAATAAGTACTGACTCTCCAGTGTCTTGGGGATGGGCGCCATGGTTGCTGCGGGGTCCATCATTGTTGCGGGGTCCATTGGGTCCAGCAGCGCTCCAGGTCCCTGTCCTGGACCCGTGGAGGCCATTACACTGGGGTTCAGAAGTTCGGGGGACCTCCTCACTGGACATATTGTTACTAGGAAAAAACATGATAAAATGTTCGTCAACATCACCACGGTCATTACAGTCAGCACTCGAGTTGAGGGGGGATGAGGGGGGATGGCATCCCCTCTGAAATAAAAACAGTAAAAATCACCCCCCTTCTAAAACTGCCATCCCCCCTTTCCACCCCTTATGTCATTCTATCAATGAACGTGGTATTACTGCTATTTCAACATTTAGTTTTGCGCATATTGAGTAAAATACTGTGGGCGAGGGGGCACGCGCACACATGCAATGACATTTTTACCAAGTCACTGACGCTGTGGGGATGCTAAAATTGTCCCCATATGATAAAATCCACCATCCCCCCCCTGATTTTCTTTTACAACTTGAGTACTGATTACAGTCATTACAGACTGAAAAAAAAACATGATCAAATTATCGTCATCATCACCACAGTCATTATAATCATTACAGACTGACTGGGTGTAAGGAGTTAAGCCACAGCAGTAATTACCGTACCTGCACTCCTAGAGTGTATGTGTCCTGGAGTGGTAGATGGAGGATCCCACAGACAGCAAGAATTCATGACGGGAACCATCTTAAGGGCAGCTGTCGTTGGTGGAGCCATCATTGGTGGAGGTGATGGAAAGGGCATGCTCTGTGAAAAATAATTATATAAATAAAATCTGCTCAATGAAACTAACCTGAATGAGTTGGATAAAAAGCAATGCTTGTACAGTTAGAATATGACTGCTGTAAGATGATAGTTAAATGTGGACCTTAAGGTGTAGCTGGATCTAAATCCTGCCCCTTGTCCTCTGATGAAGCGCATGTTTTACCCCTGTGTGTAGTAATCTGGGGTCTCACCTCAAGGCAGGTTTTTGGTCGAACTCCCAGCTGTTGTGGAGGCTCAACACCCAGAGCGCCAATCTCCAGCAGATCCCACTTATATAGGGGGTTGGTGTCAGGGAGCTGTTGGGGATTAAATGCCTTCAAGAAGGCAAACTGTGTCGGGGTCACAGTGTTTTTGGCCACTGCCTTATCCAGAACCATCATGGGCATTGTCCAGGCGATCTCCACCTGAACCATCATGGGCGATGTCCTCCTCACCATGGAGAGGGCCTTTGGAAGGAGCTCCACCTTCCAGAGGCACGTTTTAGTGTCAAGCTGTTGTGGAGGCTCAACCTCCTGACTAAGAAGCTCCACCTCATCCCTCTGTGGAGGGGTAGATTGGGGCTCCCAACCTTCCCTCTGTGGAGGTGGTACAACCTCAGGGGCTGTCATGATGTCCTGGGGCTCTGCCTTGGCCTCATCAACAGACTGGAGGGTCTGGTGGAGGGTTATTTCCTCCACACCTGTAGCCACACCCACAGCACCCATCTCCAGATCCCACTTTGATGGGGGGTCAGCGTCAGGGAGGATGTCCCCCTGGTCCCTCTGTTGGGGATTAAATGTTGTATAGAAGGCAAACTGTGTCGTGGTGTCTGCCTTGGCCTGAGAGTTGACACCTGTCATGGGAGGTGTGTTAACCACTGACAGGGCCTTTGGGAGGAGCTCCACCTCTTTCCTCTGGGGAGGGGTAACAACCTCCGGTGCTGTGTCTTCATCCCTGTGGGTAAAGAGGAGGACACTGGGAATCTCCACCTCTGGTAGGAGCTCCACCTCATCCCTCATCATCGTCCGATGGAGGGTCCTTTTCTCAACTAGGACACTGGGAATCTCCTCCTCATCCCTCTGTGGAGGGGTACATGCCTCTTTGGCCTCATCAACAGACTGGAGGGTCTGGTGGAGGGTCATTTCCTCAATGAGGACGCTGGGCATCTTCACCTCAACCGTCATAGGAGGTGTCCTCACCATGGAGAGGGCCTCTGGAAGGAGCTCCACCTCATCCCTCTGTGGAGGGGTACATGCCTCTTTGGCCCTGGGGCCCTCTTCTCTCTGAGGAGGGGGTACAACCTCAGGGGCTGTCATGATGTCCTGGGGCTCTGCCTTGGCCTCATCAACAGACTGGAGGGTCTGGTGGAGGGTTATTTCCTCCACACCTGTAGCCACACCCATAGCCCATGTAGCCCATGTAGCACAAGATCTCCAGATCCCACTTTGATGGGGGGTCGGCGTCAGGGAGGATGTCCCCCTGGTCCCTCTGTTGGGGATTACATTTTGTATAGAAGGCAAACTGTGTCGTGCTGTCTGAGAGTTGACACCTGTCATGGGAGGTGTGTTTACCACTGACAGGGCCTTTGGGAGGAGCTCCACCTCTTTCCTCTGGGGAGGGGTAACAACCTCCGGTGCTGTGTCTTCATCCCTGTGGGTAAAGAGGAGGACACTGGGAATCTCCACCTCTGGTAGGAGCTCCACCTCATCCCTCATCATCGTCCGATGGAGGGTCATTTTCTTAACAAGGACACTGGGAATCTCCACCTCATCCCACTGTGGAGGGGTACATGCCTCTTTGGCCTCATCAACAGACTGGAGGGTCTGGTGGAGGGTCATTTCCTCAATGAGGACGCTGGGCATCTTCACCTCAACCGTCATGGGAGGTGTCCTCACCATGGAGAGGGCCTCTGGAAGGAGCTCCACCTCATCCCTCTGTGGAGGGGTACATGCCTCTTTGGCCCTGGGGCCCTCTTCTCTCTGAGGAGGGGGTACAACCTCAGGGGCTGTCATGATGTCCTGGGGCTCTGCCTTGGCCTCATCAACAGACTGGAGGGTCTGGTGGAGGGTCATTTCCTCCACGAGGACACTGGGGATCTTCACCTCACCTGTCAAGGGAGGCGTCCTCACCATGGAGAGGGGCTCTGAGGAGAGCTCCACCTCATCCCTCTCTAGAGAGATTATCTGTGGGTGGTTCTCATTTGAGACAGACTTTGGTCAAAGTCAAAAATAAGAACAATTAGTCCAAAACAATGAAACATACAGTTGATATCATAGTAAGTGACACACTCATATTATGATAAAAACCTGCACACAATATTTGCATGCTGTATTGATTGAGAATGTTTATTTTGGTCCCTTTACAATTCATAATACAGATATTAAAAATGTACACAGTCACAATGCGTAACACCAGGACCAAAAAGGTGTAGGCTGAAGCCATGGCTTAGAGAAAACTCAAAAGTACCAAACAAAAAACTATATTAATGCACCTAACCTTTTTACATTAGTGGTTTTCCCCTTATGAGTGCATAATCAAGACATAGAAACATTTATAAACACATTTTTACTTAAGCATGTTTTCAAAAATACCAAACAAAACTATATTTATACCTCTGTTTTATACTTGTTAATCATCTTATTTTTTTGTAATTTCTTTAATCCTTTTAGTGTACTACACATTTTCATTTCCTTTTCAAAAGTATTCCATAAGTTAACTCCTTTAACTGTTATACATCTTTGTTTTGCATTTGTTCTAATCTTTGTTTTCATAAACATACATATTCCTCTGAGTTCGTAATTACTCTGTCTAACTTGAAACAGTCTCTGGATACAGTCTGGAAGCATCTTATTTTTTACTTTATACATTACTTGTGCCATTTTGAAGTCCAAAATGTATCAATACATACAAATGTCACCATTATCAATATCACCACCACGATAATTACACTCAGAGTTATTGACATTGTTATTGACATGTCTGGCTATTAGGACATTACATTAAATTACATATCCTGTATGAGACTCATCTGACTACCTTTTGAAGGGTGAGCAGCAGACTGTCCATCGACTCTAAGGTGAGCAGCAGACTGTCTATCGACTCTAACCCTGATGTTCCACGTTCTGAGGCTTGTCCTCCAGACTCTTGGGGCGTGACTGAAGGACCAGTAGGCTGGCCAGACGGTACCTCATTCCCAGGGGCCACTGGGTAATAATAATGGTAATGATTGTTGATCACACCATAGTTATGGTTGATGTTCTGCAGTGCACCCCCACCAGTCTGGCTCCATTGGTAGCTCCCTGTAAAAAAAAAAAAAAAAAAAGGAAACGGAGAAGAGGGTTGATACTCAGTCTTCAGATAAGGGGGTATCAATCATTATACATTATAATAACAGTTAGTTCCGACTAAGTAATTTGATTGGACAAGAGGCATTCCACGAGTGCCGATATACAGTATAACAGTACTGGGACTTTTAACTAATCACTCCGCCGCACAGGTGTTCTACTAAATGTTATAATTAGACTACATGTTTGTGTTCAGGTTACTAGGCAACAGTGCAGTTGACGTTCAGTTGCGGAGCCAAAATAAATGATTAAATAAACAAACAAATCATAATCTGTTGTCGCTTATTACTGTTAACTAATAAATTGCGCTCTAGAACTGTTAAAAATAAAACAAGTATAAAAGCAATATCACACTTGTGGTCGTGCTGTTATACTGAATATCAGCACTCCCTCTCGTGTGATAATGCTTAATTAAGACTCATCAGGAGTAGTGTGTGTAATGCTTACCTCCAACATCGTCTTGTCTCCTGTGGTTTTGAGCGTTACGTGCTCTGCTTTGCCCGTCAACAGGACACCGTCCACACCGTCCACACTGCAAAAAGTAAATCTAAGTAAGATGAAATATCTTAAATCAAGGCAATATATGCTTGTTTTCTGTCCGACTGCACTAGTTTTAAATTGTCCTGTTCTGTTGGCAGGTAATTTAGCTTATTTTAAGTAATATATCCCCCATTTTATAGTCAGTGTTTGAGGTTTGATTACTCACGGGAGTGCTATCCATGATAGGCCACTGGCCACCTCCTCTAAGGCAGCTGTGTCTTCTTGGTTTGTAAAGTAGGGGGCATTGAAATGATGCTCTCTCTTGTAGTAGATATGTAATGACACAGTAGTAGTATATTTTCTATCTCTCTAACTGATCTTCGTCTGCAACAGAGTGGTCTCAAAGAAGAACGACACTAATTCTAATGTGTCATTTTGCCATTTATGTGTCAGAACGACACTAATTCTAATGTGTCATAAAGCCAATTTCGCCAGTGGATTATGACGCAACCAATTTCTGACATAACCACGCCCCCCGCTCGGTTCATGGGTCTACAAATCAATTTCATTTGAATAGATTCTCCCTAATTAAATACAGTTATTAACTAACATACACTCACCTGCGCATCAGCTGGTCATTGAGCATATTTGCCTCAGTTGGTCTGAGTCTATTCTCAAAATGCGGTCGAGGACAAGAGCCTTTAGCAGACCTAGTCTAATTGATATAGGAAAAGTGCTATACAAATAAGTTATTATTATTATTATTATTATTACAAGACTAAAAAATCCCTCACTCACATGCTTCATTTCCTCAGAACGTTAGTAACTATAAATGGTTTGAAGTCTGTGAATTAGCGTTATTTTTGGTGTAGGCTGCTTGTATAAGAGTGTGCCTATAATAGCGGAGGTATTGATTGATTGATTGAAAACTTTATTAGAAGATTTGCAGAAGTAGGTACATGAAAGTACATATTACAAGGTCAACTAACAGGATAAAAACCCAAGAAAGCCACTGGCTTATTTCAATTTGGGTCCTTGATTCTCAATTCATCGTCATCGGTAAACATTATGAAAATTGATGTTCACAGAAATAGTGATAGAAAATGAATTGAAACTCATAGATGCAGTCTCTCTCTGATCCAACGTGATGTTTTCGCCACAAAACGCTCTGCTAATAATTCAAAGATGACATGAGTACACAAGTAGTGTTCTTGTCGTTGTTTTGATTGACAGCACAGTGAATACGGTTTAGGAAATAAATAAATTCATCATTAGCAAGAGGTTGCATGGTTTTATTCATGGTTTTATTCATTCATGCAAATTGGAGGAAAGATAATTATCCACACTTCTGCATAAAACCACTAACAATAAAGTGGTTTATAACTTTATGAATTCAATTTAAGAACATTACCCAAAAAGGGTAGAGGGGAGTGATGGTGTAGGAATTGAATTCCAGTGCTTGCTGTCAAATATGCAATACATTCGTTTTTTTTACTGTTGTTCAACAACTATCTCCACTGTACTTATATTTTAGACACACTCCACATGGTGGAAATTAAAGGGAATTTCTGGACTTTCTCAATTATTATTCAAGGATGTAAATTCAGCCATGATGTATTCCTATGGGAAACATCCACTTGTTTTAAAAGGGAAGATTTAACATGAATTAAAAGCCCATATTATCCAGCCTGCATTGGAAAGCAAGAAACACAAATGAAGCATTAAAGGCACAACCTGGGTTTTGTTTTGTTTTTCATTTAAATGTTTAGGCAGAATATTACTTATAAATGTCTAATGAGCGTAGTACAACTGTCTCACCTTAATAGCATCCAAAATCAAAAGTTAACTAACCCTTCCCCTGCCAAACAGTGGGGTGCAAAGATTTGGGCACTCCTGGTTTAAATGTCTGTTACAATTAATCTCCAAGTGATTGAAAGCAAACCTGAACACTAAATGCTACAAAGTTAAACATGACACCTTTCTGCCAATTTTAAAGCAAGGTTTCTTTTTTATTATAATAAAAAACGTTTTACTCCAAGGTGATTTACTCGGCTTCAATGAGTCAGGTGAATATAATTCTAGGGTTGAACTATATATTCTGAAGTAACTCCATGCCTTCTAACGTATCCGTATATATTATTGAAAATCTGTGGAGAAATCTCAAACATGCCGTGCATGCAAGAAGGCCGAAGAATATTTCTGAGCAAGAGGTGTTCTGCCAGGAAGAATTCCAAAAACAAGAATTGAAAGACTCTTACTAGGCTACAGGAAGTGTTTGCAAGCTGTTATAGTTGCCCGAGGAGGAGTTACAAACTACTAGCTGACAGGGTTCCCAAACCTTTGCACAAGGCCTTTTTCCTTGTTTTATTATTTTGAAACTGTAAAAAGTTTAAAGATAAAAATGTATCTTACTTTAAAATGTGATGAAATGTGTCATGTTTAACTTTGTACCATTTAGAGGTTAGGTTTGCTTCTTTTCACTTAGATATTAATTGTAAAAGGCATTTTGACTAGGGGTGCCCACCCCACTGTATAATACCCAAACTAGAAGCTGCCAGAAATGTGGCTGAAAAACCAATTAAGAATTGCACCTTTAAAAAGAAGAAACCAGCATGCCAAGAAACATCAATCAAAAAACTCTACAGATACTATACATTTCTCCCTGAGATTGACTGGGATTTAGAGTTCCCAAAGCTACTGTGAAAATGTACCCTTTAAACCATACATCTATTGTATTCTAGAAACTAGTTGATAGTTTTTGATCATTGATAAGTGATAGATGGCAAAAAAATAATTTTTAAATCAGCATTTATCAAAAAATAATAATGATTAACACGACGCTATAATCTTTAAAATCGTCCCAGAGACGAAATGTACATCGTAAGTACCCCCTGCTGGATTGGAGGTCAGAGTCACTGTTAGAGGCAGGAGAAGTGTGGTGGTGGTGGTACTTCATCTAACTCTGTACGTGTATGTGTCTAACAGAGGTCTTTGAGGTCAGTGTGCTGGTTAAGTTGGCTGCTGTAGGAGGACTCCCAGTCCCTTTCGAACACGGCCTGCAGCTGTGACTGGAACGTGCCACCAAGCGATTGGGACGCAGTTTGGTTCACCACCAGCCCCGACCCGGCAGTGGTCACAAAGTAGTCCCCAGACCAGTTAGAGGTACTTTGAGAACACAAGACCAGACCAGTTAGAGGTACCTTGAGAACACAAGACCAGAACAGTTAGAGGTACCTTGAGAACACAAGGAAACAAGATGCCTTAGAGCTGATAGATGGAATCTGTTACACTGGATTTCAATAAAGAATCTGCGTAAAATGAAAAATGAAATGAAAATGTCCTATTTGTGTAAAGTCGACACATAAAATACGCTCAACATTTATGCCTAGAGATACAATGGGTGATGCTTCAAATGATATCTGAGCAAACAGGTTTTTATTTCAGATAGGGTTGGGGACAATTGAATTTCAATGCAGTTGATTCAGGAAGTATTACTATTATTTTTTTTAATCAATGATTGCTAAAAGGGCATTCATTTTCAGTGAACTCTCAATAAATTGGAAAAAATGAATTGTTTTCAAATATTGGAAGTGTGAACTCAAATCACTTCACAAATTCAAATTGACCTTAACCCTGTTTTTGAGAGAGTGAATCAGTGGTCTAACAATGATTCACAATGCTTCCTAAGGATGACTTAAGGATGACTTTGATCTCACTAATGTTGATATATCTCACTACTGTTGAGTCTAGGAGAGAGGTGTATTACCTATGTAGGCAACCTTGTCTGTCACCATGTACTTGTTGTGGTTAACTCTGGCGAAGGGTATTTCCTTTTGCTTGGGATTGGCTGGCACAACGAAGATTTTCTGGAAAATAGAGAAGCAGAAATGGTACCATAAGCTCTTTTTAAATGTGACATCCTGTGCCCAATGACTTGCCCATATTGTGCCTAAACGTGTCATACTCTCAACCAAGCAACCAACACATACATCTCTGCTTACAACCTAAAGAAGACACTGTTCAACACCCAAACACCTCCATCCTTTCTGGACGTAGCTTATTAACAACATAAACAAAACAATGTCGATGAATCATCAACATGAGGATTATGTCTAAAAACTAACGTACAGTAAAGTGACAAAATAAGAAAGCAACTCTTAAGTCTAGGCCTACTCACCACCTGGATGTCCAGCCTTCTCTTGGGTTCCTGGTCCGAGGCCAGGGAGCGCAGGAAGGGCAGCATGATAGGCTGTGTGCTGGCCCAGCAGCTGATCAGCAGACGCACGCGCACACGCTTCTCATATGCCACTCGCCTCAGCTGAGTGTCAATGTCGGCCCAGTACCTGCAGAGGGCGCCAGACCCACAGGGTTAGGGCCCAGAGATGGGGCTTTATTCATTCCATAACAGACAAACGCTCTAGGAGCCTTTTTACAAGACATGCTGGTAGGTAGAGCCATCTGACCAATGAGCTAGAGTAAGACTAATGAGCTAGAATAATACTCTCCATCAGCTTTGCCTCTCCACAACTTCAACTTTACCTCCAGGAACACTTATCATTGAACAATACTACTAGGCAATTGTTTGTCACACATTTTTATATTTATATCAATCTATTAATTTTGGCTTTATTAGACTAAACATTCCTGAGTCTGAGGCCTGCAAACTTACTTACTGCAAAAAGAAGCTGTTAATGAGTTCATGGGCATTGGGAGGAATGCCCAACCATAGCCAACCATAGCCAACCATAGCCACTAAATTAGTTAACAATCTACCACCCCACTCAGGGCGTTATGGTGTAGAGCACATCCGTGAGTTCTACAATAAACTGGGTGTACGCAATGATGATTTTAAACTCTCCATGGTGTCAAACGATGAGGTGTTTAAAAAGCTAGGCGCTCTACACTCAGAAAAGGCCACGGGCCATGACAATATTCCAGCCAGATTTCTAAAAGACTCAGCTGCCTCCATTACCCCAATCATCACCCACATAATAAACCTCTCCATCAAACAGGGACACGTCCCCCTTGACTTTAAAATAGCAAGGGTAACCCCACTGTATAAAAAAGGAAGCAAATTAGACCCAGGCAACTACCGACCTGTTTCTATTCTTAATTCCATCTCGAAACTTATGGAAAAAATAGTTTATGAACAGGTCGATAGGTACCTTACCGAAAAAAAGCTGATGTATGAATTTCAATCAGGATTCAGAACATCCCATTCCACTGACACATGCCTTCTCTATTTGAACGACCACATCAACCATGAGGTGGACTCGGGCAAGTACTGCGGCATGGTCATGCTGGACCTCCAGAAGGCCTTCGACACAGTAGATCATCACATATTGTTAGATAAACTGAAAGCAATTGGGTTCGATAGAACATCGGTGAGCTGGATGCAATCCTACTTAGAGGGGAGGGAACAGGTGGTTAGTGTGAACGGAACACTGTCCCCCCCCCTCCCAGTGACCTGCGGCGTTCCACAAGGAAGCATTTTGGGACCTTTACTGTTCCTAATATATGTGAATGACATGTCATCAGCATGTAATTGCAATTTGTTCCTGTTCGCGGATGACTCGGCTCTGCTGGTCTCTGGCAGGGACATATTGCAGGTGGAAAAAGCGCTAAGCACTGAACTGAGTAGAATCTGCATCTGGCTAGCTGACAATAAACTATCAATACACCTAGGTAAAACTGAAACCATCCTATACGGATCCCCATCTAAACTCAGAAAGGCTGAAAATTTTAAAATAAAAGTGGGTAACATTAATATCACAAGAAAAGAGGATATTACATACCTGGGCTCCATCTTAGAGGCAAATCTTTCCGGAGATAAAATGGCAGCAAAAGTAATCAAAAAAGTGAACCATAAAACTAGATTCTTGTACAGGATATCCTCACTTGTCAGTAAAAACACACTGAGGACCCTATCAGGAGCTCTCATTCAATGTCACTTCGACTATGCCGTAACATCATGGTACTATAGAACCACAAAGGCCCATAAAACAAGACTCCAGACAGCCCAAAATAAACTGGTTAGGCTTCTGCTAGGCCTCAACCCTAGGACACATCTAACCGCTGCTCATTTTTTGAGCCTTGATTGGCTACGAGTAGTTGACAGAGTGCAGCAGCTTGCACTGGGCCTAGTCTTCAAGATACGCTACACCACAAAGACACCCAAGTACCTGTCAACATACTTCCAAAAAGTGAACAACGTCCACACTTACAACACCAGAGGAAGCTCCACGAACCACGTTCAACCGCGTTGCACCACAAACAAGGGTTTAAACTCGTTTGCAAACTATGCAGTAAAGATGTGGAACGCCCTTCCTATAATCTTAAAGGAGTGCAAAACACTGCCCACCTTCAAAGACACTCTCAAAAAACATTTACAGGAGGCTGCAATCCGTAACTGGACCCTCTAAAACAAAAATCAGATTAAAAGACCTGAACTACCCACTGTACATACTTTGTGTTTTGTCCCCCGCCCCCACCTGTGGTGTATGTCCCCACCTGTCCTACCCGCTGTACATACCTTATGTTTTGTTGTATTGTTCTTCCCATGATGGATGTACGTTTATCTTGTAGATAGTAATAGTTATTTGTCTGTATTATCATGTAGATAGTACTAGTTCTTTTCTTATGTCTGTCTTACATGTAACGATGAATTGAAAATCAAGGACCCCAATTGAAATAAGCCAGTGGCTTTCTTGGGTTTTTATCCTCTTAGTTTGACCTTGTATGTAATATGTACTTTCATGTACCTACTTCTGCAAACATTCTAAAAAAGTTTTCAATCAATCAAAAAGCCTCTCGGTGAGCAACGAGATCATTTTGGGGCATTATTTCCCTTTTTGGCTCAAGAGCGGAGGCTCTCTAGAATGTAACTTCCTAAGCAAAGTGGTAAGCAAAACTGACTTTAGATGGCTGCATAAGGGCTAATTCCCCAGTCTCCCTGAACTTAAAGTGGCAGTGAAGTTCCCTAGGAGGCTGACTGACCGTTTGGGGTGTGAGAACTCTGTGGTGAGGAAATAGTTCCTGACAACAATGTAGACAAACTGCTGTGCGTCCTCCATGACACTCC
Organism: Nansenia antarctica; assembly: GCF_963989245.1. NCBI lineage: Eukaryota > Metazoa > Chordata > Actinopteri > Argentiniformes > Microstomatidae > Nansenia > Nansenia antarctica. The sequence continues at coordinate 65,962,077 of NC_137690.1, forward strand.
GGATGGACTGAAGGTCTTCGGTCCTCCCCGCGGCACAGAAGGATGGTGGGGAGCTCTGGGGAGGCAGGATATTGTTGTTAGCATGTGGGTAGTTATAAAGGGATAGTTCACGACACTACACGACACAGACATTATCAGCAGCAACATTTCTTTGCAAGAACTATCCCCACACATAGCGTTGGGGAGACATACTATAGTAAATACACTATAATAATATACATAATAATATCATAATATTAAATCACAGAATGGACCTATCGCTAAGCCACGCCCCCTTTGAAAACTCGGACAAACAAACAACGCTTCACTGGCATTGACTGACTGACCGACCGTGACTGAATGACATTCAATGACTTACAATGGCGGGAGTTGGCAAATTTCTGATTTCTGATTTACCACAGCAAGTAATAGACATGTTTTTTTGAAGATGACAAGAATATTTAGTCTCGAAGCTTTTCACCATCAGATATTAGCGAGTTGTTTGTCCGAGTTTTCTGCTTGTTGTGACTTTTGCTGTGATATGATTGGACAATTTCTATTCTGGTGCGTCACGTGGCTTCGTGATAGATCCATTCCCTCAGGTCTTACAGATAGATAGACGCTGGAGGCCGTGCCGTTGAGTGGCAGCTGCATGGGCGTGTCCTTGTTGTAGGCGGTGGAGTAGCTGCTGGGCCAGGGGGAGGGGATACTGATGACGTCACTCTGGCCCAGATACCAGTAGGCCTCGAAGATCTTCCCCAGGTCTTCAGCCAAGCAGCTGCAGTTGTACACCACGGCTCCCAGCTCCTTCACCTGAGCAGGGACACAAGAGAAGACATACGTTTCCCAGTGTTTCAACCAACACTGATCTTTAGAGGTATTATTTTCAGAATCAATGGCTATATAAAGTCCTAAAAATGTATGTACCAATCCTAGATAGACCCAATACCATTAAGTCTGTCCTGCTTGGGGGTGTCGTCCTTGGAGGCTCGGCCAACCAGCAGGGTTAGTTTGCGGTGACAGTAATCAACCAGGTCCAGGACCGAGTCACCAGCTGCCTCACAGGAATCCTGTAACCACGGCACCACACACAAACTGTATTCTTATGATACACACGTGTGTTTGATACCATTCCTCATTCAGAGACATTAGCATGAAGCTCGTTAGCATGAAGCTCATTAACATGAAGCTCATTAGCATGAAGGTAATTAACATACAGCTCATTTACATACACACACACAGACACATACACACAGTTCATTAACATACAGCTCATTAACATACAGCTCATTAGCATGAAGCTAATTAGCATACAGCTCATTAGCATGAAGCTTATTAGCATACAGCTCATTAACATACAGTACTGCTGCTCTGTCTACTGCAGGTCACACACAGCTCATTAACATACAGCTCATTAGCATGAAGCTCATTAGCATGAAGCTCATTAGCATGAAGTGCAATAACATACAGCTCATTAGCATGAAGCTAATTAGCATGAATCTCATTAACATACAGCTCATTAACATACATCTCATTAGCATGACGCTAATTAGCATACAGCTCATTAGAATGAAGCTTATTAGCATACAGCTCATTAACATACAATACTGCTGCTCTGTCTACTGCAGGTCACACACAGCTCATTAACATACAGCTCATTAGCATGAAGCTAATTAGCATGAAGCTCAATAACATACAGCTCATTAACATACAGCTAATTAACATACAGCTCATTAGCATGAAGCTCATTAGCATGAAGCTCATTAGCACGAAGCTAATTAACATACAGCTCATTAACATACACACACACAGACAGACACACGTATACACACACTCAGAGACATTAGCATGAAGCTCATTAGCATGAAGCTCATTAACATGAAGCTCATTAGCATGAAGCTCAATAACATACAGCTCATTAGCATGAAGCTAATTAGCATACAACTCATTAGCATGAAGCTCATTAACATACAGCTCATTAGCATGAAGCTTATTAGCATACAGCTCATTAACATACAGTACTGCTGCTCTGTCTACTGCAGGTCACACACAGCTCATTAACATACAGCTCATTAGCATGAAGCTCATTAGCATGAAGCTCATTAGCATGAAGCTCATTAGCATGAAGCTCAATAACATACAGCTCATTAGCATGAAGCTAATTAGCATACAGCTCATTAACATACAGTACTGCTGCTCTGTCTACTGCTGGTCACACACAGCTCATTAACATACAGCTCATTAACATACAGCTCATTAGCATGAAGCTCATTAGTATGAAGCTAATTAACATACAGCTCATTAACATACAGCTCATTAACACATACTTTTAAATAATTAATTAATAACATATACACACACAGACACACGTATACACACAGAGACATTAGCATGAAGCTCATTAGCATGAAGCTCATTAGCATGAAGCTCATTAGCATGAAGCTCATTAACATACAGCTCATTAACATACACACACAGACACACGTATACACACACTCAGAGACATTAGCATGAAGCTCATTAGCATGAAGCTCATTAGCATGAAGCTCATTAACATACAGCTCATTAACATACACACACACAGACAGACACACGTATACACACACTCAGAGACATTAGCATGAAGCTCATTAGCATGAAGCTCATTAACATGAAGCTCATTAGCATGAAGGTAATTAACATACAGCTCATTTACATACACACACACAGACACACACACAGTTCATTAACATACAGCTCATTAACATACAGCTCATTAGCACGAAGCTCATTAACATACAGCTCATTAGCATGAAGCTTATTAGCATACAGCTCATTAACATACAGTACTGCTGCTCTGTCTACTGCAGGTCACACACAGCTCATTAACATACAGCTCATTAGCATGAAGCTCATTAGCATGAAGCTCATTAGCATGAAGCTCAATAACATACAGCTCATTAGCATGAAGCTAATTAGCATACAGCTCATTAACATACAGTACTGCTGCTCTGTCTACTGCAGGTCACACACAGCTCATTAACATACAGCTCATTAGCATGAAGCTAATGAGCATGAAGCTCATTAGCATGAAGCTCAATAACATACAGCTCATTAGCATGAAGCTAATTAGCATACAGCTCATTAACATACAGTACTGCTGCTCTGTCTACTGCAGGTCACACACAGCTCATTAACATACAGCTCATTAGCATGAAGCTCATTAGCATGAAGCTCATTAGCATGAAGCTCATTAGCATGAAGCTCAATAACATACAGCTCATTAGCATGAAGCTAATTAGCATACAGCTCATTAACATACAGTACTGCTGCTCTGTCTACTGCTGGTCACACACAGCTCATTAACATACAGCTCATTAACATACAGCTCATTAGCATGAAGCTCATTAGTATGAAGCTAATTAACATACAGCTCATTAACATACAGCTCATTAACACATACTTTTAAATAATTAATTAATAACATATACACACACAGACACACGTATACACACAGAGACATTAGCATGAAGCTCATTAGCATGAAGCTCATTAGCATGAAGCTCATTAGCATGAAGCTCATTAACATACAGCTCATTAACATACACACACAGACACACGTATACACACACTCAGAGACATTAGCATGAAGCTCATTAGCATGAAGCTCATTAGCATGAAGCTCATTAACATACAGCTCATTAACATACACACACACAGACAGACACACGTATACACACACTCAGAGACATTAGCATGAAGCTCATTAGCATGAAGCTCATTAACATGAAGCTCATTAGCATGAAGGTAATTAACATACAGCTCATTTACATACACACACACAGACACACACACAGTTCATTAACATACAGCTCATTAACATACAGCTCATTAGCACGAAGCTCATTAACATACAGCTCATTAGCATGAAGCTTATTAGCATACAGCTCATTAACATACAGTACTGCTGCTCTGTCTACTGCAGGTCACACACAGCTCATTAACATACAGCTCATTAGCATGAAGCTCATTAGCATGAAGCTCATTAGCATGAAGCTCAATAACATACAGCTCATTAGCATGAAGCTAATTAGCATACAGCTCATTAACATACAGTACTGCTGCTCTGTCTACTGCAGGTCACACACAGCTCATTAACATACAGCTCATTAGCATGAAGCTAATGAGCATGAAGCTCATTAGCATGAAGCTCAATAACATACAGCTCATTAGCATGAAGCTAATTAGCATACAGCTCATTAGCATGAAGCTCATTAGCATGAAGCTTATTAGCATACAGCTCATTAACATACAGCTCATTAGCATGAAGCTAATTAGCATACAGCTCATTAACATACAGTACTGCTGCTCTGTCTACTGCAGGTCACACACAGCTCATTAACATACAGCTCATTAACATACAGCTCATTAGCATGAAGCTCATTAGTATGAAGCTAATTAACATACAGCTCATTAACATACAGCTCATTAACACATACTTTTAAATAATTCATTAATAACATATACACACACAGACACACGTATACACACAGAGACATTAGCATGAAGCTCATTAGCATGAAGCTCATTAGCATGAAGCTCATTAGCATGAAGCTCATTAACATACAGCTCATTAACATACGCACACACACACAGACAGACACACGTATACACACAATTAGAGACATTAGCATGAAGCTCATTAGCATGAAGCTCATTAGCATGAAGCTCATTAGCATGAAGCTCATTAACATACAGCTCATTAACATACACACACACACACAGACAGACACACGTATACACACACTCAGAGACATTAGCATGAAGCTCATTAGCATGAAGCTCATTAACATGAAGCTCATTAGCATGAAGGTAATTAACATACAGCTCATTTACATACACACACAGACACACACACAGTTCATTAACATACAGCTCATTAACATACAGCTCATTAGCATGAAGCTTATTAGTATACAGCTCATTAACATACAGTACTGCTGCTCTGTCTTCTGCAGGTCACACACAGCTCATTAGCATGAAGCTCATTAGCATGAAGCTAATTAGCATGACGCTCATTAACATACAGCTCATTAACATACAGCTCATTAGCATGAAGCTAATTAGCATACAGCTCATTAACATACAGTACTGCTGCTCTGTCTACTGCAGGTCACACACAGCTCATTAACATACAGCTCATTAACATACAGCTCATTAACATATACTTTTAAATAATTAATTAATAACATATACACACACAGACACACGTATACACACAGAGTCATTAGCATGAAGCTCATTAGCATGAAGCTAATTAGCATGAAGCTCATTAACATACAGCTTATTAACATACAGTACTGCTGCTGTACTACTGCAGGTCACACACACAACCCACTTTGACGTAAGCCACTCCCCCTAACTGTCTAAGCCACTCCCACTTTGACGTAAGCCACTCCCCCTAACTGTCTAAGCCACACCCACTTTGATACAAGCTCCACCCACTTTGATACAAGCCACTCCCCCTAAGTGTCTAAGCCCCTCCCACATTGACGTAAGCCACTCCCCCTAACTGTCTAAGCCCCTCCCACATTGACGTAAGCCACTCCCCCTAACTGTCTAAGCCCCTCCCACATTGACATAAGCCACTCCCCCTAACTGTCTAAGCCACATCCACTTTGATACAGGCCACTCCCACTTTGATACAAGCCACTCCCCCTAAGTGTCTAAGCCACGCCCACTTCGGTACAGGCCACTCCCACTTTGATACAAGCCACTCCCCCTAAGTGTCTAAGCCACACCCACTTCGATACAGGCCACTCCCATTTTGATACACGCCACACCCACTTTGATACAGGCCACACCCACATTGATACAAGCACCTCCCACTTTGATACAAGCCACTCCCCCTAACTGTCTAAGCCCCTCCCACATTGACGTAAGCCACTCCCCCTAACTGTCTAAGCCACTCCCACTTTGATACAGGCCACTCCCACTTTGATACAGGCCACACCCACTTTGATACAGGCCACTCCCCCTAACGGTCTAAGCCACTCCCACTTTGATACAGGCCACACCCGCTTTGATACAGGCCACTCCCCCTAACTGTCTAAGCCACACCCACATTGATACAAGCACCTCCCACTTTGATACAAGCCACTCCCCCTAACTGTCTAAGCCCCTCCCACATTGACGTAAGCCACTCCCCCTAACTGTCTAAGCCCCTCCCACATTGACGTAAGCCACTCCCACTCACACAGGTATACACACACACACACACTCACACAGGTACTCACTCACTCACACACACACACACACACACACACTCACACAGATACTCACTCACTCACTCACACACACACACACACACACACACACACACACACACACACACAGCCCAGTAGACACACACACACTGAGCTGGGCAGTAACAGAGAAGCAGGCCTGGTTCAGAGAGACACAGTGACTCCTGTCCATATCCCCATCCACTAGTAAGCATTCCCCATAGACTCCCACATATCCCCCTAGACTGGTATGCATTCCACATAGAGGAGCCAGTAGACACAGACACACACACACTGAGCTGGGCAGTAACAGAGAAGCAGGCCTGCTAGCATACAGCATCCCACTGAAGCAGAAGGCCTTGTACACCAGCAGTCTTTATTCGTTGCATGCAGTAGCTCACAGGACAGCAGATGGCTGAATAACTGGTAATGTACACACACACACACACTCACACACACACACACACACACACACACACACACACACACACACACACACACATCCAGTCACACACACACACAGACACGTCCAGCAGGTCTGATATTGGTCCGGCTGGACTCGCCTCGAAGAGTAGATGTCGAAAAATATGTATTGTGTGGGGAAAAGGCGAAGGAAAAAAAAGAATAAAAATAAGCCCCGCCCCCTTTTTAAAAGCCCCGCCCCCTTTCCCCCTTCCCCATAGACTCCCATTAATTTTGGCCTTACCTGTTCTCCGGTTCTCCTTGGGGTCCCACACTTAAGCCCTCCCCGAGATGCAAGCCCCTTCCTGGGCTCGCAGCGAGGGAGAGCCCCTCCGCGATCCTGGAAGTATTGATAACTGGTACCCTAAGGACATTTTTGGTTGAAATTGAAAATGTGTAAACAGACTGTTCCACCTGGGACTTGAACCCAGGTCTCCCCGCTTGCCAGCCGGGAGACTTAACACACTGACCCACCGTGCAGGTCATGAAAGGTCATTGCCAGATACAGAGGATAATGATATTCTTCTGTGCAGGTTGAATGAGCTGTCTGTGTCTGTGTCCTATCTGATCATGTGTAGAATCCACAGTCTCTCTGTGTGTGACTCTGTCTGCCTGTGTGTGACACAAAAAAACTAAAAACTAAAAAAACACTGGGTTACAGGGGATTTGAACCCAGGCCTCCCGGTCTAATAGACAGGAGACTTAACACACTGAGCCACTGTGACAGAGCTGGGAGACGAAAAAAAAATCACCTACTTGAAGAAATTCAGTCCCACATCTGTTCACAAGGCTCTGATCAGTGTAGAATCTCTGTCCTCTGTCTCTCTGTCCTATCTGATCATGTGTATCATCATGTAGTCATGTAGTCATGTCATCATATCTGATATAATCAATCACACTGTCATACAGGCAGCAGCAGCAGCAGACACAGTCTAGAAAAGGTCAATAGGTCATTGGATTTGAACCCTGGCCTTCAGCGTTAAAAAGACAGACTGAGACTTAAGACTGAGCTACTCGGGCAGTCCTGAGAAAAAAAGACTCATCTACTTCAAGATATTTCACATGATTTCATTTCACATCTCACCATCATAGTGAAGTAGCTACATCAGGTGCATCACCGTTACGCTCTCATCCCTGAGATAGATAGATAGATAGATAGATAGATAGATAGATAGATAGATAGATAGATAGATAGATAGATAGATAGATAGATAGATAGATAGATAGATACTTTATTTATCCCCGTGAGGAAATTCATTTTGCCGCGCCACTCCACTAAAAACCACACATAACAACACAACACAACATAAAGGACAGACAACAACACTGGGCCAGCCATGTACAGTATATAAAAAACAGTGAGATCTGATATAAAAGTGGATTAAAAGGATGGCTATAGTTATTTATATTAAAATACTAAAAAAGTGATGATGATGATGATTAAAATAAATAATAAATACAAATTCAGGAGCCTTGACCCCGACTGCTACTTTAGTTGCCATTGAACAGTCTTAGTGCAGCCGGGATAAATGATTTTTTATATCGCTCCGTCCGGGAGCGGATCGTAATGAACCGCCCTCTGCGGCGGCTGCTGGTTTGCCCAGCGAGGACATGATGGAGGGGGTGGTTGGGGTTGTCCCTGATGGACAGCAGCTTACTCCTAGTCCTTCTCTCCACCACCGTCCCCAGAGAGTCCAGGCTCCTTCCCACCACTGAACCCGCCTTTTTTATGAGCTTGTCCAGCCGTCCGGTATCCCTCTTGGTGATGTTTCCCCCCCAGCAGACTGCAGCGTAGAAGAGAATGCTGGCCATGACAGACTGGTAAAACATGGCCAGCATCTCTCCACACACTTCAAAAGACCTAAGTCTTCTTAAGAAGTACAGCCTGCTCTGGCCCTTCTTATAAAGTGCCTCTGTGTTGGTGGACCAGTCCAGTTTGTCGTCCAGATGCACCCCCAGGTACTTGTAGGTCTTCACCACCTCGATATCCTCGTCCCGGATGTTAATGGGCAACCGAGGTGGCTTAGACCTACGGAAGTCTATAACTAGCTCCTTGGTCTTGGTTTGGTTGAGGAGCAGACCATTCCTCTCGCTCCAGACGCTGAAGGCTCCTATCAGATCCCTGTACTCCCCCTCCCGTCCATCCCTCACGCACGCCACTATGGCTGTATCGTCAGAGTACTTCTGTACGTGGCAGGACTCAGAGTTGTATTTGAAGTCTGATGTGTACAGGGTGAACAGGAAGGGAGCCAGCACAGTTCCCTGCGGAGCCCCGGTGTTGTTCACTACTGTGTCCGAGACACAGTTCCCCAGCCTGACTGACTGTGGCCGTCCAGTGAGGTAGTCCATGATCCAGGATGTAGTGGAGGGATCAACCCCCATATCTGAAAGCTTCTCTCGGAGTAGAAGAGGCTGGATGGTGTTAAAGGCACTTGAAAAGTCAAAGAACATTATCCTCACCTGACTTCCCGGCTCATCCAGGTAGGAGTAAGCACGATGGAGGAGGTAGAGGACAGCGTCATCCACACCAACTTTTTCCTGGTACCCGAACTGCAGGGGATCACGTGCATGTTCAGTCTGTGGTCTCAGATGTCTCAGAAACAGCCGCTCCAGTGTCTTCATACTATGTGAAGTGAGGGCAACCGGTCTGTAGTCGTTGAGCTCGGCCGGGCGCCCAGTTTTGGGTACTGGCACGAGACATGATGTTTTCCACAGAACCGGCACCGTCCCTGACTGTAAACTCAGGTTGAAGAGCTTCTGGAGGGGCTCAGCCAGTTGGTCTGCACAGATGATGTTACAGGCCACTAGGGAGAGTGCTGCTGCTGCTGCTGCTGCAGCCTATGATCAGTCCACTCTGCTAGTAGGTGTGTCAAACAACATTAACATACATGGGTGTGGTGGAACAAGCACTTATTGACAACTACACCAAAAGGGTACCTTCTTTTAAAGAAAAGGATTTATTGCTTTAGTGAAAAGTACATTTACAAGTGGTTACAAATATTCAGACAACATTCATATAACATTGACTACACAACTAGCATAGGTAAAGGCTATTTACTATACTAAACCATTTCTAGTAACACAATATTATATGAATGAATGAATGAATGAATGGTCTTTATTGTCATTGATATAGTACAGGTACCAAACAACGAAATTTGGGAGGGGGGGGGGGCTCCCCTGGTTGGTATGTTTTTGGTGATGTTCAGAAGACGACGAGGGAGAGATTTCCAAGTTAGCAGATGTACCTGCTTCTAAAAGGAGAGGAGTGAAGAGGCCCCAGCCCAAGCTGGACTCTCAGAGGTACACAATGTTTGCATGTGTAGAGGGAGACATTGCTCTTGGTCCAGCTGATCCATACAGGGTAACTTGTAACATGGCTTTAACTCGTAGACGATGTCTGCGTTTTGAAACTGTGTAGCATAGAAGGTGTAGCATACTGTTCCCCTTAGCTTACTTTGTTTAACTCTGAACTTTCTTTTCAAGAAATCAAACGGTATGCTATATGTTGCTGCAGAAATGTTTGATGATGGTCAGTGTTATTTTTCCTGCAGGCTGTGCTCTGAAAGAGGACTTCCGGCTCTACGCACCCTGTTTGACAATGTTCACTTCAAAGGCAAAGGACATGAGGTAATCTTAACTGTCGTCAGGTCCTGTAGGGATAGGCTGTTATTTATCATAAAGGAATCAAATTAATGATCCATGACGGCCAAATGTTTTGTTTTATTTATTTTGTTGTAAGCTAAAAAATGTGTGTGTGTGTGTGTGTGTGTGTGTGTGTGTGTGTGTGTGTGTGTGTGTGTTTGTGCGCATGTCCGTCCATCCGTGTCCAGACTGAGAATCTGAAAGTGTTGATGCAGACTATGGAGAATTGGGCTCACAGACTGTACCCCAAACTGCAGTTTGATGACTTCATAGGCAAACTAGAGACATTAGGCAGCAAAAAAGAAGTGCAGGTGAGAAAAACAAAGGAAAACCTCTCCCATATGATCCTCAATGGCTTTAGTGTGTTTAAAAAACATGTGTGAAACCTTAATTCTTGCTTTATTTTCATCAGACTTGTCTCAAGCGAATACGATTGGACATGCCGTTGACACATGACGATTTCATAGGCAAAGACGGTAAGATACAAATGTCACTATCCAGGCAGGGCATCTTTACAGTAATACACCAAACACTAGGTGGAAAACAATGGAAGTGTCTTTTTGAAGTAACCACGGGTATGATAATGTTATTACTACAGAAGAGCCTTGACTTGTCATGTTCCTAAACAAACGTAGTGATTCACAGGCTGAGTGACTTTCTCAATTCATCCAGGTGAGGAGGGGGAGGAAGCAGTACGGAGAGAAGACCCTATCCATGACGACCCAGACCCGTTCGGAGATGGAGGTTTCGCTGACGAACCCCCAAGACTGATCCACTCCACCCCAGCCCCCGCCCCCGCTCCCACGGCCCTCCCCGCCCTGACCGAGGAGCAGCAGAGACGTATGGAGCTGAACAAACAGTTGGCCCTGGAGAGAAGACTGGCGCGTATGCAACAGCACACAGGTCAGTCACCCAACCACACCCAGAAGGACATTTTGACAGGGTAGAAAATGTATTTGTAGTTCGAAACAGTAAAAAAAAAAAAAAAACACCAGTGGGTTATTTTCATGAAAGCTGTTGTACCTTTAAAATCATCTTGGGTTCATGTGGGCAGCGGGCTACAGGGGCGCCAAATATGGCTGACTCTGTGCCTAGAGCAATAATACCAAATTCCAACAATTGACTTACTAGTGTGCCCTTGAGTAAGGCACTTAGCCCTCAGTTACTCCAGGGGGAATGTCCCTGTAATTCGTAATTGTAAATCGCTTTGGATTAAAAGCGTCTGCTAAATGACAATAAATTGCATGGCAATAAATCAGTTAAAAAATAAAATAAACAAGATCTCCCTCCCTCCTCAGAGGCCTCCCTGACCGCGACTCTGAGTCAGTCAGCTGAGGAACCCTCCACCAGCTCCTCATCACACTTCTCCAGTCAGAGGAACCATCAAGAAGACAATGTTGATGATGATGATGATGATTTGGACCGCAGCCCAAAGAACAGACCCCTAGACAAAGGCTCTCTGCTGGAGCCAGACTCCCCAGTGTGTGAGAGGAGAGACACCAGCAACAACCCTATTCCTGAACTGAGCAACAGCCAGGAACACAGCGACTGACACACACACACACACACACACACACACACACGCGCACACACACACACACACACACACACACACACACACACACACACACACACACACACACACACACCATCAAGGTACCTTGAGAGGACTACCAAGCTACGGATGTCAAGGTACACACACCATCAAGGTACCTTGAGAGGACTACCAAGCTACGGATGTTTTTGCCTGTTCAAGTTCTTACAAGTCACCAACGTGGTCATATTATTGACAGTTTTTTCCTGTTCTACAAAAATGCCATGATGAAAGCCAAACACCATGTTGGATTGAAGAGTTGATATACTGTTTGTTTTGACAATTCACTTGAAGGGGCCTTAATGATGTTTCCTCAAACCATGTTTGTCCTTATGTGTAAGGATGCTGTTGCGCAAAGAGCTAACTTTGATTATGCTTTTTTTGTTCTTTTTTTTTTTCATCAAACATTTCTTGTTGTCAATAAAAGTATTTTAAAAATCCTTTTAAAAACATCTGGGTCTATTGCTCTGTCACCTAGCATTTTGGAGTTTAGCTTGCAACGTCGCGAGCGTGTTAGCGGCTAAATTACAGTAACTTCCTCTTATACGTTTTGGTAACGGCCCTGGTAACAATCTATGCCACTTGCAAAGAAGATAAGGGTTAGTTCAACCTTATGTTGCGGTGTTTGCTCAATTTGATGTTTGAAACTGGTCAGAGTAGATCCAGTTCACATTGGGAAGGATCAATGCTTTGGTAGGTAGCCTAGAGGTTAGAGAGGCTGGCTAGAAGTTGGCTGACTAGTTTGATCCCTGCCTCAGGAGGGAGCTTGCATGTGGCCTTGAGCAAGGCACTTAACCCCTAATTGCTCTAGGGGTGCCAAATATGGGTGACTCTGTGCCTAGAGCAAAAATACCAAATTCCAACAATTGACTGACAAGTTGATTGCAGGGCAAATAAATCAGTAAAAAAAAATGCAAAGCTCTTCATAGCACATTTCAATGTAGTACACCTCCAACATACCTGTCTAAACTCAGAGAGCAAATGACACTATGGAAAGATAAAAGGTAAAACACACAAGTCCATCTGATTTAAGGAATGAATGAGAGAAGCGGTGGGAATGCTTTTTATTTTATTTGATATGCCGAGAAGTTTTGGGAATTTTTTTAGTTATTTTTTTTTAAATAATCGGTATCCTCAGAGCCCCAGGTACTCCTTTGGGGATAATAGCCTGTGAAAGAAAGAAAAAAGTCATTTACACTGTTACTTCAGTCAAGCTGCATGTTACTGTAAAGAACACATTTTAAGTTCAGGAAATAATCAATATATATATATGTTTTCTGCATTACACAGAAAGCAGTAAACCAAAGGTGAAAATGTCTAAAACGGGTCTTAAAATAGCTGGGAGGGTCTTACCTAAACAGGCAACTCTCCTGATATGGGACACAGCATTTCCCAGAAGACCATGGCCCTTCTCCTTGGTAGCTGTAGAGACATTAAAAAACACATTACTCTCTGTCTGTTAAAAGCAGTCATAACCATAATGTAACTCAACGCAGAAGAGAGAAAACAAATGGCTCAAATAAGTACTGACTCTCCAGTGTCTTGGGGATGGGCGCCATGGTTGCTGCGGGGTCCATCATTGTTGCGGGGTCCATTGGGTCCAGCAGCGCTCCAGGTCCCTGTCCTGGACCCGTGGAGGCCATTACACTGGGGTTCAGAAGTTCGGGGGACCTCCTCACTGGACATATTGTTACTAGGAAAAAACATGATAAAATGTTCGTCAACATCACCACGGTCATTACAGTCAGCACTCGAGTTGAGGGGGGATGAGGGGGGATGGCATCCCCTCTGAAATAAAAACAGTAAAAATCACCCCCCTTCTAAAACTGCCATCCCCCCTTTCCACCCCTTATGTCATTCTATCAATGAACGTGGTATTACTGCTATTTCAACATTTAGTTTTGCGCATATTGAGTAAAATACTGTGGGCGAGGGGGCACGCGCACACATGCAATGACATTTTTACCAAGTCACTGACGCTGTGGGGATGCTAAAATTGTCCCCATATGATAAAATCCACCATCCCCCCCCTGATTTTCTTTTACAACTTGAGTACTGATTACAGTCATTACAGACTGAAAAAAAAACATGATCAAATTATCGTCATCATCACCACAGTCATTATAATCATTACAGACTGACTGGGTGTAAGGAGTTAAGCCACAGCAGTAATTACCGTACCTGCACTCCTAGAGTGTATGTGTCCTGGAGTGGTAGATGGAGGATCCCACAGACAGCAAGAATTCATGACGGGAACCATCTTAAGGGCAGCTGTCGTTGGTGGAGCCATCATTGGTGGAGGTGATGGAAAGGGCATGCTCTGTGAAAAATAATTATATAAATAAAATCTGCTCAATGAAACTAACCTGAATGAGTTGGATAAAAAGCAATGCTTGTACAGTTAGAATATGACTGCTGTAAGATGATAGTTAAATGTGGACCTTAAGGTGTAGCTGGATCTAAATCCTGCCCCTTGTCCTCTGATGAAGCGCATGTTTTACCCCTGTGTGTAGTAATCTGGGGTCTCACCTCAAGGCAGGTTTTTGGTCGAACTCCCAGCTGTTGTGGAGGCTCAACACCCAGAGCGCCAATCTCCAGCAGATCCCACTTATATAGGGGGTTGGTGTCAGGGAGCTGTTGGGGATTAAATGCCTTCAAGAAGGCAAACTGTGTCGGGGTCACAGTGTTTTTGGCCACTGCCTTATCCAGAACCATCATGGGCATTGTCCAGGCGATCTCCACCTGAACCATCATGGGCGATGTCCTCCTCACCATGGAGAGGGCCTTTGGAAGGAGCTCCACCTTCCAGAGGCACGTTTTAGTGTCAAGCTGTTGTGGAGGCTCAACCTCCTGACTAAGAAGCTCCACCTCATCCCTCTGTGGAGGGGTAGATTGGGGCTCCCAACCTTCCCTCTGTGGAGGTGGTACAACCTCAGGGGCTGTCATGATGTCCTGGGGCTCTGCCTTGGCCTCATCAACAGACTGGAGGGTCTGGTGGAGGGTTATTTCCTCCACACCTGTAGCCACACCCACAGCACCCATCTCCAGATCCCACTTTGATGCGGGGTCAGCGTCAGGGAGGATGTCCCCCTGGTCCCTCTGTTGGGGATTAAATGTTGTATAGAAGGCAAACTGTGTCGTGGTGTCTGCCTTGGCCTGAGAGTTGACACCTGTCATGGGAGGTGTGTTAACCACTGACAGGGCCTTTGGGAGGAGCTCCACCTCTTTCCTCTGGGGAGGGGTAACAACCTCCGGTGCTGTGTCTTCATCCCTGTGGGTAAAGAGGAGGACACTGGGAATCTCCACCTCTGGTAGGAGCTCCACCTCATCCCTCATCATCGTCCGATGGAGGGTCCTTTTCTCAACTAGGACACTGGGAATCTCCTCCTCATCCCTCTGTGGAGGGGTACATGCCTCTTTGGCCTCATCAACAGACTGGAGGGTCTGGTGGAGGGTCATTTCCTCAATGAGGACGCTGGGCATCTTCACCTCAACCGTCATAGGAGGTGTCCTCACCATGGAGAGGGCCTCTGGAAGGAGCTCCACCTCATCCCTCTGTGGAGGGGTACATGCCTCTTTGGCCCTGGGGCCCTCTTCTCTCTGAGGAGGGGGTACAACCTCAGGGGCTGTCATGATGTCCTGGGGCTCTGCCTTGGCCTCATCAACAGACTGGAGGGTCTGGTGGAGGGTTATTTCCTCCACACCTGTAGCCACACCCATAGCCCATGTAGCCCATGTAGCACAAGATCTCCAGATCCCACTTTGATGGGGGGTCGGCGTCAGGGAGGATGTCCCCCTGGTCCCTCTGTTGGGGATTACATTTTGTATAGAAGGCAAACTGTGTCGTGCTGTCTGAGAGTTGACACCTGTCATGGGAGGTGTGTTTACCACTGACAGGGCCTTTGGGAGGAGCTCCACCTCTTTCCTCTGGGGAGGGGTAACAACCTCCGGTGCTGTGTCTTCATCCCTGTGGGTAAAGAGGAGGACACTGGGAATCTCCACCTCTGGTAGGAGCTCCACCTCATCCCTCATCATCGTCCGATGGAGGGTCATTTTCTTAACAAGGACACTGGGAATCTCCACCTCATCCCACTGTGGAGGGGTACATGCCTCTTTGGCCTCATCAACAGACTGGAGGGTCTGGTGGAGGGTCATTTCCTCAATGAGGACGCTGGGCATCTTCACCTCAACCGTCATGGGAGGTGTCCTCACCATGGAGAGGGCCTCTGGAAGGAGCTCCACCTCATCCCTCTGTGGAGGGGTACATGCCTCTTTGGCCCTGGGGCCCTCTTCTCTCTGAGGAGGGGGTACAACCTCAGGGGCTGTCATGATGTCCTGGGGCTCTGCCTTGGCCTCATCAACAGACTGGAGGGTCTGGTGGAGGGTCATTTCCTCCACGAGGACACTGGGGATCTTCACCTCACCTGTCAAGGGAGGCGTCCTCACCATGGAGAGGGGCTCTGAGGAGAGCTCCACCTCATCCCTCTCTAGAGAGATTATCTGTGGGTGGTTCTCATTTGAGACAGACTTTGGTCAAAGTCAAAAATAAGAACAATTAGTCCAAAACAATGAAACATACAGTTGATATCATAGTAAGTGACACACTCATATTATGATAAAAACCTGCACACAATATTTGCATGCTGTATTGATTGAGAATGTTTATTTTGGTCCCTTTACAATTCATAATACAGATATTAAAAATGTACACAGTCACAATGCGTAACACCAGGACCAAAAAGGTGTAGGCTGAAGCCATGGCTTATTGCGCCTACCCTTTTTACATGTATGGGTTTTTCCCCATGAGTACATAATCAAAACATTGAAACTTTTATAAACAAAAATTCACTTACGCATCTTAACAGAAAACTCAAAAGTACCAAACAAAAAACTATATTAATGCACCTAACCTTTTTACATTAGTGGTTTTCCCCTTATGAGTGCATAATCAAGACATAGAAACATTTATAAACACATTTTTACTTAAGCATGTTTTCAAAAATACCAAACAAAACTATATTTATACCTCTGTTTTATACTTGTTAATCATCTTATTTTTTTGTAATTTCTTTAATCCTTTTAGTGTACTACACATTTTCATTTCCTTTTCAAAAGTATTCCATAAGTTAACTCCTTTAACTGTTATACATCTTTGTTTTGCATTTGTTCTAATCTTTGTTTTCATAAACATACATATTCCTCTGAGTTCGTAATTACTCTGTCTAACTTGAAACAGTCTCTGGATACAGTCTGGAAGCATCTTATTTTTTACTTTATACATTACTTGTGCCATTTTGAAGTCCAAAATGTATCAATACATACAAATGTCACCATTATCAATATCACCACCACGATAATTACACTCAGAGTTATTGACATTGTTATTGACATGTCTGGCTATTAGGACATTACATTAAATTACATATCCTGTATGAGACTCATCTGACTACCTTTTGAAGGGTAAGCAGCAGACTGTCCATCGACTCTAAGGTGAGCAGCAGACTGTCTATCGACTCTAACCCTGATGTTCCACGTTCTGAGGCTTGTCCTCCAGACTCTTGGGGCGTGACTGAAGGACCAGTAGGCTGGCCAGACGGTACCTCATTCCCAGGGGCCACTGGGTAATAATAATGGTAATGATTGTTGATCACACCATAGTTATGGTTGATGTTCTGCAGTGCACCCCCACCAGTCTGGCTCCATTGGTAGCTCCCTGTAAAAAAAAAAAAAAAAAAAGGAAACGGAGAAGAGGGTTGATACTCAGTCTTCAGATAAGGGGGTATCAATCATTATACATTATAATAACAGTTAGTTCCGACTAAGTAATTTGATTGGACAAGAGGCATTCCACGAGTGCCGATATACAGTATAACAGTACTGGGACTTTTAACTAATCACTCCGCCGCACAGGTGTTCTACTAAATGTTATAATTAGACTACATGTTTGTGTTCAGGTTACTAGGCAACAGTGCAGTTGACGTTCAGTTGCGGAGCCAAAATAAATGATTAAATAAACAAACAAATCATAATCTGTTGTCGCTTATTACTGTTAACTAATAAATTGCGCTCTAGAACTGTTAAAAATAAAACAAGTATAAAAGCAATATCACACTTGTGGTCGTGCTGTTATACTGAATATCAGCACTCCCTCTCGTGTGATAATGCTTAATTAAGACTCATCAGGAGTAGTGTGTGTAATGCTTACCTCCAACATCGTCTTGTCTCCTGTGGTTTTGAGCGTTACGTGCTCTGCTTTGCCCGTCAACAGGACACCGTCCACACTGCAAAAAGTAAATCTAAGTAAGATGAAATATCTTAAATCAAGGCAATATATGCTTGTTTTCTGTCCGACTGCACTAGTTTTAAATTGTCCTGTTCTGTTGGCAGGTAATTTAGCTTATTTTAAGTAATATATCCCCCATTTTATAGTCAGTGTTTGAGGTTTGATTACTCACGGGAGTGCTATCCATGATAGGCCACTGGCCACCTCCTCTAAGGCAGCTGTGTCTTCTTGGTTTGTAAAGTAGGGGGCATTGAAATGATGCTCTCTCTTGTAGTAGATATGTAATGACACAGTAGTAGTATATTTTCTATCTCTCTAACTGATCTTCGTCTGCAACAGAGTGGTCTCAAAGAAGAACGACACTAATTCTAATGTGTCATTTTGCCATTTATGTGTCAGAACGACACTAATTCTAATGTGTCATAAAGCCAATTTCGCCAGTGGATTATGACGCATAACCACGCCCCCCGCTCGGTTCATGGGTCTACAAATCAATTTCATTTGAATAGATTCTCCCTAATTAAATACATTTATTAACTAACATACACTCACCTGCGCATCAGCTGGTCATTGAGCATATTTGCCTCAGTTGGTCTGAGTCTATTCTCAAAATGCGGTCGAGGACAAGAGCCTTTAGCAGACCTAGTCTAATTGATATAGGAAAAGTGCTATACAAATAAGTTATTATTATTATTATTATTATTATTATTATTATTACAAGACTAAAAAATCCCTCACTCACATGCTTCATTTCCTCAGAACGTTAGTAACTATAAATGGTTTGAAGTCTGCGAATTAGCGTTATTTTTGGTGTAGGCTGCTTGTATAAGAGTGTGCCTATAATAGCGGAGGTATTGATTGATTGATTGAAAACTTTATTAGAAGATTTGCAGAAGTAGGTACATGAAAGTACATATTACAAGGTCAACTAACAGGATAAAAACCCAAGAAAGCCACTGGCTTATTTCAATTTGGGTCCTTGATTCTCAATTCATCGTCATCGGTAAACATTATGAAAATTGATGTTCACAGAAATAGTGATAGAAAATGAATTGAAACTCATAGATGCAGTCTCTCTCTGATCCAACGTGATGTTTTCGCCACAAAACGCTCTGCTAATAATTCAAAGATGACATGAGTACACAAGTAGTGTTCTTGTCGTTGTTTTGATTGACAGCACAGTGAATACGGTTTAGGAAATAAATAAATTCATCATTAGCAAGAGGTTGCATGGTTTTATTCATGGTTTTATTCATTCATGCAAATTGGAGGAAAGATAATTATCCACACTTCTGCATAAAACCACTAACAATAAAGTGGTTTATAACTTTATGAATTCAATTTAAGAACATTACCCAAAAAGGGTAGAGGGGAGTGATGGTGTAGGAATTTAATTCCAGTGCTTGCTGTCAAATATGCAATACATTCGTTTTTTTTTACTGTTGTTCAACAACTATCTCCACTGTACTTATATTTTAGACACACTCCACATGGTGGAAATTAAAGGGAATTTCTGGACTTTCTCAATTATTATTCAAGGATGTAAATTCAGCCATGATGTATTCCTATGGGAAACATCCACTTGTTTTAAAAGGGAAGATTTAACATGAATTAAAAGCCCATATTATCCAGCCTGCATTGGAAAGCAAGAAACACAAATGAAGCATTAAAGGCACAACCTGGGTTTTGTTTTGTTTTTCATTTAAATGTTTAGGCAGAATATTACTTATAAATGTCTAATGAGCGTAGTACAACTGTCTCACCTTAATAGCATCCAAAATCAAAAGTTAACTAACCCTTCCCCTGCCAAACAGTGGGGTGCAAAGATTTGGGCACTCCTGGTTTAAATGTCTGTTACAATTAATCTCCAAGTGATTGAAAGCAAACCTGAACACTAAATGCTACAAAGTTAAACATGACACCTCTCTGCCAATTTTAAAGCAAGGTTTCTTTTTTATTATAATAAAAAACGTTTTACTCCAAGGTGATTTACTCGGCTTCAATGAGTCAGGTGAATATAATTCTAGGGTTGAACTATATATTCTGAAGTAACTCCATGCCTTCTAACGTATCCGTATATATTATTGAAAATCTGTGGAGAAATCTCAAACATGCCGTGCATGCAAGAAGGCCGAAGAATATTTCTGAGCAAGAGGTGTTCTGCCAGGAAGAATTCCCAAAACAAGAATTGAAAGACTCTTACTAGGCTACAGGAAGTGTTTGCAAGCTGTTATAGTTGCCCGAGGAGGAGTTACAAACTACTAGCTGACAGGGTTCCCAAACCTTTGCACAAGGCCTTTTTCCTTGTTTTATTATTTTGAAACTGTAAAAAGTTTAAAGATAAAAATGTATCTTACTTTAAAATGTGATGAAATGTGTCATGTTTAACTTTGTACCATTTCGAGGTTAGGTTTGCTTCTTTTCACTTAGATATTAATTGTAAAAGGCATTTTGACTAGGGGTGCCCACCCCACTGTATAATACCCAAACTAGAAGCTGCCAGAAATGTGGCTGAAAAACCAATTAAGAATTGCACCTTTAAAAAGAAGAAACCAGCATGCCAAGAAACATCAATCAAAAAACTCTACAGATACTATACATTTCTCCCTGAGATTGACTGGGATTTAGAGTTCCCAAAGCTACTGTGAAAATGTACCCTTTAAACCATACATCTATTGTATTCTAGAAACTAGTTGATAGTTTTTGATCATTGATAAGTGATAGATGGCAAAAAAATAATTTTTAAATCAGCATTTATCAAAAAATAATAATGATTAACACGACGCTATAATCTTTAAAATCGTCCCAGAGACGAAATGTACATCGTAAGTACCCCCTGCTGGATTGGAGGTCAGAGTCACTGTTAGAGGCAGGAGAAGTGTGGTGGTGGTGGTACTTCATCTAACTCTGTACGTGTATGTGTCTAACAGAGGTCTTTGAGGTCAGTGTGCTGGTTAAGTTGGCTGCTGTAGGAGGACTCCCAGTCCCTTTCGAACACGGCCTGCAGCTGTGACTGGAACGTGCCACCAAGCGATTGGGACGCAGTTTGGTTCACCACCAGCCCCGACCCGGCAGTGGTCACAAAGTAGTCCCCAGACCAGTTAGAGGTACTTTGAGAACACAAGACCAGACCAGTTAGAGGTACCTTGAGAACACAAGACCAGAACAGTTAGAGGTACCTTGAGAACACAAGGAAACAAGATGCCTTAGAGCTGATAGATGGAATCTGTTACACTGGATTTCAATAAAGAATCTGCGTAAAATGAAAAATGAAATGAAAATTTCCTATTTGTGTAAAGTCGACACATAAAATACGCTCAACATTTATGCCTAGAGATACAATGGGTGATGCTTCAAATGATATCTGAGCAAACAGGTTTTTATTTCAGATAGGGTTGGGGACAATTGAATTTCAATGCAGTTGATTCAGGAAGTATTACTATTATTTTTTTTAATCAATGATTGCTAAAAGGGCATTCATTTTCAGTGAACTCTCAATAAATTGGAAAAAATGAATTGTTTTCAAATATTGGAAGTGTGAACTCAAATCACTTCACAAATTCAAATTGACCTTAACCCTGTTTTTGAGAGAGTGAATCAGTGGTCTAACAATGATTCACAATGCTTCCTAAGGATGACTTAAGGATGACTTTGATCTCACTAATGTTGATATATCTCACTACTGTTGAGTCTAGGAGAGAGGTGTATTACCTATGTAGGCAACCTTGTCTGTCACCATGTACTTGTTGTGGTTAACTCTGGCGAAGGGTATTTTCTTTTGCTTGGGATTGGCTGGCACAACGAAGATTTTCTGGAAAATAGAGAAGCAGAAATGGTACCATAAGCTCTTTTTAAATGTGACATCCTGTGCCCAATGACTTGCCCATATTGTGCCTAAACGTGTCATACTCTCAACCAAGCAACCAACACATACATCTCTGCTTACAACCTAAAGAAGACACTGTTCAACACCCAAACACCTCCATCCTTTCTGGACGTAGCTTATTAACAACATAAACAAAACAATGTCGATGAATCATCAACATGAGGATTATGTCTAAAAACTAACGTACAGTAAAGTGACAAAATAAGAAAGCAACTCTTAAGTCTAGGCCTACTCACCACCTGGATGTCCAGCCTTCTCTTGGGTTCCTGGTCCGAGGCCAGGGAGCGCAGGAAGGGCAGCATGATAGGCTGTGTGCTGGCCCAGCAGCTGATCAGCAGACGCACGCGCACACGCTTCTCATATGCCACTCGCCTCAGCTGAGTGTCAATGTCGGCCCAGTACCTGCAGAGGGCGCCAGACCCACAGGGTTAGGGCCCAGAGATGGGGCTTTATTCATTCCATAACAGACAAACGCTCTAGGAGCCTTTTTACAAGACATGCTGGTAGGTAGAGCCATCTGACCAATGAGCTAGAGTAAGACTAATGAGCTAGAATAATACTCTCCATCAGCTTTGCCTCTCCACAACTTCAACTTTACCTCCAGGAACACTTATCATTGAACAATACTACTAGGCAATTGTTTGTCACACATTTTTATATTTATATCAATCTATTAATTTTGGCTTTATTAGACTAAACATTCCTGAGTCTGAGGCCTGCAAACTTACTTACTGCAAAAAGAAGCTGTTAATGAGTTCATGGGCATTGGGAGGAATGCCTCTCGGTGAGCAACGAGATCATTTTGGGGCATTATTTCCCTTTTTGGCTCAAGAGCGGAGGCTCTCTAGAATGTAACTTCCTAAGCAAAGTGGTAAGCAAAACTGACTTTAGATGGTTGCATAAGGGCTAATTCCCCAGTCTCCCTGAACTTAAAGTGGCAGTGAAGTTCCCTAGGAGGCTGACTGACCGTTTGGGGTGTGAGAACTCTGTGGTGAGGAAATAGTTCCTGACAACAATGTAGACAAACTGCTGTGCGTCCTCCATGACACTCCGGATGGACTGAAGGTCTTCGGTCCTCCCCGCGGCACAGAAGGATGGTGGGGAGCTCTGGGGAGGCAGGATATTGTTGTTAGCATGTGGGTAGTTATAAAGGGATAGTTCACGACACTACACGACACAGACATTATCAGCAGCAACATTTCTTTGCAAGAACTATCCCCACACATAGCGTTGGGGAGACATACTATAGTAAATACACTATAATAATATACATAATAATATCATAATATTAAATCACAGAATGGACCTATCGCTAAGCCACGCCCCCTTTGAAAACTCGGACAAACAAACAACGCTTCACTGGCATTGACTGACTGACCGACCGTGACTGAATGACATTCAATGACTTACAATGGCGGGAGTTGGCAAATTTCTGATTTCTGATTTACCACAGCAAGTAATAGACATGTTTTTTTGAAGATGACAAGAATATTTAGTCTCGAAGCTTTTCACCATCAGATATTAGCGAGTTGTTTGTCCGAGTTTTCTGCTTGTTGTGACTTTTGCTGTGATATGATTGGACAATTTCTATTCTGGTGCGTCACGTGGCTTCGTGATAGATCCATTCCCTCAGGTCTTACAGATAGATAGACGCTGGAGGCCGTGCCGTTGAGTGGCAGCTGCATGGGCGTGTCCTTGTTGTAGGCGGTGGAGTAGCTGCTGGGCCAGGGGGAGGGGATACTGATGACGTCACTCTGGCCCAGATACCAGTAGGCCTCGAAGATCTTCCCCAGGTCTTCAGCCAAGCAGCTGCAGTTGTACACCACGGCTCCCAGCTCCTTCACCTGAGCAGGGACACAAGAGAAGACATACGTTTCCCAGTGTTTCAACCAACACTGATCTTTAGAGGTATTATTTTCAGAATCAATGGCTATATAAAGTCCTAAAAATGTATGTACCAATCCTAGAGGAGGGGAGCCACCCCTCCTAAATTTCGTTGTTTGGTACCTGTACTGTAGCAATGACAATAAAGACCATTCATTCATTCATTCATTCATTCATTCATTCATTCATTCATAGATAGCCCTAACCCTAACCCTAACATAAAACAATTTCTTCCTCAAACGACCACAAGAATTATGTTTAGAATGGTGAGAGGAACAACTTCTTCTTCATTTCCATTTTCCCACACTTGAGCTGACAGATTTGTTTTCGAAAATAAAACCGACTGTGTCATAGTGTCATGTCAGAGTGGCTTTGGGACATTGGCTTTGGGACTTACTTTAGACACATAAGGGTTGTCAGGGTATATACAGGAATCTTGAGGTTAATTTAAATACCTTTCTAAGACTTTTTAAAGACCTTGTCAATATTTTTCCAGACCTCTCCGCCACTTCGAGCTGTAACCGTTTACATCAGTGACACCTTTAACTTAACAGCTTTAGTTTGCAATAGACTAGACCACTATCATACAACAGAATTTCCCGTTCATCTTAGTTTTTTAATAAAACTAATACATTCACGAACTTTTACTAAAAGTTTTTAGGACTCAAACTCTTTGGACAGAGTCTAATTCAGAAAAAGACAAAATTCAAGTAAGTATTAAAATCGTGATAATACTTTTTAATACTTATTAAGGGTCTTGATTTTCCCAAAATTGATTTATCAACTTTTAATACTTTTCAAGACACCACGGATACCCTGGTTGTAAGTTTTTTTTATTTTATTTTTTTCTCTCCAGATTTTATCCCCTTTTTCACCCAATTTGGTATCCAATTGAACCCAACCTAGCATCCAATTATCCCCTGCCTATTGCGTAGGATCCGCAGCACGACCCCGTGGCGGCAGCCCCAGAGGAGATCGCCAGGCAGACTAGCTGACTGGCTCCTCGAGCCCGACACCGTTATTCCGGCACCCCGGGGGCGGTGTTGCGCGACGGATCCTTGTCCGGAAATAGTCCTTTACCTCTTTGCGAGCGGCCGCTCAATATGCCGCTCCCTGTGTGCCCTGGCCATATCCGGGTCTGGCGAGACCGGGATTCGATCCCAGTCCCCGGTGGGCAGCTTGCACTAGTGGCTAGTGCTTAGACTGCTGCGCCACCGCGGGGCGTAAGTGTTTTTGATAAATCTAACATATCGGGTTGATCTCATGCAAGCACCACAGATGCTTGTGTGCACCACAAATACGTTGTCTACGGTATTGGTCTTTATGGTCAGACATATCTGATATGGGTATCAGGGTATCTGCATTGCCACTCCTGTAGGGATAGGCTGTTATTTATCATAAAGGAATCAAATTAATGATCCATGACGTCTAAATGTTTTGTTATATTTATTTTGTTGTAAGCTCAAAAATCTGTGTGTGTGTGTGTGTGTGTGTGTGTGTGTGTGTGTGTGTGTGTTTGTGCGCATGTCTGTCCATCCGTGTCCAGACTGAGAATCTGAAAGTGTTGATGCAGACTATGGAGAATTGGGCTCACAGACTGTACCCCAAACTGCAGTTTGATGACTTCATAGGCAAACTAGAGACATTAGGCGGCAAAAAAGAAGTGCAGGTGAGAAAAACAAAGGAAAACCTCCCCCATATGATCCTCAATGGCTTTAGTGTGTTTAAAAAACATGTGTGAAACCTTAATTCTTGCTTTATTTTCATCAGACTTGTCTCAAGCGAATACGATTGGACATGCCGTTGACATATGACGATTTCATAGGCAAAGACGGTAAGACACAAATGTCACTATCCAGGGCATATTTACAGTAATACACCAAACACTAGGTGGAAAACAATGGAAGTGTCTTTTTGAAGTAACCATGGCTATGATAATGTTATTACTATAGAAGAGCCTTGACATGTCATGTTCCTAAACAAAGGTAGTGATTCACAGGCTGAGTGACTTTCTCAATTCATCCAGGTGAGGAGGGGGAGGAAGCAGTACGGAGAGAAGACCCTATCCATGACGACCCAGACCCGTTCGGAGATGGAGGTTTCGCTGACGAACCCCCAAGACTGATCCACTCCACCCCAGCCCCCGCTCCCACGGCCCTCCCCTCCCTGACCGAGGAGCAGCAGAGACGTATGGAGCTGAACAAACAGTTGGCCCTGGAGAGAAGACTGGCGCGTATGCAACAGCACACAGGTCAGTCACCCAACCACACCCAGAAGGACATTTTGACAGGGTAGAAAATGTATTTGTAGTTCGAAACAGTAAAAAAAAAAAAAAAAAAAGAACACCAGTGGGTTATTTTCCTGAAAGCTGTTGTACCTCTAAAATCATCTTGGGTTCATGTGGGCAGCGGGCTACAGGGAACTCATCCAATATCTCAATTCCTCTGCCGACACTTGATTGACTTTGCCATACCCGATATAGAGATTGAATTGCAGACATTTAACCAAATGACCTCAGTTGGTTAATCTTAATTAATTATTTATGAATTAATTAATTAATTGGGGCGGCGGTAGCCTAGAGGTTAGAGAGGCCGGCTAGCACTCGGAAGGCCGCTGGTTCGATGCCCACCTCAGGAGGGAGCTTGCATGTGCCGTTGAGCATCAAGTGCTTCGAGAAACTAGTCCGGGCCCACATACTCACACGCCTCCCGCCCAACCTGGATCCATACCAGTTCGCCTACAGAGCCCACAGGTCCACAGAGGACGCCATCGCGACGACTCTCCACGCCACTCTATCCCACCTGGAGAGGGGAAACAGCTACGCGAGACTGCTCTTTGTGGACTTCAGCTCTGCCTTCAACACCATCCTTCCAGACAGGCTAGTGACCAAACTACTAGACCTGGGACTATCACACTCTATATGTGCATGGATCAAGGACTTCCTGTCCGACCGCCCCCAGAGGGTGCGGGTGGGCTCCCACACCTCCACAGCCCTCAGACTCAGCACTGGGTCCCCCCAGGGCTGCGTG
Source organism: Nansenia antarctica (assembly GCF_963989245.1). Lineage (NCBI taxonomy): Eukaryota > Metazoa > Chordata > Actinopteri > Argentiniformes > Microstomatidae > Nansenia > Nansenia antarctica. The sequence continues at coordinate 65,989,102 of NC_137690.1, forward strand.
CTAAGCCCCATCCTCTACAACCTCTACACCTACGACTTCACCCCCGTCCACCCCAGCAACTCCATCGTAAAGTTTGCAGACGACACCACCGTGGTGGGCTGCATCTCGGGGGGGGACGAGGCGGCGTACAGGGATAAGGTAGAGCAGCTGAGCAAGCTGTGCAAGGTTAACAACCTGCTGCTGAACCAGTCAAAGACCCAGGAAATCATCGTGGACTTCAGGAGGAAAAAATCTGAGGTCCAGCCCCTGCTCATCGACGGAGAGAGCGTGGAGAGAGTCTCAACCCTCCGATTCCTGGGGGTGCACATACAGGATGACCTGTCCTGGAAGAACAACACAGCAGCCACCATCAAAAAGGCACAACAGCGGCTCTACTTCCTGAGAGTCCTCAGGAAGGAACACAACAAGCAGGAGATACTGGTGGCCTTCTACCGTGGCGCATTGGAGAGCATCCTCACCTACTGCATCTGCAACTGGTTCTCCAGCTGCACAACCGCAGAGAGAAATGCACTACAGAGAGTCGTGAGAACAGCCCAGAAGATCACCGGCGCCCCCCTCCCCTCTCTGGAAGAGCTGTACAACACACGCTGCCTCAGGAAGGCCTCCAAGATCTCCAGAGACCCAACCCACCCTGGGTACGAACACTTTGCCCGGCTGCCCTCGAAAAGGCGGTACAGGACCATGTTCGCAAGGACAAACAGACTGAAGCTCAGCTTCTACCCCAGGGCCATCCAGGCCCTGAACACAGCAAAGACCTAGGTTCTGGGCCCTGGACAGTCTGGACGGATTGATGGCAGCTGCTGGATTGAAAAAATCAGGTGTAGTGCTGAGGCACAAATGTGTACATTTCAAGCCTGCAAACTGCGACACTTTAAATGAATGTGCAATAACACTATGTGCAATATGACAACCCTAGTCGTCTTATCTGTACAGTATAGCAAAGTGGATAGTGTACATAGCCTTTATTATTCATCCGGGAAGGGGAGAAACAGCGGACCAAGCCATCACCTCCAGACTCAGGCCCACTGAACGCAGCCCGGGATTGGGAAATGCGGGTAGACCTCAGCCAGAGGCTCACCTTCCCACCCGAAATTGCAGTGACCAACCTGCGCCCAGACCTAGTCCTCTGGTCCAAGTCCTGCCGGCGTGTCTTCATCGTAGAACTGACGGTCCCATGGGAGGAGGCCATCGATGAGGCATTCGAACAGAAGAGGCTGCGGTATGCCAACTTAGCAGTCGAAGCAGAGGGGCGGGGCTGGAACGTGAAGGTGTGGCCAGTGGAGGTGGGCTGCAGAGGCTTTGTAGCCAGCTCCACCACAAGGCTCCTGAGGGCAGTAGGGATCAGAGGACAGGCCCAACGGAAGGCAATCAGAGAACTGTCCACTGCAGCAGAACGGAGCAGTCACTGGCTGTGGCTGAAACGTAGGGACCCAACATGGGCTCCCAAATGACCACGTGGTGCCACCGTGCGACACACACCCAGGCCTGATCAGCCTGTGGTGGGCCAACCTCGGCAGAGGGTGTCTTGTGATAACTGGCCGAAACACCCAATGAGGTCGGGGACCACAACTGAAGATGTGTCGTACTGGTGGCACCACGTGATCATTGCCAAATTCCACTCCACCCAAGAGGACATCTCCAACTCCACTCAATTGTTGTGCTGAATATTTAGGGATTTTAACAACCAGTCCTATTAAGAATCCTATTTATGTAAACCAGCTCCTTTCCCTTCTTGTTTTTTTAGTTTTTTTAGTTTGTTTTTTTTCCTTTTTTTTTTTTTTTTTCTTCTTTCCTAGCACCAGAGGAGCCACCCCTCCCAAATTTCGTTGTTTGGTACCTGTACTATAGCAATGACACTAAAGACCATTCATTCATTCATTCATTCATTAACCCCTAATTGCTCCAGGGGCGCCGAATATGGCTGACTCTGTGCCTAGAGCAATAATACCAAATTCCAACAATTGACTGACAAGTTGATTGCATGGCAATAAATCAGTAAAAAAATAAAATAAACAAGATCTCCCTCCCTCCTCAGAGGCCTCCCAGACCGCGACTCTGAGTCAGTCAGCTGAGGAACCCTCCACCAGCTCCTCATCACACTTCTCCAGTCAGAGGAACCATCAAGAAGACAATGTTGATGATGATGATGATTTGGACCGCAGCCCAAAGAACAGACCCCTAGACAAAGGCTCTCTGCTGGAGCCAGACTCCCCAGTGTGTGAGAGGAGAGACACCAGCAACAACCCTATTCCTGAACTGAGCAACAGCCAGGAACACAGCGACTGACACACACACACACACACACACACACACACACACACACGCACACGCACACACACACACACACACACACACACACACACACACACACACCATCAAGGTACCTTGAGAGGACTACCAACCAAGCTAAGGATGTTTTTGCCTGTTCAAGTTCTTACAAGTCACCAACGTGGTCATATTATTGACAGTTTTTTCCTGTTCTACAAAAATGCCATGATGAAAGCCAAACACCATGTTGGATTGAAGAGTTGATATACTGTTTGTTTTGACAATTCACTTGAAGGGGCCTTAATGATGTTTTTTCATCAAACATTTCTTGTTGTCAATAAAAGTATTTTAAAAATCCTTTAAAAAAAATTCTGGGTCTATTGCTCTGTCACCTAGCATTTTGGAGTTTAGCTTGCAACGTCGCGAGCGTGTTAGCGGCTACATTACAGTAACTTCCTCTTATACGTTTTGGTAACGGCCCTGGTAACAATCTATGCCACTTGCAAAGAAGATAAGGGTTAGTTCAACCTTATGTTGCGGTGTTTGCTCAATTTGATGTTTGACACTGGTCAAAGTAGATCCAGTTCACATTGGGAAGGATCAATGCTTTGGTAGGTAGCCTAGAGGTTAGAGAGGCTGGCTAGCAGTTGGCTGGCTAGTTTGATCCCTGCCTCAGGAGGGAGCTTGCATGTGGCCTTGAGCAAGGCACTTAACAAGTCTCATGATACATTTACATTTTTGGGAATGTAACAGATGCCTTTATCCAAAGCGACTTTTCTTTTTTGCGATTGATGTGTGGTTTCATGTATGTGGGAATAAATGTTTTAAGTGACAAACCAAAAAAAACAAAAACAAAACAAACAAAATATGTTTACAAAATAAATACATCTTTCTTCTTATTCTAATAGATGCGTTTTCATTATTGTTACCGCTGCTTCATAGGTCTGAATAACACTGACAGGCTTTATATGTGTCCCTTGAACAGAGCTTGTATAGAAAAATTATAGCATGCATCATAGGAAGGTGCCTGGGCGCCGCGCAATGATAATTTCCGTCGTTTTCAGTGAAAATGATTTTGTCACCTTTTTGGGCCAGCACCCCTGCATTCCCAAAAAATGTGACAGAAATGAGCCATTGAATTGTTGCACTCTCTCCAGCAATTCCCAGTTCCCGGTGTACCATTCTGTAAGTATTTTCTTCTTGGGGTAATAAAAAACCTAATAATGTTCTTCCATGAAAATTCTCTCCATTGTCCAGAGCTAGAGGTGGTGGATTTTATTTTACATATGTTCAACCATTCTTCCTCAGTTAGGACTATGTTTGCTTCCTTCTCCCACTTATCCCTAACATATAAGGTGGAGTGATTCTTGGTGGACTGTATACTCTTCTGTATAATTCTTGACACCAGTTTCTTGTGGGTGTTGCCCTTATACGCATCAATAAAAATGTTGACGAGACTCATTTCAGAAACCTCATTATTCTTTATATTCTTATAGAAGTAATGCCTCAGTTGTAAATACCTGTAGAAATCGTGTTTCTCTAGGTTGTGATTATCAATAAGATATTGAAAGGCCTGTATTGGATGAAATTAGGTAGGGATGTCCCGATCCCATTTTTTCACTACCGATACCCGGGCTTCAGGTATCTGCCATACCGATATCAATCCGATATTTGTATTTATTGTTTTACTCCTGAATAATAACAAAAACTTCCCCAGTATAGTCCACAACATTTGGCTATTAAAGACTGCCAGCCTTTATTCAAGCAACAAAAACAGTACTCACTGTTACTCACTACTCAGTGACCAACTGGTTTCAAGTTAAAACAATTTAAACAGCAGCATTCAGCATTGTAGAAAAAAATTAGTTACTGTCTGATTTCTAGTTGTAGTGCCTTCAGTTCTCTTTCATAGTATTCGTTTCGTATCTAGTTTAGTTTAGTTTATTATATCGAGGACAATCCAAATACATGAACCATATAAAATACAGTAAAAAAGGCAGCGTTAGCCTAGCCGGCTAATTTTCAGCTGAAGTCCCCGGCCAGTTGCAACATGGCATCCTGAAAAGTAACGTCATTAGTTAAAATAAAACATTTAAATATTCTAAGAACACGTGGCTGAGACAAGGTACCCCAACATTTGACAAAAAAACCATATAACAATATGTGAGGTGCGACATAATTGATGCGTCCATATATAGTCTGGCAGCACTCATGGTCAGTGAGCTTCTGATGTACCTGAAGTTTGCCAGGCCAAACTTCACCCTACCAGACACTTTCTTGATGTGCTCTTTGAAAGTCAGGTTTGAATCAATGATGATCCCTAAATATTTGAACGACGGAACTATACTAATGTTTTGCCCTGAAATGGTTATGTTTGCCGTGGTCATATTGTGTTGTTTGGAGAAGAACATTCCTACAGTTTTTTTAACGTTGAGCTGGAGGCAACAATTCTCACTATGGGAACGCCCCCTGCGTGACCTCATCAGAAACTGAATTACACTGCGCCAGCCCATTGGCTGGCCAAGGCGACGCTTGTGTCACGAGGGACGAGACCCTCCGCCTATATAACACGTACACACGGCATTGTCGTCCTTTGGTCGCTTCTCGCTGGTGCTGACAACAACTGTGCGGGTGGCTAAACAGAGAGCTAAACAGTCCACAGATACGAGCGACCACAACACACACACACACTGTATGGAAAGTTTGAGCGGCAGTGACGGCCGCGCGCTGCACTTAGTATTTATTCTTGATTATTTTGAACGTCTCGCTCAACCCGTCAGTGACGGTGCAGTGTGTGTGTGTGTTAGCCCGTCAGTGACGGTGCCGTGTGTGTGTTAGCCCGTCAGTGACGGTGCAGTGTGTGTGTGTTAGCCCGTCAGTGACGGTGCTGAGCCGTGCTGTACGTTAACAAACACGTTTGTACAGCTGTTCCTTTGTGTCGACCTCCCTCTGTGCCTAGAGACTCTTACACTAACGTTACCACCAGGTGCTAGCTAGCTACGGTAGCTAACGTTACCACCAGGTGCTAGCTAACTAAGGTAGCTAATGTTACCACCAGGTGCTAGCCAGCTACGGTAGCTAATGTTAACACCCGGTGCTAGCTAGCTACGGTAGCTAATGTTACCACCAGGTGCTAGCTAGCTACGGTAGCTAACGTTACCACCAGGTGCTAGCTAGCTAAGGTAGCTAATGTTACCACCAGGTGCTAGCTAGCTAAGGTAGCTAACGTTACCACCGGGTGCTAGCTACGGTAGCTAACATTACCACCAGGTGCTAGCTAACTAAGGTAGCTAACGTTACCACCAGGTGCTAGCTAACTAAGGTAGCTAACGTTACCACCAGGTGCTAGCTAGCTAAGGTAGCTAACGTTACCACCAGGTGCTAGCTAGCTAAGTTAGCTAACGTTACCGATGCATCATCAGACAGAAATGAGCAACTGCGACTCCGCAATTGGCTACTATACAATGGTGCCAAAATCAACTATCCTAATATGAATCTGCGTATATCTATGTACAACCTTGTTGTAGCCTATTATTATCATTGCCGACACAGGTCGACATGAGAATTGTTGGCTACTTCATATCACAACTGAACATTCATTTATATAGCCTATAGCATTATTTGAAAATTGACAGCGCTGTACATAGTGTCATTCAATGCACAAGCACGTAATTTCAAACGATTTTGGTCGACAGTGAAATACATTATCAATATCTTATTATCAATTGTCAATACTCTCTCCCTTCTTCTCCTTATTTTCCTGTCTGTCTTCACTATATCTGGGACTGCCCCACTCAGAAATATCCGTTCGTTATATCGTTGTATCATTCATTCATTGTTCGTTATATCATTTTATTTGATGTACACATTTCACGGCAAGAGACAGTTTATTCACCCAACAATTGTTTGTGTTGTAGTAGTTATGCATGAGAAGTGTTGAGGACACACACCTATGCTGGAGGCTGACACGCCTTCTCCCCACTTTTTACATTCAACAACTGGCTTAAGAGAAGCCCTGAACTACTTGATTTCTGAGAAAGTGGTTAGAATTGGTTTGTTGTGTTGTAGTAGTTATGCATGAGAAGTGTTGAGGACACACACCTATGCTGGAGGCTGACACGCCTTCTCCCCACTTTTTACATTCAACAACTGGCTTAAGAGAAGCCCTGAACTACTTGATTTCTGAGAAAGTGGTTAGAATTAGTTTGTTGTGTTGTAGTAGTTATGCATGAGAAGTGTTGAGGACACACACCTATGCTGGAGGCTGACACGCCTTCTCCCCACTTTTTACATTCAACAACTGGCTTAAGAGAAGCCCTGAACTACTTGATTTCTGAGAAAGTGGTTAGAATTGGTTTGTTGTGTTGTGCACAACATGAACACAGTGAGGATTCAAACAAACAAAATAATTAATACACTCTGCAATTGGCTACTACTACAACGTGGTCTACAGTGATATACAAAAAAGACATTATATACAATATTATAAATATCCGTTTGTTATATAATATTCGTTGATGAACTACTTTGCTGCGGTACCTATGTAATACCACACAGCTTGATAGGTACATACTGTGCAGTGCAGTGGCGCCGGCAGGATTCGATTTCATAGTACGCACAGAAACGTTAAAAACTTCGCAGAAATAGCGCAGACTAGCCTACAATATACATAGGTTGGATGATTGTATCACCTATTCATAGTTTTCAGTCACGTGACTGGCACAGAGCCCTGGCGGCCAAAACATAGTGGAAACTCCGTAGAACTGCAGCACTGACCTGTCATTAACCACCTGTTTCAAGCAACAATTATTTAGATCACCTCTCAAAAGAAGAAAAACAAAGATATGTGAACAAACTACACATTTTGGGCACTTGCGATCCATATATAACACCCGCCGCAGTATTTCAATCAGTAAAAACAGCGAAGTCGCTGCCAGAGCTGCAGTTCGGTGATGTCTACATATATCTTGTGGAGAATCCTTCCCCTCACACTGCCGCCAGGATGAAAGCGTCCAAAAGTACAGACAGTTATCTGTTAGATCTGGATGGGTCAATAATGCTAATGTTAGCTAGCTAGCTAAAGGACCTACACAACCAACTCCAAGCTGGTAGCGTCCACAACAACAAACCATGTCAGAACGATTATGCAAAGATAATGACAAAAAATTGAATAACTAGGCTAGTCAAAGTCAACTTTATTGTCAATCCAATATATGTACAGACATGGATTATATGTACAGTCAATCCAATATATGTACAGACACAAGATTAGAAAATAACTATATATACAAAAAATACTAGATAAAAGATTTGAAATGTGCGGTACAATGTACAGGGGTGGAATACAATATGAACAGTGGCAATAGTGATAATTGGCTCAGTATAATCGAGTAAAGTGGCTAAGTAAATAATTAAAATCATCAGTGTTTACTTGAGCTTAATCTTCTCCTCTGAGTTTTTCTTTTTCTGACGGAATTCTGTAGAAGCCCAACCCAGGGTCGTCTCCTCGTCGGTTAGTGCACCCGATTGCACAGCAACTATCCAGCATTTTGTCAAACAACTAATTACTTGGTAAAAACCTGATAAAATAACTGGCAGGCAGCGGAAGAAAGATTTGTTTTCAGTCACAGTATCCTGGGTGGAAGTGATAGAATCAATCACACTGTCACACAGCTACTACCTTCTTTGAAAGAAAACCATTTATTGCTTTGAGTGAAAAGTACATAGTTACAAGTGCAGAAGGTTACAACTATATTCAGACAACAACATTCATAGAACATTGAACAATGAACACCTAGTCTCTTTGTAGGGATTTGTCTGAACTCAACTATCTATCTTGATACTACTGTAGTAACACAGTAGTAGCACAACTAGCAGACTGGGATTAGCACATTAATACCCCAATCCCTCTACCTCCTCCTCCTCTTAGATGGTTGAGGGGTGAATTCTTCTGTTTTATGTACGTAGGATTATTCATTTGAATCACAAAGGGGGCGGCCGATGAATCACTGTGATGTTCTTCTAACAGATATAATAATACATACCCCTATAATACATTATACTATTATTACTAGTGGTGGGGGCCCAGAAAGACTTTGACACGTAAGGCACAATTCTCTGATGGAAGTAAATAATAGATAGAGCACATTGGACTCAGGCTGTTATCAGTTACAGGTGGGCGTTCCCATTATGCCGTGACGACCTCGAAACACAGATGAAAACAGCCCAGGTGACAGCGCATGCGCACCTAACACATGGGGGAAACAAAGGGCCTATTTGGTGACACTGTGACAGCGCACCAATACATAGGCTAGCACCGAAACGAGAGTTTTGCACTCACTTTAGGCCTACAACACACACAGCAGCATACACGTTTCAACGACCAGATATGTGACAATATAGGCTAGCCCAGACAGAAGCCGCTGCACCACTTAACAATAAAAGCAAGACCAAACCAAACCGACTGGCAATAAAATCATAAAATGTTCCTACCTATTTGAAGTGAAGTCTGCGCCTCCCCGTTGCATCAAACTCCAGCAGAATGGCCTCTGCATCAATAGGAATGTCATGATGTATATTCATAAGGGCAAGTCCACTCAGTCTCTTGTCTGTGATGCTGTTCCGGAGATATGTCTTCAAGCGACGTAAACAGCTGAATGAACGCTCCGCACTGGCAGTGGACACGGGCATTGTTAGGAGAACCTTCATGACAGTATGCAGGTTGGGGTAGAAGTCTGCGGTTAGTCTCAGAATTTGGAGGATGTCACTGGTGACAGGTGTATCATGCGGCCTGTTGCGCTCCCTCCACAGATTAAGCTCCATATCTGCAGTGTCAACACTGGGCATCAGCGCACCATACTCCTCCTTGATCTCCCTCCATAAACTGTCCGTCAACAGTGGCAATTTGTCGGGTAGAAGGTACTGGGCTTTAAGACGTGGCAGTGCAAGGCATACTCTGTCTCTCACCTCTGTGGTCAGGTGGTCGATGAACGGAAAGAAAATGGTTCTTTTCCAGTACTCTTGTGGGTTTTCTGCAGGTGTGTTAGACCTGTGGGCTTGTCTTTTGGCGATGCGAGGCAGTGAAGGGACGACATCAACAATCGCAGCCAGAGAGCATGTTTTTTCCCATATATCGCTGTATGTGGAGTCATCTCTTTTGTGCTCAAGCACACTCACAAGATCCGTGGCCATTTGAGCGGCCATAGGTAGCTCGCATTTTGGATTCTGTAAGCCATTACTCAGCGGTGTCAGGCAGTGAAGAAGCTCCTGAGTAATGATTAGACAGACGATGAATTCAAAGGTCTCCATGGCCCGAGTGAGGGAGGATGCTGTGGAGCTGCATTTGGCGTCAGTGTCTGTTTTCAGCTCAGCCAGTGTGGTTAACACGTCCTCGTAGTTTTCGATTATAGTAGACAGACACATATCATGCTGAGACCAGCGGGTATCAGAGAACTTTTGGAGGCGTTTTTTGCTGCTACTGTTGCTCAGTAAGCACTGTAAGCGCTTTGGGGAGGCTGTGATGAAGGTTACTATCTCTCGACTTGTTTGCAGAGTATTGCGGACCACAGGGATTTTCGTTGAGTGCACAATCGCTAGGTTTAGCGCATGATTTCTACAGTGCATAGACGGCAGCAGGGTACTGTACTCTGATGCGCGCCTGAACGCCTCGCACCTTCCCACTGACATTCCCAGCGCCGTCATACCCCTGTCCAACCATACGAGCAGGATCCAGATCCAGTTCTCTTAATCGGTTTAACAGAAGTTGGGTCAAGGTCTCGCCTGTTGTGTCAGCAGTAGAAAAAAATCCCCAAAAATCCTCTCGCACAGAGTAGCTGCAATCAAAACAGTCCACGTATCTTACTACGAGAGCTACTTGTTCAACGTTGCTTATATCAGCAGTCTCATCAGCCAATAAGGTGAACCACTTGGCATCCCTGCATTTGTTGAGAATTTTGTCTTGAATCTGTTTCCCACATAGTTCAATCAACTCGTTCTGGATATGATGACTAAAGTACTTTGCGTTACTTGGTGCATTTTCGAAATATTCTTTCAGATTCTCATCTCCTTCAGCACGGTATTTCAGAAGCGCCTGGAAATTACTTCGCTCATCAGTGTGGCCTCGAATGGGTATATTTTGCTGTCCGCAAACAGCAATTAGATCGATGACTAGACTGCTGCTTTCTCTGAGATCTTCCAAGTTCTTCATGAAAACATTCCTGGTCCTGAACAGACAAGAGAACACAAATTCAATACTATTAAGTATTTGTGTTGTGGGAAAATACTGTAGCGGTCCTTAACTAGGGATTGAGACAACATTAGAATACTCACATAAACCAGGAATTTCAATTTGCGTTTAAGGTTTTTGTATTTCCTCTTGTAATCCACCTCCATATCGGCTTGACCGTTCATTTCTGACACGGGGATGATGAACACACGTTTATGGGAATTCTGACTTCACTTCGGTCCTCTTCTCGGCCGCAGTCTGATCGATGAATCTTTCAGTCCATGTTTATTGCGCTCTACTGCTTGTTGGTGTGAGCGATCTAATTTGGAATAGATAGACTGGCTCTTTCCCGAAGCAACATCAACAAATTCACCTGCTCGCAGTTGGGCACTAATGTGAGCTGGAGTTGACAAGTGTCTTGAAACTATTTTCTTTGCATTACTCCAGTCAGTAAGTGGCTTCGTTCTCAGAATCATGTCTCCTGATGAGAAAAGCATGCAAGCTACACAAAAAACGCCATCAACACTTTTACTGTAACGCAGAGTGGGGTAAATGCTCTCATCAAAAAACTCCTCCGGTATTTTCCGTTGCTTCCCACATATTACCCTACTTGGGGGTATCCAACCTCTGGGAGGCTTGAATCTCGTCTGTAACATTTTCAGTTTTACAGAGTCTGATGTCGTTTTCAGTTCATCAATGACACAGCCAATGTCATCTTCAGAGCCAGCACATACAACCTCATACCTCATGTGTGTCCTCGGGGCTCGGCCTAGCTACACAGCTAGCTACCGTAGGGGGCTCGTCACCATGTAGCTGACTGCTGCTGGTGCCTTCGCTGGTGTTCTCTTCGCATATTTTTATTTTCTTCCCTCTCCCAAATGCCTGAAGGCTCAACTGTCTTTTGGACATTTTCACATCAAATCAGACACTAGACAGCTAATTAGGAAGCTAGTTGAAAATAATTTTAGCGCCAGAAATGAGTGACAAGTCAAATCAAATGACAGTGACGTAAGCACCAATCATTGGCCTTTATGTTTACAAACAACAAACTAATGAGTGATTGGCTGAACGCAACGTGAAAGAGTTTATTAGGGGGTGTTCACACTTGACCTTTCTGACAGCTGACCAATCAGGACGAGGAGAATAGGTAGGCGTGTACCTTCCCTAGTAACCAACTTCCTAGCTACAGGTGCTCCAAGACGTCAGACCCATCAAGATGGACAAAAACAATGCTGCACTACCAGTTGAACAACTCGTGATTGCTACTGGTGTTTCATAACGTGGTTCCAGTGTTAGCAGCATTCGGCAGAAATCTTCATTTTCCGCAACACTGTTGCAAATATACCCAGTTCAACACAACACAAAATACATATAATTATTAAGCACGTTTATTACCGAAAAGAAAAAAAATCCTTTAAAAAAATGTGTACGCACAGTGCGTACAGGATTCCGGCTGCCGGCGCCACTGGTGCAGTGTATCATTCATAACTGTACATAGGCTACACATCATAATATCTTATCACTATTGCATGGAACTTGGGTGAAAAAAAAAAAACTCAGCTCCAACAAATCTGAAGGGATTGGGAGACATACTGTACAGTTTATCATTTTCATAACTGTCTGTACATATACATATGTTATGTATCCCTATTGCTATATATAGCCTATATATAAACACATTATGTTACATACTTATCAGTCTTATACTGTATCTAATTCAGCACTGAAGCCTGAAGGTTGAGCACAGTGTGTGTCCCCTTGCTACCTCTGCTGATATAAAAGAGAATTGCAGCCTTGGAGAAAAAGATGGCAGCCGAATCCCAAGGCAAATACACAGACACACACAGAAATACTGCAAAATCGCTTCATACTAACTCGATTTTGAAAATGTAAAGATGCTGGGTGGTAGAACGCACATATCTAGGAAAAGTCATGAAAGGAGGGTCCTGAAATTTGATCGAGTGCAAAGGTAGATTTTTTTTTGTACTCACTGGTGCTCTACGACACCTCACGGCTTTCCTAGTGTTAACCCCTAATTGCTCTAGGGGTGCCGAATATGGGTGACTCTGTGCCTAGAGCAAAACTACCAAATTCCAACAATTGACTGCAAATAAATCAGTAAAAAAAAATGCAAAGCTCTTCATAGCACATTTCAATGTAGTACACCTGCAACATACCTGTCTAAACTCAGAGAGCAAATGACACTATGGAAAGATAAAAGGTAAAACACACAAGTCCATCTGATTTAAGGAATGAATGAGAGAAGCGGTGGGAATGCTTTTATTTTATTTGATATGCCGAGAACTTTTGGGAATTATTTTAGTTATTTTTTTTTGAATAATGGGTAGCAGTGAAAAGGCTCCTTTGGGGATAATAGCCTGTGAAAGAAAGAAAAAAGTCATTTACACTAGGTGTGTTTCCATTAGAGTTTTTCGAAAAATAAATGCGATATTTCTAACATTTCGAAAAAGTACAATTACGATAATGCAGCCGTTTCCATTCAAATGTATTTCGCTTCTCATGAGTCACGCATCCTCGTCTCGCGAGGGTAATACGCTGCTATCTCCCGCGAAATTCAATTTTGCGGAAGAAGGAAGAGCAAAAGATGGATATTCCAAACATGTTGCGAGCTGGAACTGTTGTTTTGATGGCCACAGCTGCTGCTGTTGTGGTTGTCAACAACAGAAGACGAAGGCAGCGGGTGATCCATCACGAACGGCAGAGTCCGTATGTGTGGGAACGAGCACGTTTGAAGGATTTCTGGGAGAGAATTGTTTTAGAGGAATTCACAGAGGCATTGTGGATTCAGAATTTCAGGATGAACCGGGAAACGTTCAATGTGCTGTGTGATTCTATTGAAGACCTTGTGGCCCCAGACCCGTTATGCCCCCGGGAGGCAGTTCCTACTCGAAAGCGAGTGGCTATCGCCCTTTACAAGCTGGCAACCTGCGCCGAGTATAGAGTAGTTGGTGAAACGTTTGGTGTCAGCAAAACCACTGTACATAGATGTGTGTATGGGGTATGTCGAGCCATATGCAGCAGGTTGCTGAAGCAAAAAATCAGAATGCCAGATGTGGACGAGGCCCTGGAGATCGCACAGCGCAATTATGAGGCACACAAAATACCCCAGGTCTACGCTGCGATCGACGGGTCGCACATACCAATTCGTGGTCCGGTGACGCGAAGTTGCGAAAAAACCGTTTCCATTACACTTTTTCGAAATACTTCAATATCGAAACGTTTCAAATACCACCTCCTGAGAGCGTGAAAACTTTTTATCGATAATTGGGAGGTTTTTCGAAAATGTGCTGTTTCCATTACCAGTAATTCTTTTCGATATGTCGGTTTTGCGAAATTCTAGGGTGTATGGAAACGCAGCTACTGTTACTTCAGTCAAGCTGCATGTTACTGTAAAGAACACATTTTAAGTTCAGGAAATAATGAATATATATATGTTTTCTGCATTACACAGAAAGCAGTAAACCAAAGGTGAAAATGTCTAAAACGGGTCTTAAAATAGCTGGGAGGGTCTTACCTAAACTGGCAACTCTCCTGATATGGAACACAACATTTCCCAGAAGACCATGGACCTTCTCCTTGGTAGCTGTAGAGACATTAAAAAACACATTACTCTCTGTCTGTTAAAAGCAGTCATAACCATAATGTAACTCAACGCAGAAGAGAGAAAACAAATGGCTCAAATAAGTACTGACTCTCCAGTGTCTTGGGGATGGGCGCCATGGTTGTTGCGGGGTCCATCATTGTTGCGGGGTCCATTGGGTCCAGCAGCACTCCAGGTCCCGTGGAGGCCATTACACTGGGGTTCAGAAGTTCGGGGGACCTCCTCACTGGACATATTGTTACTAGGAAAAAACATGATAACATGTTCGTCAACATCACCACGGTCATTACAGTCAGCACTCGAGTTGAGGGGGGATGGCATCCCCTCTGAAATAAAAACAGTAAAAATCATCCCCCTTCTAAAACTGCCATCCCCCCTTTCCATCCCTTATGTCATTCCATCAATGAACGTGGTATTACTGCTATTTCAACATTTAGTTTTGCGCATATTAAGTAAAATACTGTGGGCGATTTTTTACCAAGTCACTGACACTGAAGTCACTGACGCTGTGGGGATGCTAAAATTGTCCCCATATGATAAAATCCACCATCCCCCCCCTGATTTTCTTTTACAACTTGAGTACTGATTACAGTCATTACAGACTGAAAAAAAAACATGATCAAATTATCGTCATCATCACCATCATCACCACAGTCATTATAATCATTACAGACTGACTGGGTGTAAGGAGTTAAGCCACAGCAGTAATTACCTGCACTCCTAGAGTGTATGTGTCCTGGAGTGGTAGATGGAGGATCCCACGGACAGCAAGGCTTCATGAGGGGAACCATCTTAAGGGCAGCTGTCGTTGGTGGAGCCATCATTGGTGGAGGTGATGGAAAGGGCATGCTCTGTGAAAAATAATTATATAAATAAAATCTGCTCAATGAAACTAACCTGAATGAGTTGGATAAAAAGCAATGCTTGTACAGTTAGAATATGACTGCTGTAAGATGCTAGTTAAATGTGGACCTTAAGGTGTAGCTGGATCTAAATCCTGCCCCTTGTCCTCTGATGAAGCGCATGTTTTACCCCTGTGTGTAGTAATCTGGGGTCTCACCTCAAGGCAGGTTTTCGGTCGAACTCCCAGCTGTTGTGGAGGCTCAACACCCAGAGCGCCAATCTCCAGCAGATCCCACTTTAATAGGGGGTTGGTTTCAGGGAGCTGGTGACACTGGTCCCCCTGTTGGGGATTAAATGCCTTCAAGAAGGCAAACTGTGTCGGGGTCAGTGTTTTTGGCCACTGCCTTATCCAGAAGGTCAACTTCCTCGAAGAGGTCACTAGGAGGCTCCACCTGAACCATCATGGGCGATGTCCTCACCATGGAGAGGGCCTCTGGAAGGAGCTCCACCTTCCAGAAGCACGTTTTAGTGTCAAGCTGTTGTGGAGGCTCAACCTCCTGACTAACAGCCTCCATCCAGGGTAGATAATTTTCCTCAACAAGGACACTGGGAATGTCCACCTCATCGCTCTGTGGAGGGGTACATGCCTCTTTGGCCTCATCAACAGACTGGAAGGTCCGATGGAGGGTCATTTCCTCCACGAGGACACTGGGCATCTTCACCTCAACTGTCATGGGAGGTGTCCTCACCATGGAGAAGGCCTCTGGAAGGAGCTCTAGCTCATCCCTCTGTGGAGGGGTAGATTGGGGCTCCCAACCTTCTCTCTGAGGAGGGGGTACAACCTCAGGGGCTGTCATGATGTCCTGGGGCTCTGCCTTGGCCTCATCAACAGACTGGAGGGTCTGGTGGAGGGTCATTTCCTCAATGAGGACACTGGGCATTTTCACCTCAACTGTCATGGGAGGTGTCCTCACCATGGAGAAGGCCTCTGGAAGGAGCTCCACCTCATCCCTCTGTGGAGGGGTAGCAACTTCCGGTCTTGTGTCTTCATCCCTGGGGGTAAAGAGGAAGACACTGGGAATCTCCACCTCTCGTAGGAGCTCCACCTCATCCCTAACCATCGTCCGATGGAGGGTCATTTTCTCAACGGGGACACTGGGCATCTTCACCTCAACCGTTATGGGAGGTATCCTCACCATGGAGAAGGCCTCTGGAAGAAGTTCCACCTCATCCCTCTGTGGAGGGGTAGATTGGGGCTCCCAACCTTCCCTCTGTGGAGGTGGTACAACCTCAGGGGCTGTCATGATGTCCTGGGGCTCTGCCTTGGCCTCATCAACAGACTGGAGGGTCTGGTGGAGGGTTATTTCCCCCACACCTGTAGCCACACCCACAGCACCCATCTCCAGATCCCACTTTGATGGGGGGTCAGCGTCAGGGAGGATGTCCCCCTGGTCCCTCTGTTGGGGATTAAATGTTGTATAGAAGGCAAACTGTGTTGTGGTGTCTGCCTTGGCCTGAGAGTTGACACCTGTCATGGGAGGTGTGTTTACCACTGACAGGGCCTTTGGGAGGAGCTCCACCTCTTTCCTCTGGGGAGGGGTAACAACCTCCGGTGCTGTGTCTTCATCCCTGTGGGTAAAGAGGAGGACACTGGGAATCTCCACCTCTGGTAGGAGCTCCACCTCATCCCTCATCATCGTCCGATGGAGGGTCATTTTCTCAACAAGGACACTGGGAATCTCCTCCTCATCCCTCTGTGGAGGGGTACATGCCTCTTTGGCCTCATCAACAGACTGGAGGGTCATTTCCTCAATGAGGACGCTGGGCATCTTCACCTCAACCGTCATAGCAGGTGTCCTCACCATGGAGAGGGCCTCTGGAAGGAGCTCCACCTCATCCCTCTGTGGAGGGGTACATGCCTCTTTGGCCCTGGGGCCCTCTTCTCTCTGAGGAGGTGGTTCAACCTCAGGGGCTGTCATGATGTCTTGGGGCTCTGCCTTGGGCTCATCAACAGACTGGGGGGTCTGGTGAAGGGTCATTTCCTCCATGAGGACACTGGGGATCTTCACCTCAACTGTCATGGGAGGTGTCCTCACCATGGAGAAGGCCTCTGGAAGGAGCTCTAGCTCATCCCTCTGTGG
The DNA here is from genome assembly GCF_963989245.1 of Nansenia antarctica. Lineage (NCBI taxonomy): Eukaryota > Metazoa > Chordata > Actinopteri > Argentiniformes > Microstomatidae > Nansenia > Nansenia antarctica. The sequence goes on from NC_137690.1 coordinate 66,006,200, forward strand.
AGGGGAAGCAACTTCCGGTCTTGTGTCTTCGTCCCTGGGGGTAAAGAGGAAAACACTGGGAATCTCCACCTCTGGTAGGAGCTCCACCTCATCCCTCACCATCGTCCGATGGAGGGTCATTTTCTCAACAAGGACAATGGGAATCTTCACCTCAACCGTTATGGGAGGTGTCCTCACCATGGAGAAGGCCTCTGGAAGAAGCTCCACCTCATCCCTCTGTGGAGGGGTAGATTGGGGCTCATAACCATCCGTCTGTGGAGGGGTACATGCTTCTTTGGCCCTGGGGCCCTCTTCTCTCTGAGGAGGGGGTACAACTTCAGGGGCTGTCATGATGTCCTGGGGCTCTGCCTTGGCCTCATCAACAGACTGGAGGGTCTGGTGGAGGGTCATTTCCTCCACGAGGACACTGGGGATCTTCACCTCACCTGTCATGGGAGGCGTCCTCACCATGGAGAGGGGCTCTGAGGAGAGCTCCACCTCATCCCTCTCTAGAGAGATTATCTGTGGGTGGTTCTCATTTGAGACAGACTTTGGTCAAAGTCAAAAATAAGAACAATTAGTCCAAAACAATGAAACATACAGTTGATATCATAGTAAGCAACACACTCATATTATGATAAAAACCTGCACACAATATTTGCATGCTGTATTGATTGAGAATGTTTATTTTGGTCCCTTTACAATTCATAATACAGATATTAAAAATGTACACAGTCACAATGCGTAACACCAGGACCAAAAAGGTGTAGGCTGAAGCCATGGCTTATTGCGCCTACCCTTTTTACATGTATGTTTTTTTCCCCATGAGTACATAATCAAAACATTGAAACTTTTATAAACAAAAATTCACTTACGCATCTTAACAGAAAACTCAAAAGTACCAAACAAAAAACTATATTAATGCGCCTAACCTTTTTACATTAGTGGTTTTCCCCTTATGAATGCATAATCAAGACATAGAAACATTTATAAACAACATTTTACTTACGCATGTTTTCAAAAATACCAAACAAAATCCATAAGTTAACTCCTTTAACTGTTATACATCTTTGTTTTGCATTTGTTCTAATCTTTGTTTTCATAAACATATATATTCCTCTGAGTTCGTAATTACTCTGTCTAACTTGAAACAGTCTGGAAGCATCTTATTTTTTACTTTATACATTACTTGTGCCATTTTGAAGTCCAAAATGTATCAATACATACAAATGTCACCATTATCAATATCACCACCACGATAATTACACTCAGAGTTATTGACATTGTTATTGACATGTCAGGCTATTAGGACATTACATTAAATTACATATCCTGTATGAGACTCATCTGACTACCTTTTGAAGGGTGTTTAGCCAGGTGAGAATATTGAAGTACTGCAGCAGACTGTCCATCGACTCTAACCCTGATGTTCCATGTTCTGAGGCTTGTCCTCCAGACTCTTGGGGCGTGACTGAAGGACCAGTAGGCTGGCCAGACGGTACCTCATTCCCAGGGGCCACTGGGTAATAATAATGGTAATGATTGTTGATCACACCATAGTTATGGTTGATGTTCTGCAGTGCACCCCCACCAGTCTGGCTCCATTGGTTCCTCCCTGTAAAAAAAAAGAAAAAGGAAACGGAGAAGAGGGTTGATACTCAGTCTTCAGATAAGGGGGTATCAATCATTATACATTATAATAACAGTTAGTTCCGACTAAGTAATTTGATTGGACAAGAGGCATTCCACGAGTGCCGATAAACAGTATATGATTAATCAAAGCGAATAGATTATAGAACTTAAAAACAAGATGGTAGTAGTATGTTACGACCCCCTAGCTGGTCTAGGGATTAGGGGGGGTAACAATTAAATAAAACCGGGGGGACAAGAATGAGAGGAGAAACGGCAATGTAAAATAAACAAGATTTATTTTAGAATAAACAAAAACTGGTTTCCGTGAAACTCCTGAACTCAAAACGACTCTATCAAAACAAAGAGCGAATGAATATATAATATTAATGGTAATAAAGAATAAATGAAGAAACTTAATAGGCCTAGTGGCAATCTACTCTAACTGATCAAACTACAAATAACACTAAACACTGAACCTAAGACTAATCAACACAAACTACAAAACTAAGGTATACAAAATTACAGCTGCATTTAACAATAAAACTTCCTGGCTTCCGGTGCCGTCGATGACCTTGCTCTCCACAAAGTTGTAAATGTCCTGGAACTCCTGCTCACGGCAGGGCAGAGACTCCTTTTGAATTTCTTCCTGCTTATACTGACGCCCATGCACTGGCTGTACAGAATGTGTGCATTTATAAACACAGTAGAATGCTCAATGGACTTGTCATATGTTCCTTGGCATGGCGGCTGGGCCCTGCGCTCCTTCTATTGGCCTCTCGCGGTCTACCTCTCCGAGAGCTGCATGCAGGAGGTTGCTCAGTCCATACTGTGCCATCCTGTGCTCTCTCTTCCAACAGATCCATGGTCTCTTCACATGGGTTAGGGTTGGCGCATTCAATTTCAGGGTCTGATTCTGAACCTGAGTCAGATTCAATAACAGCGAATTCCTCGAGGTCCTCGAGGTCCTCGCACAGTTCGCCCTCTGATTCCTCCGGGATAATATCGTTTATCACGGCCAATATTGCATCTGCCCTCCGACTCATTGTAAATAGTAATGCACAGATACCGCGCAACTGCTCAGTGAGCCCAGCATACCTGTGGACTAATTTATAGCTCTCGAATGCACTCAAGCTCTCGAATGCACTCACCCCGCCCACGCCGTCTAAGTGCTATCGCTTATCACTTATCAGACCCCTGAAAGGCCCCTCATGATCATCATAGGACGTGATATCCCTCAATGACCCTCCTGGCCCTCCTGGGACTCAAATTAAAATATGCAAAGATATCGGCTTACTATCAAGCTTATCGGTCGCAAATGGGTTACAATGATCCTGGACAAATCGTCTGCTAAATGACTGGAAACCCTTATGCGACATTTGCACTTGATCAAATAGGCTATAGACTACAAAATGAATCACATAGCCTAGTACACATGCATTGATTTATAGGCGATGCAGCAAACTATATATATGTATTTACAACTATAAGATTCTATGCGTTAATCTCAGTCGGGGAGTTCATTTGTATTTCTGTCATGCTTTTCATTTCGTTTTGTTCTGTGTTTAGAACAACAAAATATGGTGTCTGGAAAGTCAAATATGCTTGACTATGGGTGAAATATGTGTCACCAGTAGGGGGGGGGGGGGCGAGAGAGGGAACAGACAGGACTAGTTCTAGACACCGAAAACACGGCTCTGTCTCCCTCTTCCGTTCCCCTCCAGGTTCGAGATCCCCCACGTTCACAGACAAGACACAAGACAAAGAATACCTTTAAAAACAATCTTTATTAAATGTTCTAAAATCTGAAATTCATGTAAGGGGGCACTGAGGAGAAGGCAGGGGTAATACAGGGCTTCAGCAACTACACTGGATTTTTTCTGGACGACCCAGAATCAGCCTTGGCGGCTGACGAAGGCTTGGAGGTTCCAGAAGCTGCCTTGGCGGCTGACGAAGTCTTGGAGGTTCCAGAAGCTGCCTTGGCGGCTGACGAAGTCTTGGAGGTCTGGATTTGAATAACAGAAATGTGGGTGAAATTGACCTCAGGCCTGAAATACACTGGAGGAACTGAGTTCAATTGCAGTAAATTCCAGTCCCTCCAATTATAAATAGGCACACTGAGCAGCACTACAAAACGTGAACTAAGAGATCAAAATATCACACACTCAAGCTGAATCATGAGATCACTACACAGCAAAAATACCCCTTCCACACAGTAGGGCAAACCGGAAAGCACACACACGATTGCACTCAGCAAATTTAGGTTGCACACGTGATGAAGGATACTGGGGGACAGCCACAGGACAGCATGGGGTTCCAACCCCGGGGCTAAGTTAACAGCCCCCCTATAGTCCCCCCCCGTGGCTAAGTTAACAGCCCCCCTATAGTCCCCCCCCGTTCCCCAACAGTCCCCAATAAATACTAAATATAAATAAATGGCAGTTACACACAATATACAGATGAACTAAAGGTTTGAGAGAAAATATTTAGTTCGTCCGTCCAGCCCCCCGCCAGGGAGCGTCCTCCCTCTCACTCAGGGGGGGGACGACCGGAAAATCCAACACAGTACTGGGGGAGCAAGGATACTCAACTGGCTTGTTTGATCAGTCTCAGTGGTTCTCCAAGTCCTCCGTTATAATCCAACAATATAATCCCGAACGAGAGGGTCTCGTGTGTCTGGCGTTTCGACAATAGCGTTCAGCGCAGGTCAGCGAGGTGATCCGGTCCTGTCACTGTCACGAAGACCTCTCCTCCGGCGTAGCTCTCCGTCTCTCACGGTGCACTCGGAGGAGAGAGACAAAACATAGGTCAGGAACAGAGACAAAAGGCGGCCCCAACTCACATGCAAAATCTCTATAGTAGGGTGAGGTGTCGACCGTCCCTTTTGTCCCCAACTAGCGAGCGTAGATCAGAAGTCAACAGCGATCAGTCTGCGTTCCGGCGGTGTTCCCTGAGCGTGTTCTCCCCTGGCGTTCACTTTCTGGTCTCTGGTTGCCAACAATAGTGCGTGGTTACTGCGTTCGACGTCACCCGTCCGTAGCTCGGCTTTATCTCCCTCAGCAGCCCGCGCTCTGGCTCACCCACCAATCAGCTCCCTCCGTCGGCCGCTGCAAATTGGAGAGAGACAGACTCCACGCATACTCAGACACGCTCCATTCACACAAACGCGCTCACTCACACACACCCCATTCTCATACACGCGTGTTAGTGCATGAGGCCTTTAGGGCCTCTAGTTCCATACACACACCGGGGCTAACATGCGCCATACTGTACGGTACTAGAATAGGCTACAAAAGAACGAACGTATTTGCCTTTGGCCAGTTAAAGTTATTATTCATCTGGCTAATATCTTAGTTGTCCTTACCTGCGACGCGATGCTTTATTTAATCACACTCCGGGAGTGTCGAGCTGCATACGTTGTCTTGCATAAGGAGAATGGAATCAACCTTTGATCATATAGAATGAAAATGCTGCTCTGACAAAAACACAAACACTGTCGGTTTTTGATGATGACGTCACCGATACACGCTAGTAGATTCAAATATTGACTGGACGATCTGTGTCATACACTGGCCGAACTCCTCCAGAATCATTCTCTCAGCTTGACACGAAGTGTAGCCTTTCTTCTCGGCCTCCTCTGCCTGGGCCAACAGGCAACCGCATGTGGCTTCCACTACGTCAGTCGTGATGCACGCCAGAGGACACCTAACAACAATAAGACAAGACCCACAGTCAGTCACCAGAGAGCTAGAGAGAGTAGAGTAGAGCTTTCAACAAGACACAGTCAGTGAGAGGAGAGGCCATTCTGAATCATCATTACAACAACAACAACAACACCAAGACAAGATTCACAGTCAGTCACGAGACAAAAAGAAAGGAAGAGACCATTCTGATTGCAATGGACGTCTTCTTCTTCTTCTTCTGTTCGAATTTCCGGCAGTGTAGACGCTTTCACGCATTACTGCCCTCTACAGTTCAGAGTGATACTCCGCTCTGCACTCTATATCCTCTTATAGAGGTCTGTCTTGTGGAGGAAGGACAGGACACTTCTCTTCACAGCATGCTGCTCCTTTTCCCGGCTGAACAGGGACTTGTACTCCACAGTGGGTATCCCAATATTGGCTAGTTCCTCACATAGCTGAGCTCTTTCTGTCCTGTATTTCTCACACTCAAATAGGACGTGGACAACAGTCTCTGCTCTTCCACATTCACACAGGCCATCCGGGTGTTTTCCCACTACTCTCAGGCAACTGGCTAGCCCGCAGTGCCCAAGTCTTAGCCGAGTCAGTTTGACTGAATCTCTTCTGTCACCTTCCGTGCACACGCTCCCCCTTTTGACAGATGCCTGCGCTGAGAAATACAGCCTCCCTCTCTCTTCATTATTCCACTCCTCTTGCCACTGTTTCTCAAGCCCCTCCTTTATGGAACAGTAGAACTCAGGTTTGCCCAGCAGGATTCCCACATCTATGTGCTGCCTCTTGAGTGACATTCTGGCCAACTTGTCAGCTATTTCGTTCCCCTCTACCCCTGCATGCCCTGGGACCCAAAGGAAGCCTATATCGACCCCCACTTTCTGTGACCTATACATGCTTATCATGGCCTCATTCACCAGGTCGGCTCTAGCTCTAGCTCTAGATGACCCACTCCTCAAGGCCATCAAGGCGGCAGCTGAGTCAGAGCAGATTATGACTTTGCTTGGTTTAACTTGTTCAATCCACCAGAGTGCCCAAATGATTGCCATTAGCTCTGTGGCAAAAACAGATGCGCCGTCTGTGACTCGCAAGCCTTGCTGGACTTGGGGCCCCACCAGGTAGATTCCACACCCTGCCCTTTGGCTATCTGGGTCCTTAGACCCGTCTGTGAAGACCTGCATGTGCGTCCCCCATGCCGCATTTAGGTATCCTTCTACCCGCGAGCTTGTGATGCCTCCCTCCTGCTTCCAGTCTAACAGAGTTAGATCTACAGTGGGCTCTTTTAGCTTTAATTCAAGGGGTTGAACAAAAATATTGTATGAAACGTTTAGGAATTGCAACCATTTTTATACACAGTCCCCTATTTTCAGGAGCTCAAAAGTAATTGGACAAATTAACATAATCATCATACAATTTTCATTTTTAATACTTTGTCAAGAATCTTTTGCAGGCAATGACTGCCTGAAGTCTGGAACCCATGGACATCATCATGCTGGGTTTCCTCCTTTGTGATGCTTTGCCAGGTCTTTACTGCAGCTGTCTTCAGTTGTTGTTTGTTCGTGGGTCTTTCTGCCTTTAGTTTTGTCTTCAGCAAGTGAAATGCATGCTCGATCGGGTTGAGATCAGGTGATTGACTCTGGCCATTGCAGAATATTCCACTTCTTTGCCTTAAAAAATCCTGGGTTGCTTTTTTGGGTCATTGTCCATCTGTATTGTGAAGCGCCATCCAATCAACTTTGCAGAATTTGTCTGAATCTGAGCAGACAGACTATCCCTAAACACTTCAGAATAAATCCGTCTGCTTCTGTCTTCTGTAACATCATCAATAAACACGAGTGACCCAGTGCCATTGGAAGCCATGCATGTCCATGTCATCACACTGCCTCCACGTTTTTTTTTACAGATTATATGGTATGCATCGGATCATGAGCCATTCCAAGCCTTCTCCGTACTTTTTTCTTCCCATCATTCTGGTACAGGTTGATCTTAGTTTAATCTGCCCAAAGAATGCTGTTCCAGAACAGGGCTAGCTTTTTTAGATGTTTTTTGGCAAAGTCTAATCTGGCCTTTCTATTCTTGAGGCTTATGAATGGCTTGCACCTTGTGGTGAACCGTCTGTATTTGTTTGTGTTTAAGTCTTCTCTTTATGGTACACCTGGATAATGATACGCCTACCTCTTGGAGACTGTTCTTCACCTGGCTGGATGTTGTGATGGGGATTTTCTCTGGTGCAGAGCTCACCAGTGCGTTCTTTTTTCCCCAGAATTTTTTTGCACCCTAAGGATGGCCTGTTTCACTTGCATTGAGAGCTCCGTTGACTGCATGTTGTGCGTATACAGCAACAGCTTCCAAATGCAAATGCCACACTTGGAATCAACTCAGACCTTTTACCTGCTTAATTGATAAAGAAATAATGAAGGAATAGCCCACACTGTCCCATGAAACAGTTTTTGTCCAATTACTTTTGGTCCCTTGAAAAAGAGGGAGCTCCATATTAAAGAGCTGTAATTCCTAAACCCTTCCTTCAATTTGGATGTGAATACCCTTACCCAAAAGCTGAGAGTCTGCACTTTAAGCCCAGTTTCAGTACATTACCGTAATTTGAAGATGTTTTGGTAAACAGCTAAAATAACCAACATTCTGTCTGTGTCCAAATATATATGGACCTAACTGTAACTTTCAGAATATCTGAAAGACGTTTTTGTTAGCATATCAGCCCAATAGAGCTCTCAGGTCTTCTGACGCTGGTTTTCTCTGTGTACCACATGTACAAAAGAAGAGATTTGGTGAGGCTGCATTCTCATTTTATGCACCCAAATTGTGGGATGCACTGCCAGTTTACATTAGCGATGCAACCTCAGCAAATAATTATGTTCAAGTCAAGACAAAAAAAAAATATTTTTAATATTGCCTTTAAATGACTAAATAATTAAATTATGATTATATAATGATTGGAGCACTTCGAGCTGCAACGTTTGCAGGAAAAGCGCTACAGAAATAAAAGTTATTATAATATTATTATTATTATTGAATAGCAAGGAGTCTTCTCCTGTAATATCTAATAATGTTGGAGAATAGGGTAAGTAATGCATTAATTGCTTCTGATAGTATTAGATCTTTGAAATCATGCAGACAGGATATTTGTTCTGTCTACTGACGCCGACAGAAAGGCTGGACTGAAGGACACGGATACCATTCAATTTGTTTTTCTTATTTTTAGTGAAAATTGAATAGATTGTAAAACCTGCGAATGCAGACAACAAAAACATACATGAATACACAGCTCTGACACATTCAAAGACTAAAACAAAGCATATACATGTTACACAAAGCACGCATCAAACACACTAACCGTGGCATCCCTCACGTCCTGGCATCACACAATGAATCCCTACGCACGATCTCCGACTATTTAAGCACCTAATCACAGCCCCCAATATCCCTACGCATACCTGATCTATATAATCAAACAATTCCCACGCAGTTATGAGGCATAACTCAAAATAATGTTACAAGTATCTAATAATTAATAATTAATAATTATTTAAATAACATTCAAAATAACATTTCACATTTGTCCCATTTTATAGGCTGAAATATGCACACTGAAACACACCCCATCCTAACTGGACAGTACACCTCCCACCTAGCTACTAGTCTAGGGAGGCTACCAATGTCCCTTGTTCCTCAATGGGGAGGAGAACAACCATCCTCCTGACATCCCGGTGGAGGACGACCCAGGGCAGCTTGCCAGAGCCTTTCTTTTCTCTTGTTTTGGCTCCTCCTGGAGAGGCAGGGCTAGCAGGAACTGTCCTGACCCGGACAACCCTCACAACACCTGCTGAATCTGCTGCCACCTGTACGACCTGACCAAGTCTGTACTGACATCTTAGCGCATTTTGGTCAGCTAGCCAAACCAGGTCGCCCACGGCAACGTTCCTCTCCCTGGTATGCCACTTAGGGCGAGTGAACAGGTTCGGCCCTGCCAGTTGAGACCACCTCCTCCAGAATTCACTCACTGCCCCCTGGACGGCTTGAAACCGCTGAAAAGGGTAGTCCCACTTGAAACCTCCTGAGTCCCCCTCCGGGCCGGTCCGCCCTAGCAGTAGGGAGTTGGGACTCAGGTACTCGATGACATCGTCTTCTTGGGCCTGGATTCTTGCTTCGATAGGCCTCTCATTCGCGAGATTGGCTGCCAGGTACAGGAGAGTTTGGAGCTCCACCAAGGTGAATGGCCCCTTCTTGTCGATGGCTCTCAAAGCTCTCTTCACTATCCTAACGGCAGCCTCTGCAGCCCCATTTCTGTGGGGGGAGTCCGCAGGATGAAACTTCCATGACCACTCTGTCCCATGGCTGGCTGCTTCTGGTCCGGACGGCATGAGGCTCCTGTGAAACTTGATTTCACCTAGCCTTACGTACTCTCCAAAGAGCTTTATGGCTTCCTCACGAAGACCAGGTGAGATTGGGTCGTCCCACGTTTCCTTGGCTGAGCTCCCGCCTCCTGCCTCTTGGAAGGCTCTTCTTACAAGGATGTTTCCTTTTTGTTTGGCCGGGGACACCAGGCCAATTGGTTGGTATAGAGCAGCCACTTGGCTCAGCAGCTCTCTTCTCGACAAGCCGTTGGGTGTATTCTTCCGGACTTCTTCTACCTTGAGGTCGAGGCCTGTCCTCACCTTTCCTTTTCTCTTGGAGAAGTTTACTGATGTCATCACGTAGAGCTGGTCGGAATCCACGAGATATCCAATGCCAAGGGCCTTATTATCCTCGTCTTTCAGCTGATTCGGTAGCACCAGGGTTTTGGATGTCGCTCCAGGCCCCTCTCCTCCACAGGTTATGGCGTCGTCCTTTCTCCTCCCACCTTGGCCAGACCGGACCCACGGCTTTAGAAAGAACCCTCCAGCGCTCAAGATCTTCTCCACTCCACTCGTGATGGTGTTGAGCATCTCCAGATCATCATGGGAAGTCAAGATGTCGTCGACGTAGCTGTCTTTCTCCAAGACACGACGCTCTTCCTCCCTTTCAATGAACTGAGGTAGCTCTGCTGTCTCCCTCATTTCCAGTTGAGCAATGCAACCAGTAGGACGGTCTCCAATGTTCACCCTCGTGATGGCGTACTCCCCGATGTCCTCTTCAGGATCGTCTTCCAACACTTCTTTGTTGGTTGCCATTGAGCTCCGGACTCTGGAGTTGCTTTCCTGCCTCAGTCCACTCTCCCTGGTCTCTTCGCAGCACCCGATACACTTGACGATTTCCTCATACTTGGCCGCTGCTGTTCTCATTGATCGGGCGAAGTGTGTCTTGGACTCGTAGGTCACCGTCTCCACATCTTCAAACAGATTGGGATGCGTCCCACTCACAATCTTTCCAAGTGGGCCTTCCCACAGGACCAGGTCTCCTACTACCTTCACGGGACAGGGAACCAGCCGCCCCTCTCTTTGGCTGATGAGGAGCTCAATACTCCTTTGCCGGACCAACTCCTGGGTCTTGACCTCAGGGAAGAATCTTTTCAGTTGCTGTGGTTCGATGGCATGGTGCACCTTCGCTATTTCATCTAAGCCATAGCAGACCAACTGGTGGGCTCTTTCACCTTCCGGGGTCCTGAACCTCACCTTCAGGAGGTACCTTTTGGTGTTGGCTGTCACAGTCATCCCTCCGACGCCCTGCACCACTAGCGTGATTTTCTCGCTCTTCAGGCCAAGCCTACTTGCAGCCGCGTGGGTAATGTAATTTGTATCTGATGCGAGGTCCATCAGAGCACCAATTTGTTGCCCGTCGTTAGCAATATCTAATATCTAATAAGGTTGGAGAATAGGGTAAGTAATGCATTAATTGCATTAATTGCTTCTGATAGTATTAGATCTTTGAAATCATGCAGACAGGATATTTGTTCTGTCTACTGACGCCGACAGAAAGGCTGGACTGAAGGACACGGATACCATTCAATTCGTTTTTCTTATTTTTAGTGAAAATGTAATAGATTGTAAAACCTGCGAATGCAGACAACAAAAACATACATGAATACACAGCTCTGACACATTCAAAGACTAAAACAAAGCATATACATGTTACACAAAGCACGCATCAAACACACTAACCGTGGCATCCCTCACGTCCTGGCATCACACAATGAATCCCTACGCACGGTCTCCCACTATTTAAGCACCTAATCACAGCCCCCAATATCCCTACGCATACCTGATCTATATAATCAAACAATTCCCACGCAGTTATGAGGCATAACTCAAAATAATGTTACAAGTATCTAATAATTAATAATTAACTCATTGACTGCCAAAGACGCCAATTGGCGTCTTATAGAATAGTAACGTTGACTGCCAAAGACGCCAAATGGCGTCTTTGGGTTGTTGTTGTTTTTTCTGCGGGGATCGCTTTATTGACATGTTCTACACCTAGTGTGTGAATTTCAGACTTGGGTGTAATGTATTTTTGTCCCAGATGGGGGCAGTAGTTCGATTTAGCTCAGCTATAAAAGCCTGGAGACGGAAGTGGCTTGTTGAGGGTTGAAGAGATGGCGAAACGTGTGAAAATAGCGAGAGCAGGAGAGAAGCATTATAAGCAGGGGTGCACATAACTGGTGCGCCAGTGCGCATGCGTCGCCAAAATGCATGCTGCGCGGCAGATCAGCTGCATGAAGGCGCTCTTGCGCACCAACAGCTTTTTTTTTGGGGGGGGGGGGGGGAAAGTTGATTTCAGTGTTTACAGAACAGAGCAGTGCTTAAAGAGATGTCCGTTTATATCAGTGTGTTTAAAAAACAGACATTCAGTTAGTGCTTAAAGAGATGTCAGTTTATTTCAGTGTGTTTAAAGAACAGACATTCAGTTAGTGCTTAAAGAGATGTCAGTTGATTTCATTGTGTTTAAAGGAGTCGGACAGACTTTCATTCTTAAAGAGCAGTCATTTGATTTTGCATTTGTTTCTTTTGTTTTGCACACAATAATTTGGTCGTTCATCTTTATTTATGAATAAATGTCGTTTTGCTAATAATATATCCATGTATCCCTTTTTTATCCATCCTGTGGGACGGGTCGTGACTTGCGAGCTCGGGGAGCACCAAGCAGCATCCCTAGGTGCTCCTCTGAGCACTGGCCCCAAAAAGTTATGTGCACCCCTGATTATAAGCAGTTGACACTGGCACAGAGCTTGTCTGGCAGTGGATCTGCAAGGAGTGTGGTGCCGATCAGGTCAAGCAGATCTGCGAGCAGATCTGGTATAGGAGACGTGCGGACATTGGAGCGAAGTAGTTCTTCAAACAGTTCAGAGTCGTCAGACGAGTGGTTGCCTTCCAGATCGGATAGCAGCAGGGGCTCCTCTCCAGATCAGTGCGGATCCCCGATCCAAGATACACGTGTGGAAAGCAAAAAAGGTAAAACTGTTGAATGATGAATGAATTTGTTTTTCTTTTTGTATTCTTTACAGACCGTGTGTGTGTGTGTGTGTGTGCCTGTATGCCTGTATGTGTGAGTGTGTGTGTGTGTGTGTGTGTGTGTGTGTGCCTGTATGTGTGTGAGTGTGTGTGTGTGTGTGTGTGTGTGTGTGTGCAGATATGAGGGAGATGAAGAGGGGATGTTTATGGGTAATGTGATGTAAGGCTCATATTAGTTATGAGGTAGTTATGGGTAACCTTGGGTCTACATGTATGTGCTACACAAATAAATTTGCCTTGCCTCAGGTCAGAGAGGCTCTTTCACACGCGCGTGTGTGTGCGTGCGCGTGTGTGTGTGCGTGCGATGTCTACCTGTGTTGATGTCTACCTCTGTGTTGATGTTTACCTGTGTCTTTGAAGTATACCTCTGTGTGTTGATGTGTGTGTTGGTGACCTGTGTCTTTGAAGTCTCCCTCTGTGTGTTGATGACCTGTGTGTGACCTCTCTGTGTTGATGTCTACCTGTGTGTGTTGTGCTGAAACTTTAACCATCACTAGAGCAGTATTACACTATTACTATTACACTATTACACTACATCATTACAAAGCAATAAAACATGCCTTTTGTATATATATATTTTGTATAAAATTGTATATATTTCAATATTTTACAGTTCCTGAATCGAGCAGAGGACGTGCCTCAACCAGTGGGTTTACTGCAAGGAGACGGCTGTCTTCAGAGGAAGCTGCTGGTTGGGGTGACGGTGACTGGCAACCCACAAAGGTTCCATTCACGGCAACCCCTGGACCCCAGAATGCTGCTGCAGAGCTGAAATCTGACCGTCCGGTTGAGTTCCTGGAGCTGCTTATTCCTGATGAGCTGGTGCAGCACATTGCAGATCAAACCAACCTGTATGCCAAGCAGTTTTTACAGGCACATCCCGACACTCCAGAGGGAGGTCATGGAAACCGGTGACAGTCCCAGAACTGAAACGATTCTTTGGACTCACTTTCATCACCGGTTACATAAAAAAGCCAAAAATAGAAATGTATTGGAGTGTGGATCCACAGGACGCCACTCCATACTTCAATAAAACCATGTCCAGGAACAGGTATCAGCTCATCTGGAAGTTCCTCCACTACAACAATAATGCATCACAGGACGCCACAGATAAAATGTATAAAGTGCGTCCTATTTTAGATCATGTTGTAGCCAAATTCAAAGAGCTGTATCAGCCCTTTGAAAGTATCTGCATTGATGAAGGAATGATGCAGTGGCGTGGCCGCCTATCATTCAAAGTGTATAACCCTCAGAAGCCGGTGAAGTATGGAATTAAATCCTACATACTGTGTGACTCTTATACTGGGTATTGTTTTAACATGAAGCCTTATGTTGGCCAGCATAACACACTCCCAGACACAGTGTTCTCCCTCCTTGACCGTCTCACAGGACACGGATACACACTTTACATGGACAACTTCTACAACTCTGTTCAACTTTGTGAGCAGTTGATCAAAGCCAACACCAACGTCTGCGGAACACTGCGAAAAAATAGGGGGGAACCGCAGATCATAAGGGAGCCGACAAAGAAGGACTTGGGTGTGGAGGGGAGGGGAGGGGAGGGTGGTTATGGCATGTTATGGCTGGTTATGGCATGGCATGGCAGGACAAGCGTCTGGTGAGGATGGTGACAACCTGCCACCATGACAGCATGCAGAGGGTGGAGGTGTGGCAGAAGGGGAAGAAGGAGAAGGTGGGTCAGCTCAAACCGCAGTGTGTTGTGGCATACAATGCCTGCATGAATGGGGTGGACAAACTTGACCAGAACATTGCATATTACCCATTCATACAGAAAACACTCAACTGGTCAAAGAAGTTTGTGGCATACTTATTTCAGCTGTGTGTGTTCAATGCATATGTGCTGTACAAGCCAGGAACCCGGGGAAGTGCAAAACACACTTGGAGTTCATGAGGAGGGTGGCGAGGTCGTGGACTGAAAAAACCTATGTGGAGGAGGAGGAGGAGGAGGAGAGAGGAGGAGGAGGGGGAGGAGAGAGGAGGAGGGGGAGAGAGGAGGGGGGGGGAGGAGGAGGAGGAAGAGGAGGTCCGACAAACCAGGGCCGCAAGACAGAGACCCAGACAGCAGGCTGGATGGCCGGATGGCCGGATGGCCAGGCATGAGTTGGAAAAATTAAGGCCCACCAGCAATAACACAAAGCCAGCAAGAAAATGTAGGGTCTGCGTTCGAAGGGGTAAAAGGAGAGAGACCAGAATGTGGTGCAGGTCCTGCCATGTACCCCTGCACTCAGGAGAGTGCTTCAAAGCCTACCACACAGAAAAAAAATATTATTGAGTGATGATGATTCTAAATGTTCTAAATCTGTGAATAAATGTAGTTATTTTGTCATCAAAAGCCTTTTTTCCTGTGTTGTTTTTATTGTTTCATAGAAGTAAACTACTTTTCAGATGTTTGAGGTGTCACTAAAACTAAAATATGTGGACGTCAGTCACCGTTTTGCTTGAATTTGCTTCTCTGCAGAAAAAGCTCGTTTTCTCTGTTTATTGGTCAAAATCAGGTGTTTTTGCTGAAACCACCCTATGTTCTACGGCCGATTTCTAAACACTCAAAGAGGCTAGAAACAAACTTTCTTTTTCTGATGAAAGAAGAGAGTCTAAAGTTTTGGTAGATATGTTCAATGTTTATGTAGTCCGAAAAGTCAATATTTGGTGGGTCTTCAAAGTTCAGCGAAAATGCCCCAAAAGTCTGGCAGTGTGGAGCTCTCCGCTCTGAACATGGCTGGCAGTCAAAGTTAAGAGAATAAAATACATTTATTTTTGTTATTTCTTCCAAATTGTTATCCAGAACATTTTCTTCTTATAAGGTTTATATACTTCATTTTGTTTCTGAGGAAATTACAATTACAGCTAATAAAGTGTGACTAGTAGTTCCACAGTGGAGGCACCGCACTATTATTTAATTGGTTATTTGCTATAAGATATAACTACATACACGTATCAGTGTCATTCACACCTGTACTGACATCTATTGGTAAAAGGGAAAATGTAGCCAGCTCAACATCAACCCCCCTAACCCTAACACTCAGGATCCCGTTAATGTGAATGTGAAGTAGAAGCTCTTTATAATCCTCAGCAGGGGTACATGGACACAGGGAGAACAAGGTGAGGCAGGTAACACAGGTAACAGAGCTAAGGCTGGACACTAGCAGACGCACAAACCATTAAAGGCTATGATCTGGCGTCGCCTGGCAGCATGGTACAGGGTTTAAGTAGGAACGGGTTGAAGGCCTGATTGAAGGCCTGATTGCCCACAGGTGGTGTCACTGTTTGCTGGCCGTGGCCCAGGGGGCGGAGTTGTGATGCCCTGCTACATTGAGTGGTCATCCCAAACTTCTTCAATTTAAGGATTATGGAGGCCACTGTGCTCTTAGGAACCTTAAGTGCAACAGACATTTTTTTGTAGCCTTGGCCAGATCTGTGCCTTGCCACAATTCTGTCTCTCAGCTCTTCAGTCAGTTCCTTCGAACCTCATGATTCTCATTTGCTCTGACTTTACACTGTGAGCTGTAAGGTCTTCTATTGACAGGTGTGTGCTTTTCCCAATCAATATAATTAAAAAGTCAAGCAAGACTGATATCATAAAAGGCTTAAAAGAAAGAAAAAGCTCCAAAGTTTATGTTAAGAGTTGTGTGATATGTCCTCAGTTGATATATAATGTGTAATGTGTAATGTTAAGATTGTGCCACAAGAGGCGCTAAGGCGCAGGGTATAGGACGCATGCCTGCGTCATCACGTTCATGTGTGTTCATCACCTGTGGGAACTATGTTAGTTCAAGACTGGAACTGTCACCGTGAGACTGATGTGTGTACAGCCCGCCAATAAATATGCCAGGCTTGGCTAAAGGTGATCTTCATCGTGTTTCCTCCGAATGCAACGTTAGCTGCACAAGTATAGGATAACTTAACAGGTTATGGGCCCAGGAGTCGTTCGGAAGAAAATATTGTCAGTTTTCCACCGTGTAGTCACAACGGACAGTGTGCTGACGGGCTGCTAGCTAGCAAGAAGAGCAAACTAGCATCATGGATCAACGAGGAACAAGCAGGTTCCCTCGACTGGCATTCGACGGAGATGAGACAAAATATGAACTTTGGGAGACCAAAATGCTGGGACAATTTCATTTATTGGGGCTAAAGAACACGGTCCTGGGGGAACCGAGGACTGAAGCCGAAATGGCGGCAGACGAAAAGAAAAATGCTGACGCATACGCCGAGATGATTCTACTGTTGGATGACAAAAGCCTATCATTAATTATGAGGGATGCGGCCAACAACGGAAGAAAGGCTCTGAAAATATTGAGAGAGTATTATGCCGGGAAGGGAAAACCCCGGATAATTAACCTGTACACCATGCTTACATCGCTTCAGAAAGCGGACAACGAAAGCATCATGGACTACATCATCAGAGCAGAAACAGCCATCACAGCACTGCGGAATGCAGGTGAGACGTTGGGAGACGGCCTACTAGTGGCTATGGTCTTAAAAGGACTGCCTGGGAGTTTTAAGCCATTCGCAATACACGTGGCACATACAGATGGTAACATCACATTCGCAGAATTCAAGACTAAGCTAAGAAGTTTTGAAGAAACAGAAAAGATAAACGCAGCTGAGTCGAGCGACAGTGTGATGAAGACCCAAGGGAGAACCGGACGGCGACCCGCCAAGACAAACGCACGCGACCGGTACAAAGAAGATACAGAGGCAACTTGATTTAGTTGGTAACAGTTCGTTAGCTGGCAACTTGATTTAGTTGGTAACAGTTCGTTAGCTGGCAACTTGATTTAGTTGGTAACAGTTCGTTAGCTGGCAACTTGATTTAGTTGGTAACAGTTCGTTAGCTGGCAACTTGATTTAGTTGGTAACAGTTCGTTAGCTGGCAACTTGATTTAGTTGGTAACAGTTCGTTAGCTGGCAACTTGATTTAGTTGCAAAATTACACTCCAATGCCCCACTCGCACTTGCCTTCTCACTTTGGAGACTTCTGGCTACTGTGTATTAACATAGAGGAGGAGAGTGGGGGGGGGGGGGTGTATTAACATAGTGGGGGGGGGGGGGGGGGTGTATTGATACAGAGGTGGTCTGCTTCAAGTGTGGCACCAAAGGCCACCGAGCGAAAGAATGTCGACAGAAGACATGGTGTAGTCGTTGCAGAAGTGACACACACAAAGACTCCACGTGTAGGCGTAAGGAAAGAAAGGATGGCGCGTGTAAAGTCTCAGCAGATGGCGACACTGACTACGCGTTCAAGATGAGAGACGGAGAGACCGGTACCCAGCAGCAGTCGGCGGTTGCCCCATGTTTATTCCAATCACTCTTGGACTTTACAGAGTATCCTCACTGTCATCATGAGTCTAATGGAGAGTGTTCTAGGTTCTATCTAGTGTTCTGAAATCCTAACTGATTTGTCAGTCGGAGGTGTGGTCGTTGCAGAAGTGACACACACAAAGACTCCAAGAGACCGGTACCTAGCAGCAGTCGGCGAGCGGCGTCCAGGAGAAAGGATTGATGGTGGACACGGGGGCCACATCTCATATCATCACCGACGTGACCAAGTTTAAAGACTTTGACAGCACTTTCAGACCAGAAAAGCACAGTGTCGAGTTGGCAGACGGCACCCGGTGCAGCGGGGTCGCTCAGAGAAGGGGAGATGCTGAGGTTTCTCTGATCGACAGCAGTGGACGACGGCACAAGGCGACGCTGAGAGACGCTTTGTTCATACCGTCATACCCCCAGAACATCTTCTCGGTGAAGGCGGCGACTAACAGCGGGGCCACGGTCGTTTTCAAAGAAGAGAAAGATGCACTGATAACCAGAGACGGTAACAGATTTGACATTCATGTATATGGCAAGTTGTATTATTTGCATACTGAAGGTGAATCTAATGATAAGTGTAATGCATGTCACGACATACAGACATGGCATGAGATATTAGGCCACTGTAATTATGACGATGTTCTAAAGTTGCAGAATGTGGTTGAGGGTATGCAGATCAAGGGCAAAACAGGTAGACCCGAGCAAGAGTGTGAGGTGTGTATTCAGGGGAAGTTTGCACAAACCAGAAATAGAGACCCTGATACTAGAGCGGAGGCTCCCTTACAGATGGTACACACAGACCTTGCAGGTCCTATAGCCACAGACTCAATAGATGGCTACAAATATGTGCAGTCGTTCACAGACGATTACTCGAGCGCAGTGTTTGTATATTTTCTGAAAAAGAAAAGCGACACAGTACAAGCTACGGAAAAGTTCCTAGCAGATGTATCCCCGTACGGGAAAGTAAAATCCATCAGATCCGATAATGGAACTGAGTATACATGCAATGATTTTCAAACACTGTTAAGGAAAAACAAAATTAGACATGAAACGTCAGCTCCGTATTCCCCACACCAGAACGGGACTGCAGAGAGGGGTTGGCGTACTCTTTTTGAGATGGGTAGGTGCATGATAGTTGAAAGCAAGCTACCAAAACAACTATGGCACTACGCAGTACAAACAGCAGCGATGGTACGTAACAGATGCTTTAACAGACGTACAAGGGCAAACTCCTTACCAGCTGCTGACAGGCAAGAAAGCAAATGTATCTAAAATGCAGAAGTTTGGGTCTGTATGCTACACGTACAAACAGGACAAGGGAAAACTAGATACCAGGTGTGACCAGGGGTGTTTTGTGGGATATGACAAGAACAGCCCGGCATATTTGGTATATCATTCAGATACAAACAAAGTACAGAAACACAGGCTAGTGAAGTTTGTGTGCAGGGCAGCTGTAGAAAAACAGACAAACTCAAATGATGACTATAACAGTATGGGACAACCAAGGACTAGCGAGACCACACAGGAGGCCAATAGGAGAACAGAAAATGCTGAAGAGCCAAGTGAACAGAGTAGAAGTACACATAGTGGTAATCCAGGTGCAGTGGTGAGGCCTAATGACCATAACCAAACACAACAGAGTGTGACAGGTGATGAACCTGAGAGTAGGAGGTATCCAACCAGAGAAAGGAAGAAACCGAGTCACTTAGAGGATTTTGTAGATGAAGACAGTGATAGTGATGGGGTGCATACCACAGTAGACTACTGCTACAGGGCGGTATGTGGTGTTCCACAGACTTTTGGAGAGGCTATGAGGTCAGATAACTCAAGAGTGGGTAAAAGCCATGGATGAGGAGGTCCAGTCGTTAGAAGAGAACAAGACATTTACCCTGACAACCCTGCCAATAGGCAAGAAAACAGTGGGGGGTAGATGGGTTTACTCTATCAAGAGTGATATAAATGGAAGAGACAAGTACAAAGCACGGTTTGTGGCCAAGGGTTACAGCCAGGTAATGGGGAGACGTTTTCACCCACAGCAAACCTGACGAGTGTAAGGGTGGTGTTACAAAAAGCAGCACAGGAGAACCTACTCCTACACCAGATGGACGTGAAAACAGCGTATTTGCACGCTCCCATAGATTATGACATATACATCAATCCACCAGAGGGTTATGAAGAGAAGGAGGATGATCTAGTGTATAAGCTAGAAAAATCACTTTATGGTCTTAAACAATCGGGGCGAAATTGGAATAGAGTCTTACATGATTGTTTAACTGAAAACGGGTTCACACAAAACCCAGCCGACCACTGTGTTTATGCCAAAGAGTCAAAAGACGAGAAGGTGATCATAATCATATGGGTCGATGACTTGATCATTGCAGCCAGCAATGAGAAGGTTTTGAGAGAGGTGAAAGAGATGCTCGCAGGAAAGTTTAAGATGAAAGATCTCGGCAGTCTCAAACATTTTCTGGGTATCGATTTCAGCCAATCCGATGGATGTGTAAAGATGTCACAGGAAAGGTACACTAACAAGATATTATAGCGTTTTAATATGCAAAATTGTAGAATTAGAGAAACGCCTTGTGATCAGAAACTGGAATATACTGAGGATGCAGTAAAGATGAATGATGTCAGGATGTACAGGGAGGCTGTATGAAGCCTTATATACCTAACTACTTGTACCAGACCAGATTTAAGTTTTGTGGTAAGCAGGCTATCACAGTACTTTGCTGAGCCTACAGAGGAGCAGTGGGTCACTGTGAAACACACATTGAGGTATCTCAAGGGCACTTCTAAGAAAGGGTTAAGTTTCAAAAACGACAGTGAGAAGCTAGGTATACAGGCCTACAGTGATGCTGACTGGGCGTCTGATGTCAGAGACAGGCGCAGTACCACAGGGTACTGTGTGAGGCTTAGTAAGAACAGCTCTCTAGTTTCTTGGAAAACTAGAAAACAACCTACGGTTGCACTTTCCACCTGTGAGGCGGAATATATGGCACTGGCTTCAACCATACAGGAGTGTCTATACCTAGAGCAGTTACTAGGAGGTATAGATAACTACATGTACACACAAACAATAGTGTATGAGGACAATCAGGGAACAATTGCTCTTGCCAAAAACCCTGTAAACAGACAGAGGAGTAAGCATGTGGACATAAAGTACCACTTTATCAGATCTACTGTGAGTGAGGGGAGAGTTATTTTGATGTATTGTCCTACAGATGACATGGTTGCTGATATAATGACAAAACCTGTAACTAAGTTGAAACTGAAGAAGTTTGCAGCTATTATTTTTGGAGTTTGAAATGTGTAAGACAGGGGTCCACTTTCATTCTGTATTTTTTTGTTCTTTTCGTTCAGATTGCAACAACCTGAGTACAAGTGGGGGTGTTAAGAGTTGTGTGATATATGTCCTCAGTTGATATATAATGTGTAATGTGTAATGTTAAGATTGTGCCACAAGAGGCGCTAAAGGCCCCTGCCCACTGTGCGATTTGTCCACGATTTCGCCACGAATTTGTTGTCGCAGACTACGTTGCGTAGTCGTAGTGCATCTACAGCTAGAACAAATATTCTATTCCCTGACATTCGGGAGAGCCTAATTGCAACAGTTTGCCTTTCAAACTATGTGGAAGAGTGGAATATTAACAGACTCCCCCGGAATTCCTGATTTTCTGTTCCTGCTGTTGTATAACTTTAAACATTGGATTAAAGAGAGTATTAAGTGGATACAACTATATATTAAGCATTGTGTCCGTATTGAAATTGGAAAATGTAACCCTTGAGAACGAAACTTACAGAGCCATGCCTACATAACATGATGTGATGTTTAATGCTGAAACCCTAACTGACCTGCCTCTATTTTGCAACTTGCCTGCCTTGGCCCTATCAAAAAGAGCCTCAGTGTTCTACAGTGGCCTTCCCAATCACCGGATCTGAATCCAATAGAACACCTTTGGGATGTGGTAGAACGGGAGATTCACAACTTGAGAGTGCGATGGACCAGAATCTCAAAGGAATGTTTAACATCTTGTGGAATCGATGCCACGAAGGATTGAGACTGTTTTGAGAGCAAAGGGAGGCCCTACCCAGTATTACAGTAGTAGGCTATAGTGTTCCTAATAAAGTGAGTGTAGTAGCCAAAGCCACTGTGTGATTTTATTGGACCATAGCGAAAGTGAGGTAATGCAGAAATGTAATTCATCTAAATGTGATGTAAATTTGACTGAATTCCTGCCAGTTTACATTAGGGATGCAACCTCAGCAAATATGTTCAAGTCAAGACTAAAAACCCATATTTTTAATATTGCCTTTAAATGACTAAATAATTAAATTATGATTATATAATGATTGGAGCACTTTGAGCTGCAACGTTTGCAGGAAAAGCGCTATACAAATAAAAAGTTATTATTATTATTATTATTATTATTATTATTATTATCTGTTTACTGTAGTTATATCAGTATTACAAAGCATTGAGATGGGACAGTTCTGGTATTTTTGCCACCAAAATGCTAACTTTGATACACTTGGGTATCCATAAACCATAAAAGAGTTTTACTGAAAAGAAAAAGGGAAGCAATATATGAAATCTGTAGCTTTATGTCTATACACAGTAATGTATAAGAAAAAGGTTATTTAAACATGTGACAATGTGCTGTATGTTTCTACGTTGAACAGTTGTTGTAGAAAATGAACAAACAAATTAGTTTAATTAATTCTATTAATTAATTTCTATAATAAGTTGTTCTATGCTACTTGGAAGTTTTGAGTCATATTTCAACTTGTCTGATTGCGATGACATGATTTGTGATGAATATAGGTCAACTCTACAATTTAATTATTCCCTCCTCCCCCCCCCCCCCTCTCTCCAATGTCCTTATTCATGTTAAATACATCTGCTGGAGAAGGAATTCCTCATGAACCCCTAAATAGGTTTGCTGACAAAATGGACCCTGGCTATGGACTGTGAGGTCACAATGTCTGAAGTTAGAATTCTTCTAAAACATAAGTGATGACAACCATAGAACATGCAGCTGGAGTTCTAGAATCCAGCTAGAGTACACATGCCGTTCCTTTACCTGCAATTCATCTGTGAAGAGCTAGATAGATAAACGTTATTCGTTCTTTTCCCCAAAAAATTTGAAGACATGAATCCTAGTGCGCCTATTCAATGGATGGCCTCCTTGTATGTAGGAGATCTCCACAGGGATACCACTGAGGAAATGCTGCATGAGAAATTCAGCCTTTCTGGCCTGATCGTCTCTACAAGGGTGTGCAGGGACATGCTAACACAACAATCTCTTGGGTATGCCTGTCAACTTTCAACAGCAAGCTGACGCAGAACATCTTCGTTAAGGATTTAGTGGAGACGTTCAACAGCAAGCACCTCTACGACACGTTCTCGGAGTTTGGGAGCATCCTTTCCTGCAAGGTAGCGTCTGACGCGAATGGTAATGCTAAAGGCTATGGCTTTGTGCAGTATAACACCCAGGAGGCTGCTGAGAGAGCGATTAAGAGACTCAACGGCACGTTATTGAACGGCAGAAAAGTGTTCGTCAGAAAAGTGTTCTTCCAAACGCGCAAAGAACAAGAGGCTGAACTCGGATCCAGGGCCGGAGAGTTCACCAACGTGTATGTCAAGAACTTCGGAGAGGATATGGACGACTGACGCCTTCAGGAGAGGTTTGAAAGATTTGGACCAGTCCTGAGTGTCCGTGTCATGACCGATGACGCTGGTAAATCCATGGGTTTTGGATTTGTCGACTTCGAAAGGCATGAGGATGCCAAGAGGGCCGTTGATGAGATGAACGGCCAGGAGCTAAATGGGAGGCGGGTCTACGTGGGCCGTGCCCAGAAGAGAGGAGAGCGCCAGACTGTGCTGAAGCGCCATTTTGAGCATATAAATCAGGGCCACAGGACCAGATACCAGGTGTGTGTGTATATGAACAAACATATACTGTATCAGAAAGCTCATAATCTTGGTAAGCATTGTTGATGTATTTGAGGCATGAAAAACATCTTAGTAAAACACAGTTTCTCTCTACCAGGGTGTCAATCTTTATGTCAAGAACTTGCACGATTGTTTGGACGACAAGCAGCTGCACAAAGAGTTCTCCCACTTCGGAACAATCACCAGCGCAAAGGTGATGACGGAGGGCGGACGCAGCAAGGGATTCGGCTTCGTGTGCTTCTCCTCCCCCGAGGACGCCACCAAGGCCGTGACCGTGATGAACGGTCGCATCGTGGCCACCAAGCCCCTGTACGTGGCCCTGGCCCAGGGCAAGGAGGAGCGCCAGGCTCGCGCAACCAACCAGCACGTGCAGAGTACGGCCAGCGGCTGCGCCGTTCCCAACCCAGGCATCAACCCCTACCAGGTTGCTCCCCCACCTGGGTTCTTCATGGCGGCCATTCCACAGGCCCAGAACTGTGCTGCACCGGACTTCACCAACCAGCTGGCTCAGCTGAGACCCACTCATCTCCTAGACACACCTCCTCAGCACTTCCAGAACACACCCACCAATGCCATGTGTCCGTCGGCTACCAGGCCTAAGACCTTCAACGCTATGAAGGCCACGCCCTCCCTGGTTCCCCCTATGATGACCTCTCAGCGCGCGGGTCAGTATATTTAGTGAAGTAATCCTGCCCCAAAGAGCACTATCCAAACATTTGCCATAAATATCCCTTTGATTATGATCATCTTCCCTCTCAGCTACCCAGGCCTTGAGAAAGCACCCTGCCAGTGCAGACGCAGCTACAGCACGGATGCACACTGTGCCCCGTAACAAGTACACAGCTGGTGTACACCTCCTGCAGCACATGGCTCCCCAGCCACAGATCCCCATGAAGCAGCCTGCTATCCATGACCAGGAGCTTCGGACTGACTCCATTTTGGCTGCCGTTCCCCATGAGGACCTGAAGCAAATGATAGGCGAGTCTATTTGTTTGTTTCAATGAATCCCCCATTAGGTTAGTATAATTACTGTTACTGATATTTATTCTCCCCCTCCCTCCAGGTGAGCGTTTCTCATCTATCCACAGCATGCACCCCAGCATCGCTCCCAAGGTCACTGGCATGCTGCTGGAGATGGACAACTCTCACCTGCTCCGCATGCTGGAGTCTCCACAGATCCTGCGCTCCAAGGTGGACGAAGCGGTCGCTGCGCTGGAGGCCCACTCATTCATTCATTCATGGAAGACCATTCATTCATTCACTGGGCTGAGGAGGCTGTACAGAAATCTGGCCACGTCCCAGTTTGAGTTTCAAGCGGCTAACGCGTTAAAAAGGAGACGCAGACTTTGAAACCTACTTCACCGATAACTATGCAAAACGAATAAATGACTTCATCACAAAACGAGAGTTATTTTGATGTATTGTCCTACAGATGACATGGTTGCTGATATAATGACAAAACCTGTAACTAAGTTGAAACTGAAGAAGTTTGCAGCTATTATTTTTGGAGTTTAAAATGTGTAAGACAAGGCCGTGACCGTGATGAACGGTCGCATCGTGGCCACCAAGCCCCTGTACGTGGCCCTGGCCCAGGGCAAGGAGGAGCGCCAGGCTCGCGCAACCAACCAGCACGTGCAGAGTATGGCCAGCGGCTGCGCCGTTCCCAACCCAGGCATCAACCCCTACCAGGTTGCTCCCCCACCTGGGTTCTTCATGGCGGCCATTCCACAGGCCCAGAACTGTGCTGCACCGGACTTCACCAACCAGCTGGCTCAGCTGAGACCCACTCATCTCCTAGACACACCTCCTCAGCACTTCCAGAACACGCCCACCAACACCATGTGTCCGTCGGCTACCAGGCCTAAGACCTTCAACGCTATGAAGGCCACGCCCTCCCTGGTTCCCCCTATGATGACCTCTCAGCGCGCGGGTCAGTATATTTAGTGAAGTAATCCTGCCCCAAAGAGCACTATCCAAACATTTGCCATAAATATCCCTTTGATTATGATCATCTTCCCTCTCAGCTACCCAGGCCTTGAGAAAGCACCCTGCCAGTGCAGACGCAGCTACAGCACGGATGCACACTGTGCCCCGTAACAAGTACACAGCTGGTGTACAGCTCCTGCAGCACATGGCTCCCCAGCCACAGATCCCCATGAAGCAGCCTGCTATCCATGACCAGGAGCTTCGGACTGACTCCATTTTGGCTGCCGTTCCCCATGAGGACCTGAAGCAAATGATAGGCGAGTCTATTTGTTTGTTTCAATGAATCCCCCATTAGGTTAGTATAATTACTGTTACTGATATTTATTCTCCCCCTCCCTCCAGGTGAGCGTTTCTCATCTATCCACAGCATGCACCCCAGCATCGCTCCCAAGGTCACTGGCATGCTGCTGGAGATGGACAACTCTCACCTGCTCCGCATGCTGGAGTCTCCACAGATCCTGCGCTCCAAGGTGGACGAAGCGGTCGCTGCGCTGGAGGCCCACTCATTCATTCATTCATGGAAGACCATTCATTCATTCACTGGGCTGAGGAGGCTGTACAGAAATCTGGCCACGTCCCAGTTTGAGTTTCAAGCGGCTAACGCGTTAAAAAGGAGACGCAGACTTTGAAACCTACTTCACCGATAACTATGCAAAACGAATAAATGACTTCATCACAAAATGAGAGTTATTTTGATGTATTGTCCTACAGATGACATGGTTGCTGATATAATGACAAAACCTGTAACTAAGTTGAAACTGAAGAAGTTTGCAGCTATTATTTTTGGAGTTTAAAATGTGTAAGACAAGGCCGTGACCGTGATGAACGGTCGCATCGTGGCCACCAAGCCCCTGTACGTGGCCCTGGCCCAGGGCAAGGAGGAGCGCCAGGCTCGCGCAACCAACCAGCACGTGCAGAGTATGGCCAGCGGCTGCGCCGTTCCCAACCCAGGCATCAACCCCTACCAGGTTGCTCCCCCACCTGGGTTCTTCATGGCGGCCATTCCACAGGCCCAGAACTGTGCTGCACCGGACTTCACCAACCAGCTGGCTCAGCTGAGACCCACTCATCTCCTAGACACACCTCCTCAGCACTTCCAGAACACGCCCACCAACGCCATGTGTCCGTCGGCTACCAGGCCTAAGACCTTCAACGCTATGAAGGCCACGCCCTCCCTGGTTCCCCCTATGATGACCTCTCAGCGCGCGGGTCAGTATATTTAGTGAAGTAATCCTGCCCCAAAGAGCACTATCCAAACATTTGCCATAAATATCCCTTTGATTATGATCATCTTCCCTCTCAGCTACCCAGGCCTTGAGAAAGCACCCTGCCAGTGCAGACGCAGCTACAGCACGGATGCACACTGTGCCCCGTAACAAGTACACAGCTGGTGTACACCTCCTGCAGCACATGGCTCCCCAGCCACAGATCCCCATGAAGCAGCCTGCTATCCATGACCAGGAGCTTCGGACTGACTCCATTTTGGCTGCCGTTCCCCATGAGGACCTGAAGCAAATGATAGGCGAGTCTATTTGTTTGTTTCAATGAATCCCCCATTAGGTTAGTATAATTACTGTTACTGATATTTATTCTCCCCCTCCCTCCAGGTGAGCGTTTCTCATCTATCCACAGCATGCACCCCAGCATCGCTCCCAAGGTCACTGGCATGCTGCTGGAGATGGACAACTCTCACCTGCTCCGCATGCTGGAGTCTCCACAGATCCTGCGCTCCAAGGTGGACGAAGCGGTCGCTGCGCTGGAGGCCCACTCATTCATTCATTCATGGAAGACCATTCATTCATTCACTGGGCTGAGGAGGCTGTACAGAAATCTGGCCACGTCCCAGTTTGAGTTTCAAGCGGCTAACGCGTTAAAAAGGAGACGCAGACTTTGAAACCTACTTCACCGATAACTATGCAAAACGAATAAATGACTTCATCACAAAATGAGAGTTATTTTGATGTATTGTCCTACAGATGACATGGTTGCTGATATAATGACAAAACCTGTAACTAAGTTGAAACTGAAGAAGTTTGCAGCTATTATTTTTGGAGTTTAAAATGTGTAAGACAAGGCCGTGACCGTGATGAACGGTCGCATCGTGGCCACCAAGCCCCTGTACGTGGCCCTGGCCCAGGGCAAGGAGGAGCGCCAGGCTCGCGCAACCAACCAGCACGTGCAGAGTACGGCCAGCGGCTGCGCCGTTCCCAACCCAGGCATCAACCCCTACCAGGTTGCTCCCCCACCTGGGTTCTTCATGGCGGCCATTCCACAGGCCCAGAACTGTGCTGCACCGGACTTCACCAACCAGCTGGCTCAGCTGAGACCCACTCATCTCCTAGACACACCTCCTCAGCACTTCCAGAACACGCCCACCAACGCCATGTGTCCGTCGGCTACCAGGCCTAAGACCTTCAACGCTATGAAGGCCACGCCCTCCCTGGTTCCCCCTATGATGACCTCTCAGCGCGCGGGTCAGTATATTTAGTGAAGTAATCCTGCCCCAAAGAGCACTATCCAAACATTTGCCATAAATATCCCTTTGATTATGATTATCTTCCCTCTCAGCTACCCAGGCTTTGAGAAAGCACCCTGCCAGTGCAGACGCAGCTACAGCACGGATGCACACTGTGCCCCGTAACAAGTACACAGCTGGTGTACACCTCCTGCAGCACATGGCTCCCCAGCCACAGATCCCCATGAAGCAGCCTGCTATCCATGACCAGGAGCTTCGGACTGACTCCATTTTGGCTGCCGTTCCCCATGAGGACCTGAAGCAAATGATAGGCGAGTCTATTTGTTTGTTTCAATGAATCCCCCATTAGGTTAGTATAATTACTGTTACTGATATTTATTCTCCCCCTCCCTCCAGGTGAGCGTTTCTCATCTATCCACAGCATGCACCCCAGCATCGCTCCCAAGGTCACTGGCATGCTGCTGGAGATGGACAACTCTCACCTGCTCCGCATGCTGGAGTCTCCACAGATCCTGCGCTCCAAGGTGGACGAAGCGGTCGCTGCGCTGGAGGCCCACTCATTCATTCATTCATGGAAGACCATTCATTCATTCACTGGGCTGAGGAGGCTGTACAGAAATCTGGCCACGTCCCAGTTTGAGTTTCAAGCGGCTAACGCGTTAAAAAGGAGACGCAGACTTTGAAACCTACTTCACCGATAACTATGCAAAACGAATAAATGACTTCATCACAAAATGAGAGTTATTTTGATGTATTGTCCTACAGATGACATGGTTGCTGATATAATGACAAAACCTGTAACTAAGTTGAAACTGAAGAAGTTTGCAGCTATTATTTTTGGAGTTTGAAATGTGTAAGACAAGGCCGTGACCGTGATGAACGGTCGCATCGTGGCCACCAAGCCCCTGTACGTGGCCCTGGCCCAGGGCAAGGAGGAGCGCCAGGCTCGCGCAACCAACCAGCACGTGCAGAGTATGGCCAGCGGCTGCGCCGTTCCCAACCCAGGCATCAACCCCTACCAGGTTGCTCCCCCACCTGGGTTCTTCATGGCGGCCATTCCACAGGCCCAGAACTGTGCTGCACCGGACTTCACCAACCAGCTGGCTCAGCTGAGACCCACTCATCTCCTAGACACACCTCCTCAGCACTTCCAGAACACGCCCACCAACGCCATGTGTCCGTCGGCTACCAGGCCTAAGACCTTCAACGCTATGAAGGCCACGCCCTCCCTGGTTCCCCCTATGATGACCTCTCAGCGCGCGGGTCAGTATATTTAGTGAAGTAATCCTGCCCCAAAGAGCACTATCCAAACATTTGCCATAAATATCCCTTTGATTATGATTATCTTCCCTCTCAGCTACCCAGGCCTTGAGAAAGCACCCTGCCAGTGCAGACGCAGCTACAGCACGGATGCACACTGTGCCCCGTAACAAGTACACAGCTGGTGTACACCTCCTGCAGCACATGGCTCCCCAGCCACAGATCCCCATGAAGCAGCCTGCTATCCATGACCAGGAGCTTCGGACTGACTCCATTTTGGCTGCCGTTCCCCATGAGGACCTGAAGCAAATGATAGGCGAGTCTATTTGTTTGTTTCAATGAATCCCCCATTAGGTTAGTATAATTACTGTTACTGATATTTATTCTCCCCCTCCCTCCAGGTGAGCGTTTCTCATCTATCCACAGCATGCACCCCAGCATCGCTCCCAAGGTCACTGGCATGCTGCTGGAGATGGACAACTCTGACCTGCTCCGCATGCTGGAGTCTCCACAGATCCTGCGCTCCAAGGTGGACGAAGCGGTCGCTGCGCTGGAGGCCCACTCATTCATTCATTCATGGAAGACCATTCATTCATTCACTGGGCTGAGGAGGCTGTACAGAAATCTGGCCACGTCCCAGTTTGAGTTTCAAGCGGCTAACGCGTAAAAAAGGAGACGCGGACTTTGAAACCTACTTCACCGATAACTATGCAAAACGAATAAATGACTTCATCACAAAATGAAATCGATTGACTCAGCTATGTCTAAAAAAAGGGTAAGCTGTACCTCGATGATGAATGTAAAAGCACTGGTTGGACCAGGCTACACGTGAACGCGCAAAACGGAGATTAGGGGTGAAAACGGAGCCAGAGCATACCTGTCAACATTGGGATTTGAAAATAAGGGATATTTTCCCGAAAATAAGGGATATCCCCCGCACGCCCCCGGGCCGTCCCCACCCCCACCCCACCGTCCACAAACCATACCCAGTGTTTCCTCTACATGCATTTATTGGTGATGGGCAGCCACGAATGAATTTCCTCCGCCACGAATTGATTCAGTCCACACAAAAATAAAAATAAAAAGTTATTTAAACATCTGAACATTTTAGCTGATTAAAATATATCTGATCCTAGATCAGCGCTATAATGGATGTTGACTAAAAGTGCACCTAAATCCACGCCCATCTCTCTCTAACCACTGATCCAAAATCAGATTAATGACATTCAGTTGACGACGTGACACAAGGGCTCCTGATTGGTCTAAATGTGAACTGTGGTATTATTGTTATTGTGTACAGGCCACCGTAGTGACATCAGGGGGGTATTCCATCAACATCGCTTAAGGGAAAATCCAGGTTTAGTCTGATAAATCTCGCGAGAGTTCTTAAAAATATCCAGGCATATTCTGATAGGTCTCGCGAGAGTTATCAAAAATAAGCCAGGATTTTCCTTTAGCGACGTTGATGGAATACCCCCCAGGTCAGGTGGGCAGGTTACGACGAGACAACAAGAGACCGGTATTGTAGAGCTTACAGAGCGAGTTAAAATAAAGACACTTACATTGAAATACAGAAGGACTCACGTGTATGTTTAATAGAATAACACGACATGGTGTCAGAAGTCCTGTAAGTGAGTGTTAAGAGTTAGATCGGCCGACAAGTGTCATTTGAGCTCGTGACGGTGAGAAGGGAGAAGAAAAAATGGATGCTAATGCTAACGCGGGAGCAGCTGCAGTCCAGAGAGCTTCTTCGAAAAATTAAACGAAAACAGCGACAGATGGATGGATTTTTCAAGAAAAAAGATGTCCCAGACACTTCAAACATTGCTGAAGCTAGCAGTGGCTATGAGCGACCCGAAACTGCATGGCTGGCAGGACCAAAGAAGCTAGGTGGTGGATCAGCTAACAGCGTTTATGGCGGGGTACCACCACCACCAGCTACAACTACAACTACAGCGGGAGAGCCATCAGCATCGGCTAGCTGTGTTGGTGTATCAGCAGACATTAGCAAGTCAAAAAACTATTCTTATGTGCCGTCACTTTAGCAACGACACAGGACTGTCAAGGGGAAAAGAAGGGGAGACGATTTTTTTATTGACAACGGAATTACATGCTGGAAAAACATGCAGCTAAAATTCAGGGAACATTTGGACCTTCAGAGACACACGGGAGAAGTACGGGAAAACAGGGCTGATGTGGGTGTCATCAAAGGTAAGAGTTTGTTTTCTTTAACTCAGCTGATACTCAGCTGTTTACCGAATGCTCCATCTGACTGTGATTTTACTTCTGTAATGTGGTGGGTTGACATAATTCACGCACAGAACTATAGGTTGAGAGTATTGTTCCGTCCGCAGTTGAGTGCGTAGTACCCAAGTTGTTTAGACTGTTCTATTTACTGCTTGAGTGTGTTGTTGACAATCGTTCATGTCCTTCATTAAACGTTTAGCTTTGTCATTTGATACGCCGCCTACGACTACCATCTCTCTGCACTACAGTAAACAGTTAATCAGTAACGTTAGCCGCTTTTGTGCTCATGTAGGCCTACTTCGTATTATATTATAGCTGCGCGCGGTCAGGGCTATCCGCCACCAATGTAAAAATTCCTGGAGGAAACACTGCATACCCCTTACATTTAGACAAGGGTACACAAAGTCAATCCTAACATCACCACTAGACAACCATAGGATACCTCGATGGAGCATGCTGGTCACTTGTGGGGGAAACATGCACTGATCAATGGGCAAACCACTGCCACGTGACCTATTTTGATCTACAAGGCTTCTCACTCCCTCTCTCTTATTCATACAATACGATATTACAATATATTTGCAATATTGGTTTTAACATTGTTATTTTTTGTATTTTTTTGTGCTTTGCATTCATAACATTATAATGTACAATTGTGATTAAAATGCAAGGTAGGAAACTATCAATTAAAATGTGGGTATGAACGACTGTCTGTGTTTTCTTTTTGTATAGTGTGTCAACACATTTTCGACCTTATCTGGACGTGTAGAGCACATAATATAATGTGCAACAATACTATGTGCAATATGACAACCCTTGTGTACATAAGGTTCAGATATAGGAAATGTTAGGATATTTATAGCATAGCATAGAGTACAGCACAGTGTTTTATTGTATAGTATAGTAGATAGTGTACATAGCCTTTATTTATGTAAACCAGCTCTTTTCCCTTTTTTATTTTACCCTCTTGTTTTTAGTCTTTTTCCAAGCACCAGGGGAGCCCTCCCCTACTAAATTTCGTTGTATGGTACCTGTACTGTATTAATGACAATAAAGACCATTCATTCATTCATAACAGTAATAGTAGGCCGGAAAATATACTTTTCTTAGGACCATTACGGTAGTAATGGCGCGGTTACGTCTCGATTACCATTTGTCCGTGGTCACGACATACAATCCATAACACTGTGGACTAGAGGAGGCAGCTGAAAGAGCAGTCTCCAAGCAACAGAGAACGCACGTTTGGACAGGTTGATTCAACGTAAGTAACGGTGCAGGAGTATTCATGACGTGTGCAGAGAGGTATTCAGAAGTTGAAATACAGTTTTGTATTGTTTTCGTGACGTTTTATGGTGTGAAATATGAGACCTGGTGCTTTCATAGTTACGCAGTTATCTATTTGCACTTTGCTCTAGAGACATCCTAGCGTCGTAAGGCCAAATCGGGACGTCGTAAGTCGCACAGTGTGAGAGAGTCAGCGATCAACGACTAATTGCTCCTACGTTCTAAAGACGAGGCTACGACCTGCCGACAAATTTATGGCAGGTCAGAAATTTTCGTCGTGGCTCGTGAAGTGTGGCTGGTCCTACGACACGATTCTGCACATACATCCGCTCAAAATCATCACAAGCCCAATAATGGCTGCAAAAAGAAACCCTACTGCTCGTGTTCAGTGGTCCCAGCCACTGGAAGAAAGATTGGTAGAGCTTTGGAGGGAACATGGGTGTCTGACGTCTCCTCCGCTTCACCTTATACAACAACAACTACAAGTGTCTATGACTAATGTTCTTGTTAAATCCGTGTGGAGCTAATGCTATCGCGTCTCCACAGGCTAAAGTACAACTACACTAATATCCTTAACTTATGTCCTAATCACACTACTGTCATACAAGTCGTACCTTCTCCTTGACATGGACATACACACCTGCTACCTTCTTTGAAAGAAATCGTGATTTATTCAGTGAAAACGAGTACACTAGCACATGATAGCACAACATAGCATAGCATTACGAACACAGGAAAACAACAGAGTAGTGGTGTTAATAATGAGCCTGTCATTGTCTCTGTGGTCCATTCAGACAGCAGGGATCTGACCCATTACCATGTAGGAGGCTTGTTGGCCTGCAAAGCTGCTGGGATAGTCCAATAGAATAGATCTGGATCTGTATTATAACAAGTAGCTTATTTTAGCCTAGCCTAACCCTAGCCTTCTAGGGAGCGAGGAGGAGGTGTCACAGCAACACTGTAGTCTGTTGTTGTTGTTGTTGTTGTTGCTATAGTACAATAATAAAAAAAGAAGGTTGCGTGTTCAAATCACGTCGGGGTCACCAATGTAGTGCCGAGAAACGGGAGTCGGAGGCGGCGTATCAAATGTCACAGCTAGACGTTTAGACATGAACAAGTTGCTACCTCACACTTAAAACAGGAACTAAAACTGAGTACCACCCACTTAACCCTCCGTACGGAACAATACTCCCAACTATTAGTTCCGGGGGTGAATTATGTTAACCCACCACACACGGTAGGAACCTTTGTATTGTTTACAGTTCACAATCGAACAATTTCAACAACTGCACAAGTCGCGTCACAAGCAATCGTGGATGACAATCGTGGCTGAGAGCAATCGTACAGTGAGTGTGAGCACAATCGTACAGTGTGAGCACGCACGTCGTAAGGTCTGATCAAGTCGGAGACGGTAGGACTGAAACTTTCAGTCGTGCAGTGTGAGGGGTTCACCGACATAACATCGCACAGTGGGCAGGGGCCTTTAGGCGCAGGGTATAGGACGCATGCCTGCGTCATCACGTTCATGTGTGTTCATCACCTGTGGGAACTATGTTAGTTCAAGACTGTCACCGTGAGACTGATGTGTGTACAGCCCGCCAATAAATATGCCAGGCTTGGCTAAAGGTGATCTTCATCGTGTTTCCTCCGAATGCAACGTTAGCTGCACAAGTATAGGATAACTTTTAACAGTTTACGGCACACTGTGCCTTCATCAGGGAGAATTGAAGATTGAACCAAGAATGCGGGATGACCTGGCCTGGAAGGACAACACTAAAGGCACCATCAAGAGGGCACAACAGCGGCTATACACCCTGAGATGCCTCAAGAAACAACACAGCAAGAAGGAGATGCTGGTGGCCTTCTACCACGGCGCAGTGGAGAGCATCCTCACCTTCGGCATCTCCAACTGGTTCCACAGCTGCACGGCAGCGGAGAGAAGCGAGCTACAGAGAGTCGTGAGAACAGCACAGAAGATCACCGGCGCCCCCCTCCCCTCTCTGGAGGAGCTGTACAAAACACGCTGTCTCAGGAGGGCCTCCAAGATCTCCAAGGACCCGACCCACCCTGGGCACGAACACTTTGTCAAGCTGCCCTCGAACAGGAGGTACAGGACCCCGGCCGCTAAGACAAACAGACTGAAGGACAGCTTCTACCACAGGGCCGTCAAGGCCCTGAACACAGAAAAGGCCTAAGTTCTGGGCCCAGGACAGTCCGGACGGATTGTATGGCAGCTAGTGCTGAGGCACAAACATGTACATTTTCAAGCCTGCAAACTGTGACACTTTAAAATAATGTGAAAAAATACTTTCTTGTGAAATATGACAACCCTAGTTGACTATCTGTGCAGTATAGTACAGTGGATTGTGTACATAGCCTCTATTGATGTAAACCAGCTCCTTACCTTCTTGTGATTTTATGCATCTATGCTTTTTCTAAAATGTGTTTCTTTTTCCTTTCCTAAACACCAGGGGAGCCTCCCCTCCTAAATTTCGTTGTTTGGTACCTGTACTGTAGCAATGACAAATAAAGTCTATCTAAGAAGAGGAAGTTTAAATAGAAAAAGGAAAGGGAGGAGTTCAAAAAAAGGGAGGGGGGGTGGGGGAATCCACACCTGAAAACCAAGTAGCGACTAATTATAGCGTGGTTTTGTCTAATAGAGTGGGGAAATGAAATGATCATTTGAAAAAATCAAATAATGATGTTAAGGGGTCCCAGATCCATAAAGCACATTTTTTTTAGTACATTTGTTAGGGATTTGTATTAAAATAACTAGAAGTGATAAATCAAGTACTGTGTGTTCATTTAAATAATGTGTGACTGAGGTCAGTTGAAGTCTCACAGAACCATAAAAGAGAGGTTCTGCTTTTGAGCGACATGGGGGGGAAGGGGCTCATGACTGGGAGAAAGTGCTGTAGATTGCTTATTTTTACCTATGTACTAACAACCATTTTGTACCTGCTGTTATGATATTCTATTTTCCTATACTCATTTTATACTATCATAACTAATGATTAATGATAAGTGTGATTTGAAGAAACACAAGGTGCTTTTAAAGTGCAAAACTCACTCCACACACACCACACTCAATGTGTAAGAGAGTCTCAACATTTGGAGAGACTTAATTTCCCCTCCCCCAACCATGTGCAAAGGCAATTTGTTTGTACAAAATTATTTGTGCAAACTACGGACAGGAATAATTAATTTAAAAGGTAGATATGGGTTCTGTCCCAACCTCTGTGATTTGAAGAAACACACAAGGTGCTTTTAAAGTGCAAAACTCACTCCACACACACCACACACTCAATGTGTAAGAGAGTCTCAACATTTGGAGACTTACTTTCCCCTCCCCCAACCATGTGCAAAGGCAATTTGTTTGTGCAAAATTATTTGTGCAAACTACTGACAGGAATAATTAATTTAAAGGTAGATATGGGTTCTGTCCCAACCTCTGTGATTTGAAGAAACACACAAGGTGCTTTTAAAGTGCAAAACTCACTCCACACACACCACACTCAATGTGGAAGAGAGTCTCAACATTTGGAGAGACTTAATTTCCCCTCCCCCAACCATGTGCAAAGGCAATTTGTTTGTACAAAATTATTTGTGCAAACTACTGACAGGAATAATTAATTTAAAAGGTAGATATGGGTTCTGTCCCAACCTATCAAGAATGATTTTTTTTTTTTAAAGTCAAGCAAGACTGATATCATAAAAGGCTTAAAAGAAAGAAAAAGCTCCAATGTTTACAGCACACTGTGCCTTCATCAGGGAGAATTGAAGATTGAACCAGGAAGAGGAAGTTTAAATAGGAAAAGGAGGAGTTCAAAAAAAGGGAGGGGGGGAATCCACACCTGAAAACCAAGTAGCGACTAATTATAGCGTGATTTTGTCTAATAGAGTGGGGAAATGAAATGATAATTTGAAAAAATCAAATAATGATGTTAAGGGGTCCCAGATCCATAAAGCACTTTTTTTTTTTACTACATTTGTTAGGGATTTGTATTAAAATAACTAGAAGTGATAAATCAAGTACTGTGTGTTCATTTAAATAATGTGTGACTGAGGTCAGTTGAAGTCTCACAGAACCATAAAAGAGAGGTTCTGCTTTTGAGCGACATGGGGGGAAGGGGCTCCTGACTGGGAGAAAGTGCTGTAGATTGCTTATTTTTACCTATGTACTAACAACCATTTTGTACCTGCTGTTATGATATTCTATTTTCCTATACTCATTTTATACTATCATAACTAATGATTAATGATAAGTGTGATTTGAAGAAACACAAGGTGCTTTTAAAGTGCAAAACTCACTCCACACACACCACACTCAATGTGTAAGAGAGTCTCAACATTTGGAGAGACTTAATTTCCCCTCCCCCAACCATGTGCAAAGGCAATTTGTTTGTACAAAATTATTTGTGCAAACTACTGACAGGAATAATTCATTTAAAAGGTAGATATGGGTTCTGTCCCAACCTCTGTGATTTGAAGAAACACACAAGGTGCTTTTAAAGTGCAAAACTCACTCCACACACACCACACACTCAATGTGGAAGAGAGTCTCAACATTTGGAGAGACTTAATTTCCCCTCCCCCAACCATGTGCAAAGGCAATTTGTTTGTACAAAATTATTTGTGCAAACTACTGACAGGAATAATTAATTTAAAAGGTAGATATGGGTTCTGTCCCAACCTATCAAGAATGATTTTTTTTTTTAAAGTCAAGCAAGACTGATATCATAAAAGGCTTAAAAGAAAGAAAAAGCTCCAACGTTTACAGCACACTGTGCCTTCATCAGGGACAATTGAAGATTGAACCAGGAAGAGGAAGTTTAAATAGGAAAAGGAAAGGGAGGAGTTCAAAAAAAGGGAGGGGGGGAATCCACACCTGAAAACCAAGTAGCGACTAATTATAGCGTGATTTTGTCTAATAGAGTGGGGAAATGAAATGATAATTTGAAAAAATCAAATAATGATGTTAAGGGGTCCCAGATCCATAAAGCACTTTTTTTTTTACTACATTTGTTAGGGATTTGTATTAAAATAACTAGAAGTGATAAATCAAGTACTGTGTGTTCATTTAAATAATATGTGACTGAGGTCAGTTGAAGTCTCACAGAACCATAAAAGAGAGGTTCTGCTTTTGAGCGACATGGGGGGAAGGGGTTCCTGACTGGGAGAAAGTGCTGTAGATTGCTTATTTTTACCTATGTACTAACAACCATTTTGTACCTGCTGTTATGATATTCTATTTTCCTATACTCATTTTATACTATCATAACTAATGATTAATGATAAGTGTGATTTGAAGAAACACAAGGTGCTTTTAAGTGCAAAACTCACTCCACACACACCACACTCAATGTGTAAGAGAGTCTCAACATTTGGAGACTTAATTTCCCCTCCCCCAACCATGTGCAAAGGCAATTTGTTTGTACAAAATTATTTGTGCAAACTACTGACAGGAATAATTAATTTAAAAGGTAGATATGGGTTCTGTCCCAACCTCTGCGATTTGAAGAAACACACAAGGTGCTTTTAAAGTGCAAAACTCACTCCACACACACCACACACTCAATGTGGAAGAGAGTCTCAACATTTGGAGACTTACTTTCCCCTCCCCCAACCATGTGGAAAGGCAATTTGTTTGTGCAAAATTATTTGTGCAAACTACTGACAGGAATAATTAATTTAAAAGGTAGATATGGGTTCTGTCCCAACCTCTGTGATTTGAAGAAACACACAAGGTGCTTTTAAAGTGCAAAACTCACTCCACACACACCACACACTCAATGTGGAAGAGAGTCTCAACATTTGGAGACTTAATTTCCCCTCCCCCAACCATGTGCAAAGGCAATTTGTTTGTACAAAATTATTTGTGCAAACTACTGACAGGAATAATTAATTTAAAAGGTAGATATGGGTTCTGTCCCAACCCATCAAGAATGATTTTTTTTTTTAAAGTCAAGCAAGACTGATATCATAAAAGGCTTAAAAGAAAGAAAAAGCTCCAACGTTTACAGCACACTGTGCCTTCATCAGGGAGAATTGAAGATTGAACCAGGAAGAGGAAGTTTAAATAGGAAAAGGAAAGGGAGGAGTTCAAAAAAAGGGAGGGGGGGAATCCACACCTGAAAACCAAGTAGCGACTAATTATAGCGTGATTTTGTCTAATAGAGTGGGGAAATGAAATGATAATTTGAAAAAATCAAATAAGGATGTTAAGGGGTCCCAGATCCATAAAGCACTTTTTTTTTTACTACATTTGTTAGGGATTTGTATTAAAATAACTAGAAGTGATAAATCAAGTACTGTGTGTTCATTTAAATAATGTGTGACTGAGGTCAGTTGAAGTCTCACAGAACCATAAAAGAGAGGTTCTGCTTTTGAGCGACATGGGGGGAAGGGGCTCCTGACTGGGAGAAAGTGCTGTAGATTGCTTATTTTTACCTATGTACTAACAACCATTTTGTACCTGCTGTTATGATATTCTATTTTCCTATACTCATTTTATACTATCATAACTAATGATTAATGATAAGTGTGATTTGAAGAAACACAAGGTGCTTTTAAAGTGCAAAACTCACTCCACACACACCACACTCAATGTGGAAGAGAGTCTCAACATTTGGAGACTTAATTTCCCCTCCCCCAAACATGTGCAAAGGCAATTTGTTTGTACACAATTATTTGTGCAAACTACTGACAGGAATAATTTATTTAAAAGGTAGATATGGGTTCTGTCCCAACCTATCAAGAATGTTTTTTTTTAAAAAGTCAAGCAAGACTGATATCATAAAAGGCTTAAAAGAAAGAAACAGCTCCAATGTTTACAGCACACTGTGCCTTCATCAGGGAGAATTGAAGAGTGAATCAGGAAGAGGAAGTTTAAATAGAAAAAGGAAAAGGAGGAGTTCAAAAAAAGGGAGGGGAGGGGGGGGGGAATCCACACCTGAAAACCAAGTAGCGACTAATTATAGCGTGATTTTGTCTAATAGAGTGGGGAAATGAAATGATAATTTGGAAAAAATCAAATAATGATGTTAGGGGTCCCAGATCCATAAACCATTTTTTTTTACTACACTCCTATACTATCCCCAAAATAGTGTAGCTTTTCCAGGATACTCCAGACCTCTGATTCCAACAGCTTAATATAAAGTCTGGGGTTCCTTTGGAAATGAAACATTTTTTTCAAAGTTTTTGCAACACCATGGAAGTTAGGTAAGTAGCTCAGGCATGTGGCACTGGCAGGTTAGGTAAGGGGAATGTTGCCAGCCCAAAGGCTGGCCAAAGCACGGGCTCACAAACATCCTGTTTTTTGGGGGAACTAACTTCACCTCTTCCATCTAGGCTTTAGATCCACACCAGGACTCCCTCCACCACCCTTCCACTGGTAAGTATCCACAGGTAGGTATCCTCATTTCCTATTGTTATTGTTTAATTTTTCAATTCCTTTCTTTTTCAAAATTCGGTTCCAGGTGAGGTGATAGATAAATGTTCTACTTTTCCTCTATTAGG
Source organism: Nansenia antarctica (assembly GCF_963989245.1). Lineage (NCBI taxonomy): Eukaryota > Metazoa > Chordata > Actinopteri > Argentiniformes > Microstomatidae > Nansenia > Nansenia antarctica. Next base: position 66,046,997 of record NC_137690.1, read on the forward strand.
TCTGTGATACAGGTAAGCATTCCGGTTCCAGGTAAGTAGTAGGTAAGTATTCTACAATCCTCTTTATTTCATATCCGATATACAGGAAAATATTAACTGTAACTTCTCACTCTTATAAACTAAAACTTCCTCTTGTTTTCAGGAAATAACTACTGGTGACCAACACCATCCACAACTGAGGGTCTCCGGTGGGTACCAACATGCCCTAACTGCAACATGGAGGTAGGTACAGAGGTCACAAAATTCGGATCCATAGAGGGAAGATGGGGGCCGGGGGGCCTGGATATTTTGAATGAGGAAGATCCCGCCAATAATAAAAGTGCTAAAAATAAGTGCTGGTAACAACTCAAGTATTGAGGGGGGTCTCAATCCATAACGCCTCCACCTCATAAATGATCCTAAAACATCACACATACACATACAATATAAAATATAAATAAATAAATAAGGGCGTTCTCCCTCTTTCAGTCTCCCTCCCGTTCAAGTTCCCCACTTCTCCTCATCATTTTAATGATCCAATTCGTTCAGCCCCCCAGGATCGACAGTACCTAATTTTCTAATCCACTGTCTCTCTCTGGCGAGCCTTTGTGCTCTGGACCACCTCGTACCCGACGCCAATCCCGCTATGAGCAAGTTGGTGCTCCCATGTCTCCTAAAGTGCGTGTACAGTACAGTCTGTTTATCCGTTTTCTCAATTGTATACAGGTGTTGTTTGAGTCTCTGTAAGAGGCTATTCTTGGTCTGTCCAATATACAGTCTCCCACATGTTCCACACTGGATACTGTAAACCAGATTAGAAGACTCAGGCCCCACGGTCTGCCACACCGGTGCGCCCAGGTCAGTATACTGATTTTTGAGAAACTTCAACTGTTTGAAATGTGATTTATATTTATCTTTAACACTCCGACTTAAGGAGGCATGTACAAGGAGATCCTTCAGATTTTAATTTCTTCTATATGCTGCTAAAACTTTCAAATTGTTCAAGGGTTCCATAACCTCCTGTACCCTTAAAAAACTGTTTTTGATGTTGCTGTTTAGTCTACGAGAGGCGGGGGAGAAGGTGGAGACGAAAGGGACCAGATGTTGTGGGCCATCCTTCCTCGCCGGTCTAAATTCCTGCCTAGGACTCCCTCTTGCCTCAGTCCTGATGTTCCGGAGAAAAGTTCTCCCATAACCCCTGGATCTGAGGACCTTGAAGAGGGTCCTCGTTGCTGACTCCGCGTCCTCCTCTGCTGTGCAAATTCGCTTAAATCCGATAAGCTGCGATTTCACTATTCCCCATAGAGGTTTATACAACATCAACCTAGAGGACACCTCAACACTGTAGAGGTTTATACAACATTAACCTAGAGGACACCTCAACACTATAGAGGTTTATACAACATTAACCTAGAGGACACCTCAACACTATAGAGGTTTATACAACATTAACCTAGAGGAAACCTCAACACTATAGAGGTTTATACAACATTAACCTAGAGGACACCTCAACACTATAGAGGTTTATACAACATTAACCTAGAGGACACCTCAACACTATAGAGGTTTATACAACATTAACCTAGAGGACACCTCAACACTATAGAGGTTTATACAACATTACCTAGAGGACACCTCAACACTATAGAGGTTTATACAACATTAACCTAGAGGAAACCTCAACACTATAGAGGTTTATACAACATTAACCTAGAGGACACCTCAACACTATAGAGGTTTATACAACATTAACCTAGAGGACACCTCAACACTATAGAGGTTTATACAACATTAACCTAGAGGACACATCAACACTATAGAGGTTTATACAACATTAACCTAGAGGAAACCTCAACACTATAGAGGTTTATACAACATTAACCTAGAGGACAACTCAACACTATAGAGGTTTATACAACATTAACCTAGAGGACACACCTCAACACTATAGAGGTTTATACAACATTAACCTAGAGGACACCTCAACACTATAGAGGTTTATACAACATTAACCTAGAGGACACCTCAACACTATAGAGGTTTATACAACATTAACCTAGAGGACACCTCAACACTATAGAGCAGGGGTAGGCAACCTTTTTGATATGAAGTGCCATTTTTAAATGTTCTTGATAGTCAGTGTGCCAACCACAATATCAACATTAATTATGACTCGACATCAAACCAAACCAAACAGACCAACAGATCTGCAATTTTATTCCACAACATGAACAACAATTTTCAGCAAAGAGTTATGTATGCAAAGCCATGTATGCTAAATAAACCTAAAAATGTAACTAACTGAAACTTGAACAAAATTACCAACATAACATCTAAGACAACTGAACTTTGTGATGCGTAGCACAACTTTAAGCAAATTGGAGCGCTCAATTTCTACCAAAGTTGCTAACTGCGCTCCCTATGGTTATCATTTTAATAAGTAGGCCTAACTGGAGGGTGATCATACAAGGGTCTTACTTGTATGAATTATAATTTATATTTATATAATTATTTGGTTGTTACTTACATTTTATTCTTTTATTCCAACCACAACAAACATATATATTTTTTTGGTTGCAAAGAGCTATGTATGCAAAGCCATGTAAACAGTCCTAACAATCAATGTGATCCCTGGCCCTGTTTTCCTTTGCTCAACTCCATTATCTGGGGGTGGTACTTGGTCACTTTAAGTTTCATAATGGGGTGACAAACTTGTTCCACAATTAATGCAACCGCTCCCCTCTGTTTCCCGACCATGGCAGGGGCACCATCTGTTGTCACTGCAAAAATCCTGCTAATGTCAATCCCTCGCTCCACAAAATGCTCGATAAGAACTTTAGCGATTTTACTCACCTTTTGTTGTTTCTGGCATTGGTTTTAGGCAGCAGAATCACAGTATCTTGCTATGACAGCCAGACGTGGCATGTCATTCACATCTACGCTCTCATCAAGTGCGAGGCTAAACACGTCATATCTTTCAAACCAGCGGTCTGCTGCGCTTTCACGTTTTCTGATAAGCCTTCAAACAAAACATCTGAGTTACAGAGGAAAGCCTCCTTAATATATTCTCCATCAGTGAATGGCTTTCCACGTTTCGCAATGCAATGAGCAATGCGAAAGCTTGCTTCAGTTGCGTGATTTTTAGCAGTGGCAAATGCTTTAAAGGTGCTGGCCTGCTTCCCATACCTTGACACAGCACGTCTTGTTGATTCGGCCTTGTCTGCTTCATCCTTGAACGACTTGAGTTATATTGATACAAGTATCGAATCGAATTCAGAATTTTACTTAGAAAATTGGCGCCAGAATACGACTCTCGTGGAGTGGATGAGAGACTAGGGCTGCATTCGTAAATTCGCCCTGAGAGCGCCGGAGCGTCCCTGAGACTGCCTCTAGTCCAATCAAATTACTTGGTCCCATTGTGACATTGAACCCAGTGTGCGCGAATTTACGAACGCGGCCAACATAAAAAAATAAAAAAACATTCTCCCATTCTCGCACTTATTGATTAGCTGTCGCGTGCCACTGTTTAAGCTGTCGCGTGCCACTGCTGGCACGCGTGCCATAGGTTGCCGACCCCTGCTATATAGGTTTATACAACATTAACCTAGAGGACACCTCAACACTGTAGAGGTTTATACAACATTAACCTAGAGGACACCTCAACACTATAGAGGTTTATACAACATTAACCTAGAGGACACCTCAACACTATAGAGGTTTATACAACATTAACCTAGAGGACACCTCAACACTATAGAGGTTTATACAACATTAACCTAGAGGACACCTCAACACTATAGAGGTTTATACAACATTAACCTAGAGGACACCTCAACACTATAGAGGTTTATACAACATTAACCTAGAGGACACCTCAACACTATAGAGGTTTATACAACATTAACCTAGAGGACACACCTCAACACTATAGAGGTTTATACAACATTAACCTAGAGGACACCTCAACACTATAGAGGTTTATACAACATTAACCTAGAGGACACCTCAACACTATAGAGGTTTATACAACATTAACCTAGAGGACACCTCAACACTATAGAGGTTTATACAACATTAACCTAGAGGACACACCTCAACACTATAGAGGTTTATACAACATTAACCTAGAGGACACACCTCAACACTATAGAGGTCGCAATCGTATGCATTTTAACCCACTTTAAAAGACAAATAGCACGGGAAAGGCTGTGCGCAACGTTCCCTCCGACGGTCGAACGGTGGGGTTTATAGCGAGTCACAACAAAATAAACGAGGCCTCCACGACCCATATGACTTTATTCTGAACGGAGACAAGTCTGCTCGCTGGTCCGTTTGCATTTGGATCTCAACTCATCTCCACCGGTGACTTTTGACCAGTTATTCGCGAGGAGAAAACACAGGCGCCGAAGCATTTCAGCAGCAAAGACTGCCGAGCATGGATGATTGAGTCTGCACGGTTCTCATGTCGCATTTAAGGACAACCCCCTACGGTGGGTTGAGCTTCATTCGCACAGAGCAGCTTCATAGACTCACTTGTAGTGTGTATACCAGAACAAACGAGACTTTTTACAGACATGGCAGAAGTCGCACCAGCCCCCGCCGCTGCCGCTCCGGCCAAGGCACCCAAGAAGAAAGCAGCAGCCAGGCCCAAGAAAGCTGGCCCCAGCGTCGCCGAGCTCATCGTCAAGGCCGTGTCCGCATCCAAGGAGAGGAGCGGCGTGTCCCTGGCCGCGCTCAAGAAGGCGCTGTCGGCCGGTGGCTACGACGTGGAGAAGAACAACTCCCGCGTCAAGATCGCCGTCAAGAGCCTCGTCGTCAAGGGCACTCTGGTCCAGACCAAGGGCACTGGTGCCTCCGGCTCTTTCAAGATCAACGAGGAGGCTGTCAAGAAAACGGTGAAGAAAAATACAAGATCTGGCACTACACAGGCACAGTTCTGTACAAGCAAGACACAGATGCAGAGCTTTGGGAGGTTTTCTGGCAACCGTTCCCAAATGGGACATTCCCAGAGAGGCCAGTGAAGTACCAGGCAGCACCCAGTGAACTGGGTAGCACAGAGTCCAAGCCTGCCCAGGCCTACCAGCCACCTGCCCTGCATGAAGAGGAACCGCCACAGAACATGAGATCTGGCATTACAGGTGACAAGCAGCTGTCAAAGTCCGCTTTGAAGAATCAGAAGAAGCGAGAGGCAAAAAAAGCAGCAAAAGAGGTAACCATGGCAGATGCCCCTGAGGCCCAGTCAGACACCTCCTCTGCCAGTAGTGCCCAAGCAGGGCCTACCTGTGGTGACTCGGAGACTGACAAGAAGGTTAGGAACCTAAAGAAGAAACTAAAAGCTATTGAAGAGCTTAAAGAGCAACAAGCGTGCCCCGCGGTGGTGTAGCGGTCTAAGCACTGGCCACTAGTGCATGCTGCCCACCGGGGACTGGGTTCGAATCCCAGCTCGCCAGATCCGGATATGGCTGGGGCACACACGGGGAGCGGCATATTGGGCGGCCGCTCCCGAGGGCGGTATAGGAGTATTTCCGGACAAGGATCCGTCGCGCAACAGCGCCCCCGGGGTGCCGGAATAACAGGTGCTGGGCTCGAGGAGCCAGTCAGCTAGTCTGCCTGGCGGCCTCTTCTGGGACTGCCGGCCATGGGGTCGTGCGGCGGATCCTTCGCAATAGGCAGGGGATAATTGGATGCTAGGTTGGGTTCAATTGGCTACCAAATTGGGTGAAAAAGGGATAAAATCTGAAAAACAAATAAAAAATTACAAATTAAAAAAGAGCAACAAGCGACTGGGAAACCCATGCAGAAGAACCAGATCGACAAGATGGAAAAGGAGTGTCAACTCCTAAAAGAACTCAAGGATCTTGAAATAGGACTGTAAAAGAAAATACTGTACTAAACTATACTGTTCATGTTCATGTTCAATGTGTTCAAATCATAAATATTCTTGTCATGCAAGAATGATAGTGGAAGACGAACAATTCTATCTCTTGTGGACAGAATGCTGATTCCGATCTCCTACACAGGGTTCCCGCAGGGTCTTAATATGTGTATGATTTATTATTATTAGAAATATTAGTATCACGAGTATTATTGTTTTGTTGTTGTAATTATTATTATTATTCATATCATCTGCATTATCTACAACAATTTCAGCCCACTCAAATCCATTTATCCCATAGTTCAATATCGAATCCAAGAGGGCCTGAAACACCTGATTAAATCTGTCCTAAAACGCTATTAACGTCCCCAAAAGAGCAACAAAACTCTCATGAAACTTGATTGGTCTTTTTGAGGGGCAATACACCTCATCACCTCATGAAGGTAACTTTTTAGTTTAAGTGTTCAACGACTTTTATTTTGAAGTAGCAAAATCTCCATACCCGGATGTTGACTTCAATAACTTCGGGGGAGACTAGAGGAGTCTGAGGAGAGAACTGGGGTAAATAACTAGCTAGCTATCATTACCGTTCTTGGACCCACAACGGAAGGTGAAGTAATTACAGGCTAACATTTTATATTTCCAAACAAAACATGTGACTACAACCTGGACCGCGTGTGATCTTATGACAGGAGAGAGCGCCACATGGAGGCAGTTTTGAAAAACCTGGAGAGTATAGCTGATCTGCTCGCCGTGTCACAGACAGACATGGTAAAGCAGTGGGATAAACAAACTCTTGACAGAGCCTTTCAGTGGGCTCGTTACTGCGAGCACCTCTACTCAAGGTTTCACGCAAATCCAGCTATCCGTGAAATGTTGGAAAAACAACTACAGACAACAAATGAACTCTTACTAACAACTTTCCAAGGATACACAGACATCACGTTCTTGGACCTGTCACAATGTCAACATTTATCGCTCGCCGGATTATTGAAGAATCCCGCGGTTCCGAGCCTTGTAATCAAAACACTTTTTGAAAGTTCCAGTCATTGCACGACTGCGGGAGATAAGGAAGCCACCGGCCTTTGCACCGAGCTTATTGGGTACAAATCAGCATGCACAGTCCTTGGTACCATCAACCTGAGACGCAATGCTGCAACTTGTGCTCCTGAGGCTGACGTTCAGGGCATGATGTTGATGAGTCGACTGGACACACTGCTCCGGCCAAGCAGCAAGGTGGACCTTGCAGAGCAGTTCTTGGACAGCATCCTACAAACCAGTGGTGGAGTGCACAACTTCTCCAAGGTAATTGCAGCTGTTATCATGTCGAGTTGCCATGACAGCAGTGTTTCAGGAGTTTCACTGGACTTCCTCATGGACTGGTTGGAAAGAAACTACTGCTTACTGCAACATATGTGTTCCACCTTGCCCACTGGACTTATGAAAGACCTTGCGCAGAAATCCTTGAAGTTCAGAGTGGCATATTCTTGTTGTGTTTTGAAAGAGTGGGCTTCACATATGGAGTATGACTTAAATGAAGGAGAATGGATTCAAGCATGTGCCAACAGGATGTCATTCAAGACACTGACCGACCATTTTAGGTCATTACTTGAGACATGTCCCTCACTGAAAGAGGACACAGAAAAAGAGCTGACTGGACTGAAGGTTGCTGATGGGGACTTTGATGTCAGAGGTCTAAGCATATGGAGTGACATCCTTTCTGAGCTCATGTGAATGTTTCTTGTGTACTATGACATGTCATTCAGCACAGCGTTAGTGTTAATCACAATACCTTTTGTTCTCTCAGACTCCCCATTGAAGATTTGTGATCCCTCTAATTACTCTTATTGTCTTATGACAATCACTCTTGTCTGCGTATATTTAGCGGTGCATAGTTCATGCTTAAAATCTTTGTCAATACATACATTTTTTCATTTTTGCTGTTTTATTACCTGATATGAAATGACTTCAAGACACATTTCTTGTGTACCTTAACTGTGTAACATGACTCCCTAATGGACCATTGTTAATGGATATACAATGCTTCTATCTGCTACTTTTTATAGCTATCAGAATAAAGATTACTTATTTATGTACACCTCTGTATGCATTTTAATATCATAGTACAATTGTACTATTAAAGTACGTAAGGTTGGTTTCCTTCTGGACGCATTGTCTGCACATCGGATTGGAGTTGCAAATCAGCCAGCAGGAATCTGGCAGATGGTAGCAAGTTGCCCAGGCAACCCATGACTGCTCTATGCATGAAATGTAAAGTAAAGGCCAGACTGAATGTTGTGTACCTCGCAAATGAGTCCCTGGAGACACAAGGACCCGTGCCTCATCGTAGATTCCATTTCACTATCAAATCAGGAGAGCTGCGGTGAAGAGCCACTCCAAGGTTATCCTGTGTTTGGTGATTCCTGAGATCTGCAGAAATCTCTTCATCTCATGAGGAAAGAAGATCTTGACTCATTGCTTAATATTTGGCTTTTGGGCTTCTGACCAGGAATTTCGACTTTGGATTTGATCAGGAACACTGAAATTATGGCTATAGGTCTTGTTAGCTTCTCGTAATGTCTAGCTCTGGATGAGATACCTGTCTCAACATGTGATCAAGTCTTTGTTTTATATGCCTTTATTTATTACGTATGTTTAGAATAGAATAGAATAGACTTTATTGTCGTTGTACAGTTGCCTATACAATGAAATTGTAGTGGTTCTTCTGAAGATGCGAAAACAGAAAACATATTCACATATTCACAAACATATACGCATATAACATATCACAAATATTACACACTAGACAATTAAAAAGCGAAAATGCTATAAAACAAGCTAAGCGACAATGAGGTCCGTGGTGCCAAGTGCAAATAAAGACAACAATCTTAAGAAAATAAAAACAACTATAAATCAAGCTAAAAGACATGAGGTCAGTGGCGTTATAATACTGTAAAAATATATAAATAGGCACTTAGAATAGAGTTATTGCACATTTCTATTGCACTTTTCCCCCTGAAGATAAACATTTATGAACATGTCTTATGTCTATTGTTCAGTGTTCTGATGGCCCATGGATAGAAACTGTTGGACAGCCTGTTTGTTCTAGCCTTTATGCTCCTGTACCTCACTCCAGAGCGCATCAGGCTAAACAGGTGGTGACCAGGGTGGAGGTGGTCTTTAAGAATCCTTCCTGCTCTGGAGAGGCACCGAGAGCGTGCCACGTCATCCAGGGAGGGCAGGGGACAGCCGATAATTTTTTTCGCTGACTTCACCACTCTCTGCAGTCTCTTTTTGTCCACTACTTTGCAGCCAGCGTACCATACTGTGATGGAGAATGTCAGCACACTCTCAATGATGGAGTGGTAGAAGGTTACCAGCAGCTTCTCCTCCACCCTGTTTCTTTTGAGAACTCTCAGGAAATGGAGTCGCTGCTGGGCCTTCTTTACCACTGCTGTGGTGTTGGCTGACCAGGTGAGGTCTTCTGAGATGTGGGTTCCCAGGAACTTAAAGGAGGGGACTCTCTCCACAATGTCTCCGTTGATGTAGAGTGGAGCAGGGTCTGCCTTTACCTTTCTGAAGTCCATGACCACTTCCTTGGTCTTCTTGATGTTGAGAGTCAGGTTGTTTGTGACACACCACTCTGTCAGCCGCTGCACCTCGTCCCTGTAGGCTGACTCATCCCCTCCGGTTATGAGCCCCACCAAGGTGGTGTCATCCGCAAATGTAATTATTGCATTGGTGGGGTGGGTGGGGGTACAGTCATGGGTGTAGATGGAGTACAGGAGAGGGCTCAGAACACAGCCCTGTGGAGAGCCGGTGCTGAGCATGAGGGTGGAGGAGTTGTGTGGACCCATCTTGACTGTCTGTGGGCGGTTGGAAAGGAAGTCTTTGATCCAGGCACAGGTGGCGGGGGGGAAGTCCAGGGCAGCTAGCTTGTCCACGAGGATATCGGGGATGATGGTATTAAAAGCTGCACTGTAATCAACAAAGAGCATCCGGGTGTTCTAGGTGGCTCAGAGCAGTGTGGAGGGCTGTAGAGATGGCATGGTCAGTAGACCTGTTTGCTCTGTAAGCGAATTGGTGAGGATCAAAGCCTGGGGGGAGGCGGTCTTTGATGTGGTGAGATATGAGTTTCTCGAAGCACTTTGCGACCACTGGTGTTAGGGCAATAGGTCTGTAGTCATTGAGGTTATTTATGGTTGGGGTCTTGGGGAGTGGGATTATTGTGGCTGATTTGAGGCAAGGTGGAACGGATGCCTGACTCAGGGAGAGATTGAAGATCTTTGTGAAGACAGGTGCGAGCTGAATTGCACAGGCTTTCAGCACTACCCCAGGTATTCCATCAGGACCGGTGGCTTTCCTTGTGTTCACAGACCTGAACACACGACTCACTTGATGTTCTTCGACATTGAAAGTGTATGTGCTTCCGGACTGTGATGTCAGTGTCGCTGTGTTGGGCCTCGTTGCTTCGAACCGGGCAAAGTGATGGTTTAAGTCTTCTGCCAGCGAGGCTTCTGCACTGAGGGTCACAGGAGAGCTCCCTTTGTAGTTGGTGAGGTGTTTCAATCCCTGCCACACTTGACGTGAGTTATTGTCTGATAGGTGGCCCTCCACCTTCCTCTTATATGCCTCCTTGGCACCTTGTATGCCCCTTCTCAAGTCTGCCCTTGCTGAGCTGTGCAGGGCCTTGTCACCTGTCTTGAAGGCGGAGTTACGGGCACTCAGGAGTGACTGAACTTCACTTGTCATCCAGGGCCTCCGGTTTGGATAAACACGGACGTGCTTTTCAACCATGACATTATCCGTACAGAACTTAATGTAGGATAGTACATTGTCAGTGAAGCCCTGTAGGTCTGGTTGTTCTAGGATACTCCATTCTGTCTGAGTGAAGCAGTCCTGTAGCTCTGAGAGTGAACCCTCTGGCCAGGTTTTGACAGTCTTTGTGACTGGCTTCATTCTCCTCCTGAGGGGACAGTATGCTGGGATAAGCATGAGTGAAATATGGTCAGATAGTCCGAGATGTGGGAGGGGGACTGCTCTGTAGGCATGCTTCAGATTGGAATAGACACGATCCAGTGTGTTAGCCCCTCTGGTGGAACATTGTACATACTGTACAAATTGGGGGAGGACTGTCTTTCATTGACTGCCAAAGACGCCATTTGGCGTCTTATAAAATAGTAACGTTGACTGCGGGGATTGCCATATTGACGTCTTATACACCTGGTGTGTGAATTTCAGACTTGGGTGTAATGTATTTCTGCCCCAGATGGGGGCAGCAGTTCGATTTAGCTCAGATATAAAAGCTGGAGAAGAAGGGGGCGTGTTGTGGGTTGTAGAAAATGGCGAAACGGATAGAGAAAACGAGAGGAGACAAGCAGTATAAGCAGTTGACACTGGCACAGAGCTTGTCTGGCAGTGGATCTGCAAGGAGTGTGGTGCCGATCAGGTCAACTGCAAGCAGATCTGGTGCAGGAGATGCGCCAAATGTTGCAGATGGTGAGAACCGGAGCAACGCGCAATGCTACACTCGTGGTAGCATTGCTGGGCCATCGGAGCCACGTCGCCGCGACTCTTCAAACAGTTCAGAGTCGGAGGACGTAGAACCAGACCCCGACTCGTCAGACGAGTGGTTGCCATCCGGATCGGCTAGCAGCAGGGAATCCTCTCCAGATCAGCGCGGATCCACGATCCAAGACAAAAAAGAGTGTGAAAAGCAAAGGTAAACATATCATATATAGAAATATCATTACACTACACTACACTATTACACTACACTATTACACTATTACTATTACTATTACTATTACACTATTACACTATTACACTATTACTATTACACTATTACACTATTACTATTACTATTACACTATTACTATTACTATTACACTATTACTATTACACTACATCATTACAAAGCAATAAAACATGCCTTTTGTATATATATTTTGTATAAAATGGTATATATTTCAATATTTTACAGTCCCTGAATCGAGCAGAGGACGTGCCTCAACCAGAGGGTGTGCTGCAAGGAGACGGCTGTCTTCAGAGAAAGATGCTGGTTGGGGTCAGGGTGAGTGGCAACCCACAAAGGTTCCATTCACGGCAACCCCTGGACCCCAGAATGCTGCTGCAGAGCTGGAATCTGACCTGCCGGTTGATTTCCTGGAGCTGCTTATTACTGATGAGCTGCTGCAGCACATTGCAGATCAAACCAACCTGTATGCCCAGCAGTTTTTACAGGCACATCCCGACACTCTGCCACACTCCAGAGAGAGGTTATGGAAACCGGTGACAGTCCCAGAACTGAAACAATTCTTTGGACTCACTTTCATCACCGGTTACATAAAAAAGCCAAATCTAGAAATGTATTGGAGTGTGGATCAACAGGACGCCACTCCATACTTCAATAAAACCATGCCCAGGAACAGGTTCCATCTCATCTGGAAGTTCCTCCACTACAACAATAATGCATCACAGGACGCCACAGATAAAATGTATAAAGTGCGTCCTGTTTTAGATCATGTTGTAGCCAAATTCAAAGAGCTGTATCAGCCCTTTGAAAGTATCTGCATTGATGAAGGAATGGCGTGGCCGCCTATCATTCAAAGTGTATAACCCTCAGAAGCCGGTGAAGTATGGAATTAAATCCTACATACTGTGTGACTCTTATACTGGGTATTGTTTTTTAACATGAAGCCTTATGTTGGCCAGCATAACACACTCCCAGACACAGTGTTCTCCCTCCTTGACCGTCTCACAGGACACGGATACACACTGTACATGGACAACTTCTACAACTCTGTTCAACTGTGTGAGCAGTTGATCAAAGCCAACACCAACGTCTGCGGAACACTGCGAAAAAACAGGGGGGAACCGCAGATCATAAGGGAGCCGACAAAGACCGACTTGGGTGTGGAGGGGAGGCTGGTGCGGCACAATGGCAGGGTGCTGGTTATGGCATGGCAGGACAAGCGTCTGGTGAGGATGGTGACAACCTGCCACCATGACAGCATGCAGAGGGTGGAGGTGTGGCAGAAGGGGAAGAAGGAGAAGGTGGGTCAGCTCAAACCGGAGTGTGTTGTGGCATACAATGCCTGCATGAATGGGGTGGACAAACTTGACCAGAACATTGCATACTACCCATTCATTAGGAAAACACTCAACTGGTCAAAAAAGTTTGTGGCGTACTTGTTTCAGCTTTGTGTGTTCAATGCCTATGTGCTGTACAAGGCCAGGAACCCGGGGAAGTGCAAAACACACTTGGAGTTCATGAGGAGGGTGGCGAGGTCGTGGACTGAAAAAAACTATGTAGAGGAGGAGGAAGAGGAGGAGGAGAGAGGAGGAGGAGGGGGAGGAAGAGGAGGAGAGAGGAGGAGGGGGAGGAGGGGGAGAGAGGAGGAGGGGGGGGAGGAGGAGGAGGAGGAGGAGGAAGAGGAGGAGGAGGAGGAGGAAGAGGAGGTCCGACAAACCAGGGCAGCAAGACAGAGAGACCCAGACAGCAGGCTGGATGGCCGGATGGCCAGGCATGAGTTGGAACGCTTAAGGCCCATCAGCAATAACACACAGCCAGCAAGAAAATGTAGGGTCTGCATTCGAAGGGGTAAAAGGAGAGAGACCAGAATGTGGTGCAGGTCCTGCCATGTACCCCTGCACTCAGGAGAGTGATTCAAAGCCTACCACACAGAAAAAAAATATTATTGAGTGATGATGATTCTAAATGTTCTAAATCTGTGAATAAATGTAGTTATTTTGTCATCAAAAGCCTTTTTTCCTGTGTTGTTTTTATTGTTTCATAGAAGTAAACAACTTTTCAGATGTTTGAGGTGTCACTAAAACTAAAATATGTGGACGTCAGTCACCGTTTTGCTTGAATTTGCTTCTCTGCAGAAAAAGCTCGTTTTCTCTGTTTATTGGTCAAAATCAGGTGTTTTTGCTGAAACCACCCTATGTTCTACGGACGATTTCTAAACACTCAAAGAGGCTAGAAACAAACTTTCTTTTTCTGATGTAAGAAGAGAGTCTAAAGTCTTGGTAGATATGTTCAATGTTTATGTAGTCCGAAAAGTCAATATTTGGTGGGTCTTCAAAGTTCAGCGAAAATGCCCCAAAAGTCTGGCAGTATGGAGCTCTCCGCTCTGAACATGGCTGGCAGTCAAAGAGTTAATAATAACTAATAATTATTTAAATAACATTCAAAATAACATTTCACATTTGTCCCATTTTATAGGCTGAAATATGCACACTGAAACACACCCCATCCTAACTGGACAGTACACCTCCCACCTAGCCGATCTAGCTACTAGTCTAGGGAGGCTACCAATGTCCCTTGTTCCTCAATGGGGAGGAGAACAACCATCCTCCTGACATCCCGGTGGAGGACGACCCAGGGCAGCTTGCCAGAGCCTTTCTTTTCTCTTGTTTTGGCTCCTCCTGGAGAGGCAGGGCTAGCAGGAACTGTCCTGACCCGGACATCCCTCACAACACCTGCTGAATCTGCTGCCACCTGTACGACCTGACCAAGTCTGTACTGACATCTTAGCGCATTTTGGTCAGCTAGCCAAACCAGGTCGCCCACGGCAACGTTCCTCTCCCTGGTATGCCACTTAGGGCGAGTGAACAGGTTCGGCCCTGCCAGTTGAGACCATCTCCTCCAGAATTCACTCACTGCCCCCTGGGCGGCTTGAAACCGCTGAAAAGGGTAGTCCCACTTGAAACCTCCTGAGTCCCCCTCCGGGCCGGTCCGCCCTAGCAGTAGGGAGTTGGGACTCAGGTACTCGATGACATCGTCTTCTTGGGCCTGGATTCTTGCTTCGATAGGCCTCTCATTCGCGAGATTGGCTGCCAGGTACAGGAGAGTTTGGAGCTCCACCAAGGTGAATGGCCCCTTCTTGTCGATGGCTCTCAAAGCTCTCTTCACTATCCTAACGGCAGCCTCTGCAGCCCCATTTCTGTGGGGGGAGTCCGCAGGATGAAACTTCCATGACCACTCTGTCCCATGGCTGGCTGCTTCTGGTCCGGACGGCGTGAGGCTCCTGTGAAACTTGATTTCACCTAGCCTTACGTACTCTCCAAAGAGCTTTATGGCTTCCTCACGAAGACCAGGTGAGATTGTTTGGCCGGGGACACCAGGCCAATTGGTTGGTATAGAGCAGCCACTTGGCTCAGCAGCTCTCTTCTCGACAAGCCGTTGGGTGTATTCTTCCGGACTTCTTCTACCTTGAGGTCGAGGCCTGTCCTCACCTTTCCTTTTCTCTTGGAGAAGTTTACTGATGTCATCACGTAGAGCTGGTCGGAATCCACGAGATATCCAATGCCAAGGGCCTTATTATCCTCGTCTTTCAGCTGATTCGGTAGCACCAGGGTTTTGGATGTCGCTCCAGGCCCCTCCCCTCCACAGGTTATGGCGTCGTCCTTTCTCCTCCCACCTTGGCCAGACCGGACCCACGGCTTTAGAAAGAACCCTCCAGCGCTCAAGATCTTCTCCACTCCACTCGTGATGGTGTTGAGCATCTCCAGATCATCATGGGAAGTCAAGATGTCGTCGACGTAGCTGTCTTTCTCCAAGACACAACGCTCTTCCTCCCTTTCAATGAACTGAGGTAGCTCTGCTGTCTCCCTCATTTCCAGTTGAGCAATGCAACCAGTAGGACGGTCTCCAATGTTCACCCTCGTGATGGCGTACTCCCCGATGTCCTCTTCAGGATCGTCTTCCAACACTTCTTTGTTGGTTGCCATTGAGCTCCGGACTCTGGAGTTGCTTTCCTGCCTCAGTCCACTCTCCCTGGTCTCTTCGCAGCACCCGATACACTTGACGATTTCCTCATACTTGGCCGCTGCTGTTCTCATTGATCGGGCGAAGTGTGTCTTGGACTCGTAGGTCACCGTCTCCACATCTTCAAACAGATTGGGATGCGTCCCACTCACAATCTTTCCAAGTGGGCGTTCCCACAGGACCAGGTCTCCTACTACCTTCACGGGACAGGGAACCAGCCGCCCCTCTCTTTGGCTGATGAGGAGCTCAATACTCCTTGGCCGGACCAACTCCTGGGTCTTGACCTCAGGGAAGAATCTTTTCAGTTGCTGTGGTTCGATGGCATGGTGCACCTTGGCTATTTCATCTAAGCCGTAGCAGACCAACTGGTGGGCTCTTTCACCTTCCGGGGTCCTGAACCTCACCTTCAGGAGGTACCTTTTGGTGTTGGCTGTCACAGTCATCCCTCCGACGCCCTGCACCACTAGCGTGATTTTCTCGCTCTTCAGGCCAAGCCTACTTGCAGCCGCGTGGGTAATGTAATTTGTATCTGATGCGAGGTCCATCAGAGCACCAATTTGTTGCCCGTCGTTAGCAATATCTAATATCTAATAAGGTTGGAGAATAGGGTAAGTAATGCATTAATTGCATTAATTGCTTCTGATAGTATTAGATCTTTGAAATCATGCAGACAGGATATTTGTTCTGTCTACTGACGCCGACAGAAAGGCTGGACTGAAGGACACGGATACCATTCAATTCGTTTTTCTTATTTTTAGTGAAAATTGAATAGATTGTAAAACCTGCCAATGCAGACAACAAAAACATACATGAATACACAGCTCTGACACATTCAAAGACTAAAACAAAGCATATACATGTTACACAAAGCACGCATCAAACACACTAACCATGGCATCCCTCACGTCCTGGCATCACACAATGAATCCCTACGCACGGTCTCCCACTATTTAAGCACCTAATCACAGCCCCCAATATCCCTACGCATACCTGATCTATATAATCAAACAATTCCCACGCAGTTATGAGGCATAACTCAAAATAATGTTACAAGTATCTAATAATTAATAATTAATAATAACTAATAATTATTTAAATAACATTCAAAATAACATTTCCCATTTTATAGGCTGGAATATGCACACTGAAACACACCCCATCCTAACTGGACAGTACAATATTGTTTTTAAGATTCATCATTTAATTCATGAAATATATAGTATAGATATGACTTGGCTTTGTTTGGGTTCCTGCATATGTAGGGGTAGAAGGAAATTAAGATGCAGATATATTAGCTAAGCAGTCACTTAAATCACAACAATAGAAATGGATATTCCACTGTGCAAAGCTGAGGTAAAATCGAACATTAAAACACACATGCAGGAATTATGGCAAGAAGACTGGAACAGAAATGAAACAGGAAGACATTTGTATTGCATTCAGAAGAAAGTTGGAATAGGAAGTAGGATGGGCAGGAACCAGAAGGAAGAAACAGTCATTTCCCGGCTTAGGATAGGCCACACTAGCCTGAACAGCTTAGGATAGGGCACACTAGACGCAACAGCTTAGGATAGGCCACACTAGACTGAACAGCTTAGGATAGGGCACACTAGACTCAACAGCTTAGGATAGGCCACACTAGACTCAACAGCTTAGGATAGGGCACACTAGACGCAAGGATAGGGCACACTAGACTCAACAGCTTAGGATAGGCCACACTAGACTCAACAGCTTAGGATAGGCCACACTAGACTCAACAGCTTAGGATAGGCCACACTAGACTCAACAGCTTAGGATAGGCCACACTAGACTCAACAGCTTAGGATAGGGCACACTAGACTCAACAGCACACTACACAAGATAGGGAAACATTCAAATGGAATGTGTGGTTTCTGTAATAACCTATAATCGGTGCAGCATGTGTTACTGGAGTGTGAGGAATATGAGGAGCAGAGAGGGCAGCTGAGGACAGCAACTCGTCTGGCTAAATTGGGGTTTACTGTAGAAAGTTTAATAGGAAATGCAATCAAAATGAAAAAACAGGTCATTCAGTATTTAAAAGATACAGGGTTGATGAACAAGATGTAACACCCCCCCCCCCCCATAATTTTGTTTATTTGTTTCATTTTTAAGTTTCCCCTGTCAAATATACCGTCCAAACACAGTCCGGTAGGGGGCGGTAATGCGCCTTAAGTTGGTCGCAAACCGCCATTCAAACTGAAAAGAAGAAGAAGAAGAAGGAAGTTGAGCAGCTCGATCATAACAAGTTCATAAACGTCGAGGTTGGTGAATATCGCATGAGCGCAGGTAAGGAAACATGAGCGTCTCTGTAATGCAGCTGTTTCATTCACCTGAAATGTCCGTGATGCTCTAAGTTACATAGCTGCTATGTGCTGAAGTTGATATGGATTAAATGAACCGCTATGTGAAAGTGTCCGTGTAGGTTCTCTGGTGGAAGTTGCGCGTTCATTACGTTTGTTTACATGAAATAAACCTCATTAGTCTGGACTACTAGGAGAATGACTACAGTTACATGACTGGAGGCTTCAAATAGTTCAATATTGATTTATTTACACTGGACGGAGACGGCGGGGCGGCTAACAAGACTTCAGCGGGGGAAATGGCGTTTCGGCAGGTCAAACGCTCTGGCCTGGGTTGCACCAATTTGGCCTAAGTCATTACTAAATGTAGGCATTTAGTAGTTACTAAACCCCTAGTACAGGGGTCGGCAATAGGCGGCCCGTGGGCCATTGCTGGCCCGTCACCAATAATATTTGGCCCAGCAGATTATTTTGAGAATCCACTTTTTTTTTTTTTTTTTTTTTTTTTTTTTTACAATATCGGACCGACAGTCCCACACCACGCCTATAATGTCCGAATAGAGAATCGACCTCCACCTGAATACTGCGTATTGTACTTTTATTCATGTTGAGAGTGAATGACACAGGGACAGACAATCAGGCAGCGAAGCGCACTGACGCTGAACCATAATCAGTGACCCATAACAAGGCGTGGTGCTGAAATAGCATGTGTGGTTTGAAAAAAATAACATCAGCTCATTAAATCATTCAAACGTAATGTTTACGTATGTGACTGCAACACACATATGAACAGTAACAAAGCAAATTCTGTTTAATTTTCTGAAAAACATTGACAACAAAATCGGCGCAAAAGTGGTGGTAGGCCTAGATGCTCCTGAAACGACAGAGCAAACGCGCTATTAGGGATAATAAGTACAATGAGCCATAAGCCATTCATTCAAAATATACAAAATACAATTAGGTTATTAAATACAATAACGACAGGCTTGGTACTCACGTAATGTGAAAAGTGGCATCTCCCATCGGTCAGTATTTGCTTGATATCTGGTGATATTGACGTCACTTTAATCCGCGGTTGTTTTGAAAACTAATAATATTCTTGATTTGATTATTGATAATAGTGATAACTTGAGTGTTTTCAAAGGGACATTTAGGCAGGTTTGCAGTGTTTCCTCCAGGAATTTTTACAATGGTGGCGGGTAGTGCTGACCGCGCGCGCGCAGCGCGCGCTCGCGATTTTTTCGCGTCCGCGCGCATGAAACGCGCACGCGCGCTCAAAACTCGAGGATGGCCCAAAAAAATAAAATGTTTTCCTGTACTTCTCCCGTGTGTCTCTTATTATCTGTGTCTGCATGTTTTTCCAGCATGTAATTCCGTTGTCAATAAAAACAAAAACACTGATCTGACGTTTTTTTTCACAACGTTATTACTTGTCACTTTAAGCCCAGGAGGGAGTTAGCGATTAGCGATGTTTAGCTTAGCTTAGTTTAACAGAAGTATCTTCACTTTTAACATGACTTCCCGTGGTCGTAGAGGGCTGGTCGACGGCTTAAAATGAGTAGACCTTATCCAGCTATAGTCTTGTGTTTCTACCCCGGGCATAGCCGGTGTTATTCACGGACAAACACTCCTGTTAGAGTGGTTCTAGTACACTGGACATAGGTAACACATAGAGAGGCTTCTCCTCTCTCTCTCCATCCTACACTACACTACGCATCCTATACTACACTACACTACGCTAGCTCGCGGTGTTCGGGTGACAGCCAGGGCGCGTTCGTAAATACGCTCTGGAAATCTGATCAGCACTCACGGAATGCCTCTTGTCCAATCAAATGACTTGGTCCCTTTATGACGTTGAACCCAGTGTGCGCTCCGGGGCTCTCAGAGCGAATTTACGAACGCAGCCTCAAGTTCAATACTCGCGACACACACGGACTGGTCCAGTTTCAGCGCTTGTGGGTGTGTCTAGCGCCGTGAAGGTCTGAAAAGCGGCCTATTATTTATTTATTTTTTGGGTTGAGAAATCTGCATGGTGGCGGAGGAAATTCCATCGTGGCGGTGCGCCACGATGAAATGCATGTAGAGGAAACACTGGGTTTGTAATAACGGACACTGTATTTCAAATTAATTAGAGAGAGTCTCAACTATCGCAACTCTATAGTTTATGCACCGCCGCAACCTTCTTTCTACGATGCAACGAACTCCTGTAAGGGGTTCAGAGCTGTCTGGAGTTCCTCCTGGATTGACACAAAACTTTACTGAGGAGATTTCTGGACTAATTTGACAGTCCCACTATGCTTTCATACTCAGTGATTACTAATTAATAAGACCATTATGATAACGACATGGATCCATGTTGAGATGTCCGCGAGACATGCAGAGATTGTTTGTTATTTGAAGGGTATACCGCCATCCGCAGGCAGTTTTTATTTTTATTTTTTATGCATCAATCGATTCCTCTCGTGCGTCTTTATCACATTCATTGACGAAAAGGACGACTCGCATGTATAGAAAGGGAACATTGTGAGCACGGAAAATGTGAGTCTCACAACGGCTTTGCATTGATGAAACCAGGTAGGATGAACACATAGTTCGCTGTCCATTCCTCTTTAAATTCCCTGTTTCCACCGTCAACTTTCCTCTTTAGACCTTTGGAGAGTGACATTATGTTTCTCTTGCTAGCAGGTTAAATGTTTAGCTAACTTCACCCGACACGCAAACAACCAATCCAATAATAATGTGACCTTGTCTGGGAGGAGGGGGGAATAATGATCTGAATAAAACTATGTTAAATAATTATTAGAATAAGTTAGGCTGCGATACATCGTCAGTCCACACATTTATTATTAAAAACTATGGAAAAGGGTGAAACTACGTTTCAACGTTGTTGAGAATCACAACACAAACTCGCTAGTCAAGCCTAATACTGCAACGTAATGGATTGGACTACTACCTAGTTAACTAGAACACTACTTTACATTGTTAGCAGGCTCACAAAACAAGCTGTGTTAGTTGACTAGCGATGTGTACATTTTTCGAAAGAAAAGTCAAAGTATTAGAACGTGTCACATTTTTTAAACAATCAATTACTTAAATTAGCCTTTGATTATGTTCTGGCCCGCCATCTAGTGGCTCAAAAACATGTTGGCCCGAGGCCAAACCTAATTGCCGACCCCTGCCCTAGTAGTTACTAGTAGGGATGTCCCGATCCCATTTTTTCACTACCGATACCGATCCGATATTAGTATTTATTATTTTACTCCTGAATAATAACAAATACTTCCCCAGTATATAGTCCACAACAACAGTTGGCTATTAAAGACTGCCAGCCTTTATTCAAGCAACAAAACAGTACTCTGCAGTACTCAGTGACCAACTGGTTAAAACAATTTAAACAGCAGCATTCAGCATTGTAGAAAAAGAAAAAGAGTTACTGTCTGATTTCTAGTTTTAGTGCCTTCAGGTTTGTATTCTATTTATCTTCTCTTACAAATGGCAAATCAATTATAGGACCCTTTTTAAAAGTGTAGCCCGCTGGTGAGACCAGAAACCAGTCGCAGAATCGAAGGAGTGTCAACAATATCCGGTTTTCGTTTTTTGTACCCAGTCCATATAATAAAAAACAGTTTAACCATCACTAAATACTTAGAATCTGTGGATTGGATTAACTGTTCTCGTTTGTCGGAGGCTACCAGTAAGTGATAATGACTTGTAAACATACTCTCGTTTTAGGACGTGTTCAAAAGCAAGGACTGTGTGTTCATCTAGTTAAGATGGGAGTGGAGGTGAGGGAGCTGATGAACTGGGGCTGGGCTCCCAGAGAGGCAGCGCTAAACTGAAAACAGACGCGCAAACGGATGCATTCAGAATGTAGTTATGTGTTTTTAGCATGTCCATGTTCTCTCAGTATGTTGGGATGATATAAAAACGCAGTTAGACGTTCCTAGCGATGTACCACTGTTAGCTGTTAGCCGCTAGCAGCGTTTGTTGTTGTGGTTTGGTCAGTCACTTTTCTCCTGTCGCATTCCCATTCGGTGCACCAACATTCAAATACTTGTGTCTAGGGATGTCCCGATCCGATACTGATATCGGATATCGCCGCGATATTGGACCTGAATGCTGGATCGCTGATCGCACCAGAAAAAAAAGGCTCCGATCCGTGCTCTCGATCTGGTGTGTCACTCAAGTGACGACAACAGTAGTTGCCAGTGGTCGCGTGCATGAGTCAGGGCTCGATAGTGCGACTGTTTTGGTCGCATTTGCGAGTGAATATATTTCTGTGCGACTTGGAAATACATTCAATCGCACCAGTGCGACTAAGAGACTACTGAACTACTGTCATGCGCAGTCAAACTTATGTGTATAAGCGATGAGGGAATGAAAACAGTGAACAAAAACGCGTGTCGCAGAAATGCTTCACGCGAGTCCTATATGCGCTTAAAATGCGCATAATGGATACAGCTCTCATAGTTCGTAGCGCTGTGTGCTTCCGGTTTCATTACAAAGAGGTTAACCCTATATGTGCCTAACGTCTAACAACATTCAAATGACTCTAACTTCATATTTGTTCGGATTTCAATGTATGACACATCATTTGAAAGCTTATGATCCGTAGTTCCAATCCACAACACGTCGCATTTGTTGCTTTAATAAAGGCTGGCAGTCTTTAATTTAACTGTTGTTGGTGTGGACTATATACTGGGGAGGTATTTCTTATTATTCAGGGGTCAAAAAATGCAGTGTTTCCTCTATATGCATTTATTGGTGGCGGACCGCCACGAACGAATTTCCTCCGCCACCAATTGATTCAGACAGTCCACTTTGATTCTGGCTGCGCAGAAAGGCAGCGAGTTATTATGACCGGAGAACAGAAAAAATGCAGATTGAAGCTAGATTTAGGCCGCTTCCAGACCAACATTTCGTTACGATTTAGGGCGTAGTTAGTTACAATGTGTTACAATGTTGCAATTAACCTCGTCGTTTGTGTTCGCACTGCAATCGAGACTGAATCTCTCTAAACAGGCGCGCGGCGCGAGGCGACGCGCTTTCATAACAGTTTTGTGATTGGTCCGAATTTAGCGGGACATTTGGATTTCAGGAAATCCCTTCCCTCTCTCTCTCTCTTCACCGTCGCCGGTGCCTTTAATCCCGTAAACGTATCCTAATCGAAAATGCAACATCATCAGCGACGACCTTGGGTTATTGCATTTACTGCTGTTCTCTGGTTCATGTTCTTATACCAGTGCTCAGTATAGAGTATTTTAAATGAACATTCGTAATGTCTGTCTCTGATGTTCATGGTCAACTAAATCAGGCTATTTTGTGAAACAAATAATGTTCCCGAGCAGCCTCGCATCTAACACTAGCTTCGAACTATTGATAGCATAAACGTTGGTAAATGTCACAAACGACACAGTATTGGCAGGGGGAAAGAAGGGGAGTCGAATTTTTATTGACAACAGATTTACATGCTGGAAAAACATGCAGCTAAAATTCAGTAGGGATGCTCCGATTTATCGGCCACCGATTTAAATCGGCCGATTTCACTCCAAATGACTCGATCGGTGATCGGCAAAAATGGCCGATCGCAAAAACCGAACTTTTTTTTTTTTTTTTTTTTTTCCCTGGGGAAGACAGATAACTGAACAGAAAACATAGGAGGATGTAACAGTATGTAAACCATGAAGGCCACGTTTATGATGTCTTTTATACAGCCATATCACTGACTTGGACTTCAGGCCCTAACTGGGTGATAGGCCAGACTTTTACTATGCCATAAAAATGGGTCTGCGTTTGCTTGGTGCCTAATGGATCAAAACTTTTGTCTAAAAAGCAAAAAATATGTAGGCTATCCAGTCAGTAGGCCTACAGTTATGTATTTTTAAAAGTATCGGTATCGGTTGATCTTGAGGAAAAATATCGGTGATCGGTATCGGCCCCAAAAATCCAGATCGGAGCATCCCTAAAATTCAGGGAACATTTGGACAATAAGAGACACAACGGAGCTGTGGTCGCGTGGTCTAACTACAGAGCAATATGCGCGGTGCAAAAATAATCTAAAATCATCACGAACAGAACGGCGGAGGTACGGGTAAGCAGGGCTCATTGGTGTCCTCAAAGGTAAGAGTTGGTTTTCTTTAACTCAACTGATGCATTACCTTGCTGTTGTTGTTTACCGAATGCTCCATCTGACTGTCACACTGTGATTTTACTTGTGTAAACAGTTAATGAGTAACGTTAGCCCGTTTTGTGTGTGTACTCTCATAGGCCTACTTCAGTGGTGTAGTGGGTGTATACCTACTGTGATTTTTCCCTCCCAGCCTCATATCGTTCATAAAAATACATCTGCGCTTCCTGTCTAACATTATATATATCTAACATGACATGTTATAAGGCTGATCTGTGCATGATATTGCTGCATTCTGACATATTTCATGTCGCATCTCCATGATGTTGATGGTATATGACGCTATAGTCAGTCCCGATGGTCCAAAAGTCAAGTGCTTCATAACACAGACGGGGTGAATTTCATGAGTGAAAGTGAAAGTTCTGTCACAAAACGCCGTTACGTATCCTCACACATGTTTAAGTGGGTATTGCGTGGATAAAGTGAAATTACGTCTTTGTTTTGAGCGCCAGTGCGCGTTTTATGCGCGTGCACGCGGAAAAAAAAATCGGCCCCCCCGCCACTAATGTGAAAAATCCTGGAGGAAATACTGAAATGTATACAAATATCGGATCGGTATCGGTATCACAGATACCCGAAGCCCAGGTATCGGTATCGATAGTGAAAAAGTGGGATCGGGACATCCCTACTTGTGTCGTCTTGAATTTCTTTCCGATTTCAATGTATGACGCATCATTTGAAAGCTTACCATCTGTAGTTTCAGACTATGTAAATAACCGAAAAATTACTTAAGCACATGGTTTATGATTTCACCAGCTAGCATCATGACATTGTGAGACTCATTACACACAGGTAGTCAACTCTCATGCTCGTGACCACTGACTACTACTGTTGTCATCACGTGAGTGACGCGCCAGATCGCGCACGCGGATCGCAGCCTATTTTTTTTCTGGTGCGATCTGCGATCCAGCATTCAGGACCGATATCGCGGCGATATCCGATATCAATATCAATATATATCCCCCCAGGGCTGCGTGCTAAGCCCCATCCTCTACAACCTCTACACCTACGACTTCACCCCCGTCCACCCCAGCAACTCCATCGTAAAGTTTGCAGACGACACCACCGTGGTGGGCTGCATCTCGGGGGGGGACGAGGCGGCGTACAGGGATGAGGTAGAGCAACTGAGCAAGCTGTGCAAGGTTAACAACCTGCTGCTGAACAAGTTAAAGACCCAGGAAATCATCGTGGACTTCAGGAGGAAAAAGTCTGAGGTCCAGCCCCTGCTCATCGACGGAGAGAGCGTGGAGAGAGTCTCAGCCCTCGGATTCCTGGGGGTGCACATACAGGATGACCTGTCCTGGAAGAACAACACAGCAGCCACCATCAAGAAGGCACAACAGCGGCTCTACTTCCTGAGAGTCCTCAGGAAGGAACACAACAAGCAGGAGATAATGGTGGCCTACTACCGCGGCGCAGTGGAGAGCATCCTCACCTACGGCATCTGCAACTGGTTCTCCAGCTGCACAACCGCGGAGAGAAATGCGCTACAGAGAGTCGTGAGAACAGCCCAGAAGATCATCGGCGCCCCCCTCCCCTCTCTGGAAGAGCTGTACAACACACGCTGTCTCAGGAAGGCCTCCAAGATCTCCAGAGACCCAACCCACCCTGGGTACGAACACTTTTCCCGGCTGCCCTCGAAAAGGCGGTACAGGACCATGGCCGCAAGGACAAACAGACTGAAGCACAGCTTCTACCCCAGGGCCATCCAGGCCCTGAACACAGCAAAGACCTAGGTTCTGGGCCCTGGACAGTCTGGACGGATTGATGGCAGCTGCTGGACTGAAAAAATCAGGTGTAGTGCTGAGGCACAAATATGTACATTTCAAGCCTGCAAACTGCGACACTTTAAATGAATGTGCAATAACACTATGTGCAATATGACAACCCTAGTCGTCTATCTGTACAGTATAGTATAGTGGATAGTGTACATAGCCTTTATTTATGTAAACCAGCTCCTTCCCTTCTTGTGTTTTTTTTTTTTTTCTTTTTCTTTCCTAGCACCAGGGGAGCCACCCCTCCTAAATTTCGTTGTTTGGTACCTGTACTATAGCAATGACAATAAAGACCATTCATTCATTCATTCATTCATTCATTCAATATCGGATCGGGACATCCCTAGTTACTAGCTAGTTTCGAACTAGTTGTTTACTAATGTCGGTTGCACCACGCCAATCGTTTGTCAATCTTAGCTAGTAAATACTTAGTAATGCGCAAGTTGTTACTAAAAAGACATTGTCACATAAAACGTAGAAGAAGAACATTACAGCCAATCAGCGAGCAAAGCAAAACCCTCCATTTTTAAATCCTCCATTTTGGCCGCCATTGGCTAAAAGCTGTAATTTGGCTCTGCAAGTGTTAATATGTCATTTTATGAAGTTATAATATGTTTTCAGGCGAGAAAGTAACCATATATATTCACAAAATGTGTCCAGTTTATCAAAATAACCCGTTTATATATCTGATCTGACGTTTTTTCCCCACTTCTGTGGGAAACTGCGCTAGCAACACGAGTAGAGCTTACCGTCGTTACCTCAGCGGAGATAAAGTAGCCTGCCGAAGCAGGGGAAACCAGCCTATGGAAGATAGCGATTCAGTTCCTGCATTTCTACATTTATTTTGTTTGTACATTATAAAAGACACATGAGCCGTAGTTATGACAAATTAAATTGTTTATTAATACAATGTACTCAATGTTGGCTTGTAGTTCCACGCTTATGGTAGGATTATGTTTCGGTGGAACTCTGCAGTGAAGGTATCTTAGCAACGTAATGTTGCTAGCGAAGTTTCCCACAGAAGTGGGGGGGAAAACGTCAGATCAGATATATAAACGGGTTATTTTGATAAACTGGACACATTTTGTGAATATACATGGTTGCTTTCTTGCCTGAAATCATATTAAAACTTCATAAAATGACATATTAACACTTGTAGAGCCAAATTACAGCTTTTAGCCAATGGCGGCCAAAATTGAGGATTTAAAAACGGAGGGTTTTGCTTTGCTCGCTGATTGGCTAATGTCTTCTTAGTAACAACTAAGTTATAATTTACACCACCCTAGGTCTGGGTTGCACCAACCTGGTTTAAACTAATCCTGGTTTAGTAAATCCAGGCTTAAACTAGGTTTAAAGTTAATCAGAGAAGCGTTGCACATCATCATTTTAATCCTGGATTAGTTAAACCTGGTTTAAACCAGGATTAATTTATTTTCAGTGTCCGCCATCTTGGATTCAGACGAAATGTAAAAAAAAAAAAAAATGGCCCTAGATAAATTATAGATAGCATCTCACACTTAAATAGCATTAAGGTTGATGCGGGCTCACTAGTCAGCTATAGCTTTTATCTTGGCATGACCATTGTATATTAAAACAGCTGCTAGCATGTTAATTTCGCTACGCGAATGTTACGAGGTGACTAGCCAAACAAAGCCACGTCACATCATCACATCAGCCAAAGTGGTGATAAATTCCATAACTGGATACTCATTTGTTTCCAGTCATAGCTGGCTAGCTAGCTAGCTTACTTACTTACTTACTTATCAAAGGTATCATAAGACCTCTGCAGCTCATCCAGGATGCTACCGGCCGTCTGGTGTTCAACCTCCCCGAAGTCCCCCTCTCCTCCGCGCCCATCACCGGCTCCCCATAGCAGCTCGCATTAGACTCAATGCATGACATTAAGCCATGGTCACAGAATCAGTCAAGTTTATTGTTACATCCTACATACAAGTAGGCCTATCTTTTTGGAGTTCACAAGTCCACAGTGTGCAGAATTGTCAGCAAAGTATCAAAAGTATAATAATATACCATGCCATCTACCGCATCGCGCAAGCCTACCACCCGCAATCACTCGCAAAAAACTCCGCTAGCACCATCGATGGTCGGTGAAAAGCCGACGTGACCGTGCAGCACGACCACTGCAGCCCTGTGTGCTCGCCTACCCGGCAGCAAAGGAACTGTCCCTTGCTACATGCAAGCAATGATCAGCCTCCATACACCTGCCCGTTCACTCCGCTCCTCCACCTCTGCTGGCCGACTGACACCACCGCCTCTGCGGGGCTGCAGTGGTCGTGCTGCACGGTCACGTCGGCTTTTCACCGACCACCGATGGTGCTAGCGGAGCTTTTTGCAAGTGATTGCCGGGTGGTAGGCTTGCGCGATGCGGTAGATGGCATGGTATATTATTATATACCTTTGACACTCTGCTGACAATTTTGCACACTGTGGACTAGTCTAGTGAACTCCAAAAAGATACTTGTATAATGGGATGTAACAATAAACTTGATTGATTCTGTCACCATGGCATTGAATCTAAAATAAAACACAGAGCAGTTTTGTTTCCACTCTACCCTGTACCATTAGCGCTATTTCACACTGACAATTTTCCATTTACAAGGAAACACAAAATATAACTGTACCCTTGTCTATGTTTTTCTTTTCTTTGCCTTTCCTCTTCCAAGAGGTGTAATATGAATTAGTAAATCTCAGGTTCAATGCAGTGTTACTTTTGAGGGAAACAAAATACTGAGTATGTGTAAAAAGGACAGGACATTGCATATGAAATAGATATTAGACCCTATAATATGAACAGCTAAATCAATCACATTATTTGGTTGGTGTATTCATTATTCATATTGGTTTGAAGATGGTTCTGAATACTGTACAATCCATGTAGGTAGTAGACATGCTGGAGGGCGTTTGAGAGTTCCTCTCACTTCCATGCTTGATAGCTGGTGCAACCTTCCCATTGAGGTATATGACAGTAAACAGTATTTTGTAAAGCTATACCATTGGAAAAACTCACAATTGAATTATTCACTTTATATCACTATAAAATGATATCACAATAAAAATATTATTACAATTAAAATGTAATAAAATTCAATTATTTATTTTTTGGGGAATTTTCCTGCGAGAAACTCTTTCCTTTATTCTCATCCAGCGAAGATATGCAGCCATATTGTCATTAAAACTGAAATAAACCTAACATAAACCTCCTCCAGGGGTGGTTTAAATATAATTGCTAATCCAGGTTTAAACTAGGTTTAAAATTACTGGTGCAACAGACTTGATTTAATCCAGGTTTAAACCAAGTTTAAACCTGGATTAGCAGAGGCTTAGATTTAAACCAGGTTTAAACTAGGTTTAAGCTAGGATTAAAGTTTGGTGCAACAGGATTAGTAGATAAGCCCTGATTTAAACCAGGATTAGTTTTAAACCAGGTTGGTGCAACCCAGCCTAGGGGTATGTATAAATATTTAGTAGTTACTAAGCTCTACTACGTCATATCTAGTGTGCTTGGTGCATTGCAACCCATTCAAGTTTAGTAGTGACTAAAACTTGATTCAGTAAATACTTACGCTATAACTAGAGTTAGTTTGTACAGTGGTGCAACTGACCCCAGGCCACAACACTATCACCATGGCGACGAGCTGAGATTTATAATTCAGCTGCTGAGCAAACACGCTGTTTCACTTTTAAACCATTCAGAATATCCCAAATAAATATAAATAGTATTAATATACATGTTAATTTGTGTTATCATTACACTTCCTGTAGAAAACCATCAGTGGTTTCTGACAACAATCCAACAAAGCAGTTAGACTATGTGGACGAGCATAACGGCCTGTGCTTAAGCAAATCATAGGCATTACTGTGCAGGCACGCGTGTGTAAAAGGAAACACAGCAGGATTTGTTTATGTAGAATATGACTATTTTTGCTGGGAAAGGTGGATAACAAGAGACAACCTTTGGGGACAGAGCCTTCAGTGTGCTAGCCCCCACCCTCTGGAACTCTCTCCCCACAGTGATCCACAATGCCCCCACCCTGGACACCTTCAAATCAGCCCTCAAAACCAACCTGTTCCCCAAGGCCTCTGGCCCCTAGTTTAGTATTTGTCATTGTCTCTGTGTTTTCTGTTTCTGTCTGTCTCTGACTTTCTGTAAATGTGTGAAACGTCCGTGGGTTCCTTGAAAGGCGCTAATCTAAGATGTTGGTGTTGGTGTTGGGATTTGAACTCATGACCTTCTGATCACCAGTCCAACTCACTATCCCCTAGACCACCCCTAACATGTGATCTGTATGTCAATCCCAACTCATCCAGTCATGCTACAATCTAGCAGGCGCCCATGTCACCGCACACCATCACACAATGTGTGAAGACGGGGGGGGGGGGGTGGGGAGGAGAGTGTGCTGGATACATTGTCACGCCTTTATTTGTTAATCAGAACCCATCAACTAGGGATGTCCCGATCCGATATTGATATCGCATATCGCTGCGATATTGGTCCTGAATGCTGGATCGCATATCGCACCAGAAAGAAAATAGGCTGCGATCTGCGTGCCCGATCTGGCGTGTCACTCACGTGATGACAACAGTACTAGTAGTCAAAGGTCACGTGCATGAGAATTGGCTAGTAGCTACCTGTGTGTAATGAGTCTGACAATGTCATGATGCCAGCTGATGAAATCATAAACCATTTGCTTAAGTAATTTTTCGGTTATTTACATAGTCTGAAACTACAGATGGTAAGCTTTCAAATAATGCGTCATACATTGAAATCGGAAAAAAAATCAAGACGATTTGAATCTTGGTGCACCGAATGGGAATGCGACAGGAGAAAAGTGAATGATCAAACAACAACAACAAACGCTGCTAACAGCTAGCGGCTAACAGTGGAACATCGCTAGGAACATCTAACTGCGTTTTTATATTCACAACATGCTGAGAGAACATGGACATGCTAAAAACACATAACTACACATAATTAGATGAACACACAGTCCTTGCTTTTGAACACGTCCTAAAACTAAGGTATGTTTACATGTCATTATCACTTACCGGTAGCCTGCGGCAAACGAGAACAGTTAATCCAATCCACAGATTATACGTATTTAGTGATCGTTAAACAGTTTTTTATTATATGGTTTTTTATTTGATACTTTAAAACAGGGGTCCCCAAACTACGGCCCACCCCCACACTTGGACCGGCCCTTTGAACAGCGTGTAATTTCTAACTGCAATTGCGGCATTGCACCGACGTGGTGGCGGGGGCGCTGTTTCGCAAATAATTGGAAATACATTTCCACCATAAATTGATGCGGAAAGGGCACAAATTGCATCTAAATTCACCAGAATGCAAGAAATTAAGTGTTTGATGCTCGTTTAAGGACCCCCAGACAGCCCTGCTTCATGGGTCCCCCCGTGTATGATGAGGGTCCTCCCTCAAGTATCAGAATGTAAAACTGATTATATTTCATTGACATATCACTATAGGTATAAATCCACCAGTGCTCTCCTGCGCACAATTGCTTTGCGCAACCGCCTCCATTCCACTCCGTTCCATATTATTTTATGTTAGAGACCAACCCAGGCCCCCCATCACAGAAAGGAAAAATGATGTGGCCCTCACAGAAAAGTTTGGGGACCCCTGCTTTAAAACTTCAAGTTGCCTGTTATGAAGAAAAAAAAACGAAAACCAGATATTGTTGACACCCCTTCGATTCTGCGACTGGTTTCTGGTCTCACCAGCGGGCTTCACTAGGCTACACTTTTAAAAAGGGTCCTATAATTGATTTGCCATTTGTAAGAGAAGATAAATAGAATAAAAACCTGAAGGCACTAAAACTAGAAATCAGACAGTAACTCTATTTTTTCTACAATGCTGAATGCTGCTGTTTAAATAGTTTTAACTGTAAACCAGTTGGTCACTTAGTTAAGAGAAATCGGACCTTGATGGTCTTTTTTTTTTTATGGCCACACACGGCAGTTTTACACTCTGATCACACACATGCAAGTTTTTTAGGTGAACACACACACAAACACAAGCACATGCACTATCTTCGGCGGGTCGCCAGGTGGAAATTGTCCTCTGCCTTTGTAACCCATCCGGGCTGCCATTCCTCCACTGGCAGCCAGGGGCAGCGGTCGCCCTTTTGGCGCGCCTTGAACCGACGCCCGGCGCCCTGGGGACCAAGTAGCGTTCTTCACCGTCGTGGTCAGGGACGGGTGTTCACTTTGGCATGTCTTTCCATGTGGGGTGAAGGAGACCCCTAGTGGACATGGGGGGAACATGCCAACCCCAAGCCACATATATGTGCCACGGCAACCAGGCTTTCACCCTTTTTTGGACTCCCATCCAGGTTACTAACCAGGCCCAGCCCTGCTTAGCTTCTGAGATCTGACGAGATCAGGCTTGACAAGGTGGTACGGCCGCAGACTACTGTTTTTGTTGCTTGAATAAAGGCTGGCAGTTTAATAGCCAACTGTGGACGATACTGGGGAAGTATTTGTTATTATTCAGGAGTAAAACAATAAATTCAAATATCGGATCGGTATCGCAGATACCTGAAGCCCAGGTATCGGTATCGGTAGTGAAAATGGGATCGGGACATCCCTACCATCAACCATACATCATATCCTAACCCCCATTTCAATGCATTATAGACATTTTCTTTACAACAAGCATAACAAAAAAATCGCTGCTATGAGTACACTGACCAACGCGACGCAGACCGACCAACGCAGAACTATAAATTGGGAGAGCCCTTGCGTAGGCTACAGCGTAGCCGCACGTAAATTTGACGCAGAAGTATAAATTGGGACTGAGGTTCAGATATTTTATTTTGATAGCCTATCTTAGGCATTTGCCCTCCATGCTTAGAGTGAATGAATGAATGGTCTTTATTGTCATTGCTATAGTACAGGTACCAAACAACGAAATTTAGGAGGGGTGGCTCCCCTGGTGCTAGGAAAGAAAAAAAATACAAAAAAAACAAGAAGGGAAAAGAGCTGGTTTACATAAATAAAGGCTATGTACACTATCCACTATACTATACTGTACAGATAGACGACTAGGGTTGTCATATTGCACATAGTGTTATTGCACATTCATTTAAAGTGTCGCAGTTTGCAGGCTTGAAATGTACATATTTGTGCCTCAGCACTACACCTGATTTTTTAAATCCAGCAGCTGCCATCAATCCGTCCAGACTGTCCAGGGCCCAGAACCTAGGTCTTTGCTGTGTTCAGGGCCTGGATGGCCCTGGGGTAGAAGCTGTGCTTCAGTCTGTTTGTCCTTGCGGCCATGGTCCTGTACCGCCTTTTCGAGGGCAGCCTGGTAAAGTGTTCGTACCCAGGGTGGGTCGGGTCCCTGGAGATCTTGGAGGCCTTCCTGAGACAGCGTGTGTTGTACAGCTCTTCCAGAGAGGGGAGGGGGGCGCCGGTGATCTTCTGTGCTGTTCTCACGACTCTCTGTAGCGCATTTCTCTCCGCTGTTGTGCAGCTGGAGAACCAGTTGCAGATGCCGTAGGTGAGGATGCTCTCCACTGCGCCGCGGTAGAAGGTCACCAGTATCTCCTGCTTGCTGTGTTCCTTCCTGAGGACTCTCAGGGTGTATAGCCGCTGTTGTGCCCTCTTGATGGTGGCTTTTGTGTTGTCCTTCCAGGTCAGGTCATCCCGCATGTGCATCCCCAGGAATCGGAGGGTTGAGACTCTCTCCACGCTCTCTCCGTCGATGAGCAGGGGCTGGATCTCTGACTTTTTCCTCCTGAAGTCTACGATGATTTCCTGGGTCTTTGACTTGTTCAGCAGCAGGTTGTTAACCTTGCACAGCTTGCTCAGTTGCTCTACCTCATCCCTGTACGCCGCCTCGTCCCCCCCCGAGATGCATCCCACCACGGTGGTGTCGTCTGCAAACTTAACGATGGAGTTGCTGGGGTGGACGGGGGTGAAGTCGTAGGTGTAGAGGTTGTAGAGGATGGGGCTTAGCACGCAGCCCTGGGGGGACCCAGTACTGAGTCTGAGGGCTGTGGAGGTGTGGGGGCCCACCCGCACCCTCTGGGGGCGGTCGGTCAGGAAGTCCTTGATCCACGCACATATAGAGTGTGATAGACCCAGGTCTAGTAGTTTGGTCACTAGCCTATCTGGAAGGATGGTGTTGAAGGCGGAGCTGAAGTCCACGAAGAGCAGTCTCGCGTAGCTGTTTCCCCTCTCCAGGTGGGATAGAGTGGCGTGGAGAGTCGTCGCGATGGCGTCCTCTGTGGACCTGTGGGCTCTGTAGGCGAACTGGTATGGATCCAGGTTGGGCGGGAGGCGTGTGAGTATGTGGGCCCGGACTAGTTTCTCGAAGCACTTCATGATGATTGGTGTGAGTGCCACCGGGCGGTAGTCGTTTAGGCAGCTCACCGTGCTTTTCTTCGGGACTGGGATGATAGTTGAGGTTTTCAGGCAGGGTGGGATGGTGGCCTGGGACAGGGACTGGTTGAAGATGTTGGTGAAAACCCCGGCCAGCTGGTCGGCGCAGTCCCTCAGCACCCGTCCCAGGACGCCATCCGGCCCCGAGGCTTTCCTGGGGTCCACCGCCTTCAGTACGCATCTCACTTCATGCTCTGTGAGGGTGAGGCTGCTGAGAGCTGGAGAGAGTGGTGTTTGTGTTGTGGTTACCTCCGTTCGCCCCTCGTCGAACCGGGCGTAGAAGGTGTTCAGCTTTCCCGCCAGCAGGGGGTCGTCCTCTGCGGCTGTGAGCCTGTTGGCTCTGAAGTTTGTCATCTGCTGAACCCCCTGCCACATCCGCTTGGAGTCGTTGCTCAGGAGGCATTCCTCAATCTTCTCTCTGTGGTCTGCCTTGGCCGCTTTGATTCTGCGCTTTAGGTTAGCCCTGGTGGTGCTGTACAGCGGTGTGCTCTTCCCTGCGAAGAAGGCGTTGTCCCTCTCGTTGATCAGTTTTTGGACCTTCCCAGTCATCCATGGCTTCGTGTTGGGGTAGACCCGGACCCGTTTGTCCACGGTGACTGAGTTGGTGCAGTTCACTATGTGGTTCAGAACCGACGACGTGTACTGTTCCAGGTCCTCATGCTCATATTCCTGCTATGGGGTGTCATTTAGGCAGATCTGCAGTGGAGCGGACCCTTCTGGCCAGGTTCTGACAGTCTTAGTGGTGATGGGAGCACTTTTCCCCATGGTAGTGTATGCAGGGATCAGGAGGATTGACACATGGTCAGACATGCCTAGATGAGCTAGCGGACTAGCCTTGTAAGCACGTTTGATGTTGGTGTATACCTTGTCCAGTGTTTTTTCTCCTCTTGTTGCACATTTCACATGCTGATAGAACTTGGGTAGTACTGCCTTCAGGTCGACATGATTGAAATCTCCTGCTATAATGTGAATAGCCTGTGGATCTGTGCTTTGTTGACCACTGATGACGTCATATAGCTGCGCCAATGCTAGGCTACCGTCTGCGCTAGGCGCAATGTAAACACATGTAATGAACACCGCATTGAATTCCCTCGGTAGGTAAGTGGGTCGGCATTTAACAGTCAAGTATTCCAGGTCTGGGGAACAGCGGCTACTTACAGTTTTCGTGTTTAAGCACCAGCTATCCTTCGTCGATATTATGATCCCACCCCCTCTTGACTTGCCGCTGAGCTGCGTTCGGTCAGACTCAGCGCGATGTAGGGTCCGTCCCTCCAAGCTAACCGCGGAGTCCACGATAGTGTCATTTAGCCAGGTTTCAGTAATAATAATCACACCGCTATCTCCCACGATGTTATTTTTGGCAACTTGTAGTCTCAATTCGTCCATCTTGTTAGCCAGGGACCTGACGTTGGATAGGAAAATACTCGGCAAAGCTGGCTTATCCGGGCTTCGCCTCAGCCTGGCTAGCAGGCCTCCCCTTTGTCCTCGGCGTTGTTTACAGTCTCGCCTCCGACGTTTGCGCCTGAGGGCTGGGATCGCGTAGTATTTTTCACCCGGCGACCGCGCAAGGTCGAATGGGATCCTTTGTTGTTTCAAGAACTCCGCCGTTACAGTCCCCTCATTTTTCGCACCAACTTCTAGTAAGTCTAGTCTGCTGTAGGTACTATTTACACAACCGTTCCCTATAAGTACTAAAATAAAAATGTACATACAAATGTACTTAAAAACACTAAAGAACACCAGTGTTGAAGCCACTCGAGCCGCTGCGTCTGTGCGCGCCGCCATCTTGCTTCATCGAAGTTCAAGTGTTTAGAGTATGATAGGCATAGGACTGGGTCAGTGAGCAGTGAGCAGTGAGTTTCAGTACAGCTTCTATAGTGATATGAGACTTCCATAAATATTTTCATATAATGTCCCAATTTATTTTCCTTTTTTTACCAAGATGTTGGCTACTTGTATAGCCTAATTAAAAGAGGTTACATTCAAATTAAATGTGTCATTTAGCATTTGTCTGATATACTGTATATTGAAGTAGGCTATATACTATACACTACTGTTAAAAAGTTTGGGGTCACCCAGACAATTTTGTGCAAAATGAATAGAAAATATAGTCTAGACATTGACATGGATAGAAATAATTATTTTTATTTGAAATAATTATTGTGTCCAAACTTTGCTTTCGTCAAAGAATGCTCCCTTTGCAGCAATTACAGCATTGCAGACCTTTGGCATTCTAGCGGTTAATTTGTTGAGGTAATCTGAAGAAATTTCACCCCACGCTTCCTGAAGCACCTCCCACAAGTTGGATTGGCTTGATGGGCACTTCTTGCGTACCATACGGTCAAGCTGCTCCCACAACAGCTCAATGGGGTTGAGATCTGGTGACTCCCCTGGCCACTCCATTGCAGACAGAATACCAGCTGCCTGCTTCTTCCCTAAATAGTTCTTGCATAATTTGGAGGTGTGCTTTGGGTTATTGTCCTGTTGTAGGAGGAAATGGCTCCAATCAAGCGCTGTCCACAGGGTATGGCATGGCGTTGCAAGATTTTGTGATAGCCTTCCTTATTCAAAATCCCTTTTACCTTGTACAAATCTCCCACATTACCAGCACCAAAGCAGCCCCAGACCATCACATTACCTCCACCATGCTTGACAGATGGCGTCAGGCACTCTTCCAGCATCTTTTCACTTGTTCTGCGTCTCACAAATGTTCTTCTGTGTGATCAAAACACCTCAAACTTCGATTTGTCTGTCCATAAGACTTTTTTCCAATCTTCCGCTGTCCAATGTCTGTGTTCTTTTGCCCATATTAATTATTTTCCTTTTATTGGCCAGTCTCAGATATGGCTTTTTCTTTGCCACACTGCCTAGAAGGCCAGCATCCCGGAGTCGCCTCTTCACTGTAGACGTTGACACTGGCGTTTTGCGGGTACCATTTCATGAAGCTGCCAGTTCAGGACCTGTGAGGCGTCTATTTCTCAAACTAGAGACTCTAATGTACTTGTTTTCTTGCTCAGTTGTGCACCGGAGCCTCCCACTTCTCTTTCTACTCTGGTTAGAGCCTGTTTGTGCTGTTCTCTGAAG
Source organism: Nansenia antarctica (assembly GCF_963989245.1). Taxonomy (NCBI): domain Eukaryota; kingdom Metazoa; phylum Chordata; class Actinopteri; order Argentiniformes; family Microstomatidae; genus Nansenia; species Nansenia antarctica. The sequence goes on from NC_137690.1 coordinate 66,084,414, forward strand.
GGAGTAGTACACACCGTTGTAGGAAATGTTCCGTTTCTTGGCAATTTCTCACATGGAATAGCCTTCATTTCTCAGAACAAGAATAGACTGTCGAGTTTCATATGAAAGGTCTCTTTTTCTGGCCATTTTGAGAGTATAATCGAACCCACAAATGTGATGCTCCAGATACTCAACTAGCTCAAAGGAAGGCCATTTGTATAGCTTCTCTAACCAGCAAAACCGTTTTCAGCTGTGCTAACGTAATTGCACAAGGGTTTTCAAGGTTTTTCTAATCAGCCATTAGCTTTTTAACGCGATTAGCAAACACAATGTACCATTAGAACACTGGAGTGACGGTTGCTGGAAATGGGCCTCTACACACCTATGAAGATATTCCATTAAAAACCAGATGTTTGCAGCTAGAATAGTCATTTTCCACATTAACAATGTATAGAGTGTATTTCTGATTAATTTAATGTTATCTTCATTGAAAAAAACTGTGCTTTTCTTAAAAAAATGAGGACATTTCTAAGTGACCCCAAACTTTTGAACGGTAGTGTATATATATATATACTGAATAATTATTTTGAGGGCCTATTCAGGGGGCAGGGGTAACATTGATTGGATGACACAGGTGGACCTGAGTGAGGATTCCAAGGGCAGGAACACAGGTGGATTTGATGATTGGACACGTGGACTGGGCAAAACGATGAACACCTGGGGAAGACAGATAACTGAACAGAAAACATAGGAGGACGTAACAGGAGGACGTAACAGTATGTAAACCATGAAGGCCACGTTTATGATGTCTTTTATACAGCCATATCGACTGACTTGGGCTTCAGGCCCTAACTGGGTGATAGGCCAGACTTTTACTATGCCATAAAAATGGGTCTGTGTTTACTTGGTGCCTAATGGATCAAGACTTTTGTCTAAAAAGCAAAAAATATGTAGGCTATTATCCAGTCAGTAGGCCTACAGTTATGTATTTAAAAAAAGATCGGTATCGGTAGATCTTGAGGAAAAAAATCGGTGATCGGTATCGGCCCCAAAAATCCAGATCGGAGCATCCCTACTCCTGGTACTTTTTTGATATGGTTTGTGAAATGTATCCTTGACTGTTTGTGCTTCATTTGTTTTCTATACACAGATCCACCTCACAGCTACTGTTTATGAACCCAAGTCCACAGAGTTCCTGCTGTGGTTATTCAGTCCAGAAAAGCACAACGTGGGGTCCAAAGATGGTGGCCGTGAAGCTGGAATACTGCAGTCAAACACTGGAAGTCAACGTGGTCGTGAAAGAGGAGGAAGGAGGAGAGGAAGTGGACGAGAAAGATGTGATGGTGAAAGAGGAGGAAGGAGGAGAGGAAGTGGAGGAGAAAGATGTGATGGTGAAAGAAGAGGGAAGAGGATATGAAGTTGTGAAAGGAGAGGAAGGAGAAGAAGAGGAAGTGAAGAAAGATGTGATGGTGAAAGAGGAGGAAGTGGAGGAGAAAGATGTGATGGTGAAAGAGGAGGAAGGAGGAGAGGAAGTGGAGGAGAAAGATGTGATGGTGAAAGAAGAGGGAAGAGGATATGAAGTTGTGAAAGGAGAGGAAGGAGAAGGAGAAGAAGAGGAAGTGAAGAAAGATGTGATGGTGAAAGAAGAGGAAGTGGAGGAGAAAGATGTGATGGTGAAAGAGGAGGAGGAGGTTAGAGGAGAGGAGGAAGAAAAGAAAGATGTGATGGTGAAAGAAGAAGAAGAGGAGGAAGAGATTAAAGATGTGATAGTGAAAGAAGAGGGAAGAGGATATGACGTTTTGAAAGGAGAGGAAGGAGAAGAAGGAGAGGAAGTGGAGGAGGAAGATGTAATGATGAAAGAAGAGCAAGGAGAAGATGAATTGGTGGACACAGATGATGAGGATGGTGAGTTCATGTTCTGTATTTGGTGAAGGCCAGGCCAGATTGATGAGTAGTTCAAAGGGTGCTGGCAGATATTCAGTGGTGTATGCAATCAGACATTTATTTTCATTTTTATTTTCCCCATGATTTCCTCCATAGCAGTTGTTGATTCATTCAAACAAAAGCTGTTGGTTATCTAACTTCTATGACTGATCATGTAATCACAACTGTTGAGCAAGACAGTGAGTGACCGTTAAAGGTACAACATGAATACTCTTAAACTGAAACGCTAAACATTGATTATATTTGAGAGAATATGCTTTAAATCAATTGTTAATGATAAAACATTGATAAGGTATCCATTTGTTGTAATATCTCTGTAACACTCTGAACACGTCATGTTCCCACAGCGTGTGCAGACACCAGATGTGGTGTTACTTCTGGCACTGCTGAGTCTATGGAAGCAGCACTTGTTCTCATGTTGTTTCTAATCCTGCATATGTTCCTATTCTTACAGGAGAGAGCTCCAACCCAGACTCAGACATGGAGCCCAGCTCCACCGCATCAGGAAGCCATAAACAACACAGACGGAGGAGGAGGAGCTTAATACAGAAGAATCACCACTGTTTAGATTGCAGTGAGAGTTTCATTTGTCCAACTCACCTTAAATCACAACCACAGACTCAAGGAGGACAGACTCACTCTTGTCTTCAGTGTGGAAAGATATTTGGTTGTATGAGCAAACTAAAGACACACCAAAGAATACACACAGGAGAGAAGCCATTCTGCTGCTCCCAGTGTGGGCAGAGTTTCAGTCAGGCAGGAACCCTAAAGAAACACCAGAGAATACACACAGGAGAGAAGCCATTCTGCTGCTCCCAGTGTGGGCAGAGTTTCAGTCAGGCAGGATCCCTAAAGAAACACCAGAGAATACACACAGGAGAGAAGCCATACCAGTGCTCCCAGTGTGGGCAGAGTTTCAGTCAGTTAGGACACCTAAAGAGTCACCAGAAAATACACACAGGAGAGAAGCCATTCTGCTGCTCCCAGTGTGGGCAGAGTTTCAGTCTGACAGCACACCTAAAGAGTCACCAGAGAATACACACAGGAGAGAAGCCATTCTGCTGCTCCCAGTGTGGGCAGAGTTTCAGTCAGACAGGACACCTAAAGAGTCACCAGAGAATACACACAGGAGAGAAGCCATATCTCTGCTCCCAGTGTGGGAAGAGTTTCAGACACGCAGACGTTCTAAAGAGTCATCAGAGAATACACACAGGAGAGAAGCCATTCTGCTGCTCCCAGTGTGGGAAGAGTTTCAGTCAGTTAAGACACCTAAAGACACACCAAAGAATACACACAGGGGAGAAGCCATATAACTGCTCCCAGTGTGGGCAGAGTTTCCGTCACGCAGCATACCTAAAGACACACCAGATAATACACACAGGAGAGAAGCCATTCTGCTGCTCCCAGTGTGGGAAGAGTTTCAGTCAGTTAGGACACCTAAAGACACACCAAAGAATACACACAGGGGAGAAGCCATATAACTGCTCCCAGTGTGGGAAGAGTTTCAATGAGGCAGGATCCCTAAAGACACACCAGAGAATACACACAGGAGAGAAGCCATTCTGCTGCTCCCAGTGTGGGAAGGGTTTCAGTCAGGCAGGATCCCTAAAGAGTCATCAGAGAACACATACACTAGTTAATACGACTGCTCCCAGTGTGGGAGGAGTTTAAAGGAGGCAGGAGCCCTAAAGAAGAAGGGGGGGGGGGGTCTGCTGGCAGCACCATCATATACTGTATGGATATTTACTTGTTGATCAGATCTGGGAGAAGGTTGTGTCACGACATGAGCCTTTTCTTGATTCTTTTCTCTCAATTCCTCCTGTCCTCTTCTCATACCCTCCCTTCCTCATCTCTCTCCCCTTCCTCTTGTCTCCTCCCTTCCTCTCCTCTTCCTCCTTCCTCTCCTCTCCCCTCCTCTCCTCCCTTCCTCTCCTCTCTTCCTCTCCTCCTGTCTTCCCCTCCTCTCCCTCCTGGAGAGTAAAGGAGGAATCGAGGTCGTAGGAGTTGAGATGTCCATGTCCCCTCCTCCGTCATGTGGTCACCGCCCCTTCCACCCAGATGAGGCCTTGGTGTTTAGAAGCCGAGTGTGACTGAATACTGGTATGTTGTATGTTTGCAATACATCCTCCTAACGTTTCAGCTAGAAGACTAAGATGTTGTACATCATATCATATTAAGATATAGATCCCATCACTTCTCAGTTTTCTATTAGATTAGCTTATTTTCTGGACATACGCCTGGACGTACTCCAACACTATTCCTCCCCCACATTTGTTAGATTGGCCTCTAGCCTGTGTGGACATATTGACATTGTTTAATGATGCTGATGATTTTTATGTTTTGTTTTTTAAATGTGTTTTTATTTGTTTTCATATTCTGAAAGTTTAAATGTTGTAGAGACCCCTCAATATAACAATCAACAGTTTTAGGATCCTTAAATACTTATAATTTGTCAGCAAACTAAGCTTGTTTTCATTACGTGATTCACAACACTCGTCTGCTGTAACACATTCTGAGCTTTGTACTCGGGTGAGTGTTGTCATGGTGATACATGTCTTGTTCATGTTTAGGGACTGTGTGATAATCCAGTTTTGTGTAGTTATGTGTTTTAGCATGTTGTGAAACCAACGTGTTTGTTTGTTTTGGTTCAGGGAGATTTTCTCTGCTAGTTGAATTGAGGTGTACCAACATTCACATAAACAATAAATCTTCAACTATTTTCAACTTGTTTCAGTGTATGACATCACCATTTGAGAGCTGACAATCAACACTTTCATAATCTGTAAAAAATAATTTAAAAAAACACACAGGAGAGAGGCCATTCTGCTGCTCCCAGTGTGGGAGGAGTTTCAGTCACGCAGGAAACCTAAAGAGACATCAGAGAACACACACACTAGTTAACACGACTGCTCCCAGTGTGGGAGGAGTTTAAAGGAGGCAGGAGCCCTAAAGAAGAAGGGGGGGGCGTCTGCTGGCTGCACCATCATCTTCTGTATGTACATGTGCTTGTATGGACAGAAGACTGTTGTGTATCTATTCTGGATACTGAGGCCTGTCAGTCTGTCTTGGTCTACTCTTCTCCCCCAGACACTCCAGACAGCCAACAGAACTCCCTCCACCTTCAGCCCCCTCCCTGGCGCTGGGCTAGAGAGAACGAGGACTGTAATAAACGTGTGTTTGTACAGTACAGAGCGGGAGAGGGAGAGGGTTGAATGGCAGATGAGGTCAGAGGTAACAAGGGGGGTAGTGGTGGTCTAGTGGATAGTGAGTTGGACTTGTGATCGGAAGGTTGTGAGTTCAAATCCCGCCTGAAACCACACCACTACTAGTGTGCCCTTGAGTAAGGCACTTAGCCCTCAGTTACTCCAGGGGGAATGTCCCTGTAATTCGTAATTGTAAGTCGCTTTGGATTAAAAAAGCGTCTGCTAAATGGCAAAATTAATTAAAATTTAAAAATTAACAACAGTGACATCGGCTCCAGTATCGAGCTTGAAGGTGACCTCTTTTCCCATTACTTCTATTTCTACGATCCATGGATCAGCATCTGACGTCACAGAACCAAGGAACCAGCCCTCCTCCTCTTCTTCAATACCGTGCACAGCTTTACCTGCAAGGCACACACGCTTGTAGTGTCCCATTTTTCCACAGGCAGGACACTCCAGCTTGGGGTGTGGCGCGCCACCACATTTGTAGCACTGGGAGCTGCTCTGGCTGCTGTGTGCCTTTGCTCCAAAGCTCTTATACATGTTAGGTTTGGGCTTTTCCTTTGGCCTCCCTTTAAACACTCTGTCTACAGAGCTGACGTCCATCTGCACTGCACTACTGCTGCTGTCACTCCTCAGTGTGCTTTGTTGCTTTTTGATCTCCTCTGATTGTCTCGCCATGTTGATAGCTTTTTCTAAGTCCAAGTCTTTTTCCATTTGCATGCGTTCTGAGAGCCGCAAGTCTGCCAGCCCTACCACTAACCTATCCCTGATCAGTTCATCATGCAATTGTCCATAATTGCAGTGCTCTGCCAATGCATACAAGGCAGTGACAAATGCATCCACAGTCTCATTTGCTTCCTGTTTGCGCATGTTAAATCGCGCACGTTCATACACAATGTTCTTTTTAACTACAAAGAAAGATTGAAAGCCATCCCTCACTTTACTGTACAGATGCAGGTCTCCCTCGCTGAGTTTCAAACCCCTCAAAACATCGTCGGCCTCATCTCCCATACAATAAATCAAAGTGTTCACCTGATTATCATCAGAGCTGGCGGCTAGATTGCTTGCCTGTCGGAACCTCTCAAATCTCCGTATCCACTTTGACCACTCGAGCGGCTTAGACAAATCAAAAGGCTCCGGCGGTTGAATGTTGAACGTCGCATTTGTAGTAGCCATTCTGCTAGCTTCCTCTTCCTCGTGCGGCACGTTACCGTTAGCCAGCTGCTCGTCTTCTTGTCCGCTAGCCAGCTCGCCGTCACCGTTAGCCAGCTGCTCGTCTTCTTGTCCGCTAGCCAGCTCGCCTTCAGCATGTAACGTGGAATCGCTCATACAGCCTGTCGATTAGGCACATCACTGGTAGATCTTCTCTGTACTGATTTAGTTCAACAGCACTTCTGACACCATGATGGGAAAAACTTAGGGAGAAAAACAAAAAGAAACTCGAGGCAGATGCTGCCAAATGTGTAAACATTAGGGACATGTTTTCTGCAGGGGCTGCTGCACCCTCAAGTTTACCACAACAGCAACAGCAACAGGTTGAAGAGGAGGCTAGCAGGGAGGAGCGGGAGCAGGGTACAGATACAGAGGATAGAGAGGATACAGAAGAAGCGGGGCCGAGTCAGCCTGTAACCGTTGACCCGGTAAGGAAAATATAGGTAGCTGTTAGGGGTGTAACGGATCGCCCCCCACGGTTCGGCACGCATGTGTACCGCGGATCAATTGCAAAAGTATAAATAATATTAGTTAATATCCCTTGTAAATGACAATGTAGAGTTGCCATGAAAAGATAGACGCTGCAGAGCGTGCTTTGTTTTAATCTAAAGCGCAATGATAGGTTGATAATGAAAAAAAAATCCAGAACAACAAGGCTGCGTTCGTAAATTCGCTCTGGAATCTGATCAGCATTCATGGAACGCCTCTTGTCCAATCAAATTACTTGGTCCCTTTATGACGTCGGACCCAGTGTGCTCTCCGGCGCTCTCAGAGCAAATATACGAACGCAGCCCAAGTGTATCATGGCGAGTTGAGTAGTGCTGCTAATGTTGGCGACAGAGAAGAACTCGAAATGCCTCCCTCGTAATTTAAATCCCATGTATGGGAGCACTTTGGCTTCTCTGTCAATTATAACAATGACGGACAAAGTGTGGTCGATAAAAAAGTTACGGTGTTTAAGCGTTGTGCAACGAGAAAGTCGTACGAGCATGGCCACACATTTGCCGTGTCATCACCCTGGTGTGTTGACGGGAGGCACGAAAAAGGCAGCTTGACAACTTCTGATAATGTAGCCAATTTTTTGAAAAGTAAGGTTTCACTTTATTATTTAGTTAAAAGTGGCATAAAACATGTTTTGCATGTCGTTGCATGCATGTTTTGCATGTCGTTGCACTCCATCGTAAAGTTTGCAGACGACACCACCGTGGTGGGCTGCATCTCGGGGGGGACGAGGCGGCGTACAGGGATGAGGTAGAGCAGCTGAGCAAGCTGTGCAAGGTTAACAACCTGCTGCTGAACCAGTCAAAGACCCAGGAAATCATCGTGGACTTCAGGAGGAAAAAATCTGAGGTCCAGCCCCTACTCGTCGATGGAGGGAGCGTGGAGAGAGTCTCAACCCTCCGATTCCTGGGGGTGCACATACAGGATGACCTGTCCTGGAAGATCAACACAGCAGCCATCATCAAGAAGGCACAACAGCGGCTCTACTTCCTGAGAGTCCTCAGGAAAGACCACATCGGACAGGAGATGCTGGTGACCCCTAGCACCAGGGGCTCCCCCCCCTCCCAAATGTCGTTGTTTGGTACCTGTACTATATCAATGACAATAAAGACCATTCATTCATTCATTCATTCATTCATTCATTCATTCATTTATTTGTCTGCTTTAAAGAGCCCAGTGATTCACTGCTGCAACCAGGTGCCTCCTCCCTCTCTCCTACTGCATCATTTAAGTTGAATGTGTGTTTCTGTTTAATATGTAGCCTAATGTTTGAGTGTAGAATATGTCATGTATGTATATATATATATATATATCAGGGTTTCCGTTAGAAAAATTTGCCGTCGGACATCGTGTCCGGGAAGAATTCGATTTACCGGACAAACGTGATATATTCCGGTCATCATATTAAAATATAATATTTTTTTTTTTTTGCAAAATCATATTTTTTTTTGCAAAATCTAATATAGCTGTTTGTCGCGGTGATTACTGTTGTGTAGCGGCCTATATATGCCATTTAATGTCTATTTCTCATCCGATACGATTAGATGCGAGCTATATAATATATAATAATATAACATGATTTGACGGATGCGCGCTATGCCATGCGTCAAATCCAGCGCTGAACGGGTCCAGCGCTGAACGGGCGCCTCACTGGGAACTGAACAGACAGCATCGATCAATGAACGGACTCCACATTACGTTAACTGAAGTTTGTTAAATTGTTTGGGATTAATGTGAGTTTTCTATTTTCTCTTTCCAGTTTTACCCTTTTTTTTTTAAATCAATAAAACAACGTCATTTCTATAAGTCTCGCTGGTTGGGAAGGCATTTCGTTTAGCTCGGGAGTATGACAATGGGAAGAACATAACTGTATAACTGAATGACAACAAATGTATGAGTAATGAGTAAAACAATGTCACTTTTATAGTATGTTGTTTAACTTGCCGTTCGGTCGCCATGGCTCTAGTGTGTGTAGCAGCTTCAGCTAGCTGGCTAGAAACTTCTAGGGGTGCGTTCGTAAACACGCTCTGAGAGCGCCGGAGCGCACGCTGGCTTCGATGTCACAGAGCGACCGAGTCGTTCGATTGGACGAGAGGCGTTCCGCGAGTGCTGATCGGATTTCCAGAGCGTGTTTACGAACGCACCCATAGATGGGAAATCAAGAAACCGTATTACTATGGTGGACGGGTTGGCAGGGTTGCCAGATAGGCATGGGTTACCGCCGAATGGGCTACTGTGTTTAAGCGGTAATAGACTGGTTAAGCTGTAATCCCATCTGGCATCAATCCCATGTGGCACCTGTGCGCTGTTTCGCATAGGCCGGCCTACACATTAGGAGTCATCATCATGCCGGTGTCAAATCATATCATAATAAAAGAAGTACATAGCCTATATATTCGTCTTTTTTAAAATAGAAGGAATCAGAATGTGAACTTTAGCGAATTGTATTCAAAGGGAATTATTTTCACCGGACAATATGTCCGGACAATATGTCCGACGACTTTTCAATTTGTCGGACTTCAAAAAAAATTACCGGACAAAGTCCGGGAATTACCGGTTAACGGAAACCCAGATATATATATATATATATATACACACACATATATATATACCAGTTTTGACATCTTGAATGTTGTTGGGTTTTACACAGTAAAAGTGGTGTACAGAATTCGAGGAAAAAGCTTTTTATTTTTATGTTTTGTGTTGATTCGAAAAATGATCCGATCCGTGACTCAAAAACCGTGACACGATCCGTGAGTTAGGTGATCCATTACTAGTAGCTGTACAGCTGGGTTTCCGTTAACCGGTAGTTACCGGTCTTTGTCCGGTAAAATATGTTGGTAAATGCATTTATTACTAGTACTTAAATATTTGAATTTATTATATATTATTTAATATAATAAAACATTTGAAATTATTCTTTGACTTCTGGTGCTTTTTCTTTGATAACATTGTACTTCTACTGTACTTGAGTCAAGAATGGAGTTTGTGTACCCCATGGCCACCACCGCCAGTCAAGAGTGAGTGAGTACACTGGTCTACTTGCACTGGTACCATTGCTTACTGCATGTAGTCGTCTTTGTAGTGGTTTGGGGGAATACTACAGTTTGTCATATGACTGTACAGCACAGTATATAAGACGAGTATATAAGGCAAGTCTTTTTGTGCTGGCGGGTGTGGTCCGACCGATTGGGGTGGGCCTGTCTGGGCCAAAAATGCCAGGGCCTAATTTTTGTCCCAGTCCAGCCCTGATATAGAGGCACACACATCACACCCGTTTTATACAACTGTTTAGGAACATGGAGTTGGTAGTCAGAGTTGCAGATTATATTTTGTATTATAGACATACTGAGGATATAATTAATTAAATGATTTACAAAACTACATCCAATGCACAACAGGTAAGTTTCCTTTCCTATTCATGTTTTACTTGTGAAATGAAATCCAATATGCAATAATGGAACATTAATTTATACTGTATACAACAACATACATTAAAGCAGGTATGAAGTGTTTTTGTAATATCAAACAATTAAATACTAACTAAGATTATGATTACTCCTTAATACATTTATGAAAGTAAAACACCTCAAGCAACTTATAATGTATGTTTTTGCTGACATAATATTTTGTAAACAAATGATACACAGTGTCTTGAAATCATGCAAAGTAATAGCTACACTTATGTGTGTTGTTCAGTTGCTTTGTTATTGGTTGAAATACAACTACTGTATTGGAGAATGTTGCATCTTGATTGATTTGCTGTGGATGTATTTCTTTTAATCTAGACAGTTCAGAGGGCAGCAAATGTCACTAGCATATGCACAAGAGGCTGCTCAAATTATCAGATTTAATTTAAATATATCTAATTCGACATGAACATATTGCAAGAAGAGCCCTGCCCTCAGTTACTGTACTTTCATATTCACTAAAACATTTTCTTTATAACGACCTGTCCTAGCGGGTGCAGTGAACAGCTGCTGACAATAGAAAGTCAAAAGTCAGAGAGCGTATCATTATTATTAGGCCTATATAATAGTGAGACCCTGGGGGAAGAGCAAGGACTATGGGGATATTTCTAATTTTAGGTGTATTTTGGGTGTGGAAGCTTAGCAGCAGGTGTCACTCTGCTCATCTTTCTTTTATCACTTTTAATTTCACTTTCACTTTCCGTGTTCACCTGATTGGACAGAAATCAGGCGGCACTTTTCAAGGAGGAGCAACCCGCCTTTTCTCAATTCAGACCTTGCTCCTATTATATTATGCATTACATATCAGATGCCATGTCTCCTGCACAATATTACCTGTTAATTCTGCTGGCACTCTTTCAAAGAGGTAAGCTCATTCAGTTTTTATTCACAATGTACTGTACCCTGCTAGTGCCAGCTACTATTTCTAATTGACTGACTAATCTAAACACACATGCTGGCGTTTAATTGCTGTTGTCAACCCAATGCAAGTGTCAAGGGTTTGAACCTGGGTATACCGGGTCTCACAAGACGGCTAGGCCAGTACTAAGCAAAAGCATTATATGCTTTTTATCATATTATGCATTAGCCTTGGGAGCTAATATGCAAGTCAAGTTTTAACATCTCAGGCAAGGTTACTTGTCACACAACCACTGTTTATTGCATCTCTGTAGACGAGGCTGTTTTCTTCCGGCGAGAATGGTATACAGTAGGCACCATTCGTGCGCACAATCGCGTCTCTCTTTTCTTGATTCTCTCCGTTTTGAAATGATCTCTGGTAGCGTTGCGCCACTCTTTTCCCATTGATATCACATCCCAGTCTAACTAAAAACGTAAAGTGAGTATTACATTATACCACAGCTTTGTTGAATACAGTAGTGTTATTGGTCGTGAGGGGTTGATTATTTTTCTATAAACGCAATAGCCTCTTCACCGTTCAAAATTCAAAATCACAATTGAGGCCTAATATGCAATGTAAATGTGGAAGTGATTTATAAATGAAAATGTGATGTGTACATTTCATTCAACTAATAATAAATAATATGTAGGCCTAAATTAAAATACATACAGTAATATTTAAATGAAAATGTTTTAAGTCAATACATAAATACATAATATGTCAATAAAAATGCAGTAATGTGTAAATTAAAATGTGTAAGTCAGGTGTCAAGTAATGTATAAATAAATGTGCTGAATTCATGTTTAAGTTGATGTATTTCAACCAGGTATCTCATTCTGACCACATGTAGTCACTTACTTAATGTAGGAACTAGTTAACCCAAATGTTGTTGCACTTCATGCAGGACTCCCAGACCTGGTTAGAACTCGACGAGACGTCACGGCGAACCTGGGAGATGATGTGGTCTTAACATGCAAGCTCCTGGTAGATAGAAATGTGCTCCAAGTCATATGGCAGAAAATAACACCTGAGGATATCAAGAATATGGCCACCTACACCAAGCGCTTCGGTTCGACAGTCAACTCGCCTTTTCAGGGGCATATGGAGTTTAAGAAAGCAGGACTACAGGACAGCTCCATCATCATCAGAAGTGTGTCAAGAGGTGACGAGTCCTGCTACAGGTGTCTGTTTGAAGTCTACCAACGTGGATTCATCCCTGGCAACACTTGCCTCAAAGTCCATGGTAAAATCAGTTTGTTTTCACTGTAAATGAGTAGGGTTTACGATGGCTACTGTTACTTTAAGACTCCATCCATCTATTTTACAAAGCTTAATGTGTTTATGATCTGATGCTCTGTGGTGTTTAATAATTGTGATTTGTGACTTATTGTTTTATAGAGCTGCATGATCCCACACTCCACATAACAAAAACAAACAACAGCCAAGCTGCTTTCATGGTGTCCTGCTCTGCCACTGGGCGACCTGCTCCTATAGTAGTCCTGAATGTCACCGAGCATCTCCCTCTGGGGAACTCCATCACGTTCAATGTCCCCCATCCCAATGGAACTGTCACTGTCACCACTGCTGGCACGATGGCAGCGTCCAGTCTATTTGACGAACACACACTGGTCAGCTGTGTGGTGTCGCTGTCCTCTTCTGGTGCAACCAAAGAAGTATCCAGAGTTATTCCAGCTAGTGATCCAGTCCCATTGGCCGGTGAGAAAGGGTTATGGTTTATATACAGTAATACATGCATCAATTCAAAGACATAATTATGTTGTCATGCTGATATTGTTTTTGTATATTTTCTACTAGTTCAATCTCTGGTCAGCCATGGCGACCAGAACCTGGTTATTGGTAAGTAATATTTTATTTATATGTGCTTGTGAATAAAGAAAAAGGGAAAAAACATATTACCGCTTAGAGGCGAGACAGCAAGAAATGTAGAGAAATTAGTAATGTCTGCGACTAATGTGATGTGCTCCCACTGTGATTTACTGAGAAACAAACAGACCACCTTTTGATCCCACTGGTATGTTCGTTATATATATGCCATTTAGCTGACGCTTTCATCCAAAGCGACTTACATGGCAGTGAGTGCATACATTTTTCAGTATATATGGTCCCAGCGGGAATCGAACCTACAATCTAAGCGTCATGCTCTACCAACTGAGCCACAGAGGACTCAGTTCTTCAGGTCCTATCTTGATACTTGTTTGTATGTCTCAGTTAATCACAGTGGGAGCCTAATAGTGTTGCAGACATTACTAATTGTTATGAAGGCCCACAATTTAGAGCCAGTTAGTTTCCCCGAATCAGCCCTATTTTTGCCCCTGTTATTTCCTTTATTATTTTCCATACTATTCATGTACGTTTCTCATGAAGGTGTATGTATTGTTATTGTAATTGTATAAGTTCTGTCTTAGATTTGTTTAGTATTGTGCAAGCGCCAGATTAGTGGGCGTGGTTTTGAGTGGCGTACGTGACCGGATGTATGATTGGCGTACGTGACCGGATGTATGTTCGGTTGGTATATATAGCGACGGAAGTGGTCTGTGCGTTAGAGTGACGAGAGTGAGAAGGAGAAGCAGAAGGAACCGAATGTGAGACAAAGATGGTGGATCAGTAAACGCACACGGTGCTGAGACCGAAGACAACACGAGTCATTTAGAGACCTGCCTTTAACATTGACTGTTAGTAGTGAATCACGGGCTACCCGCAGCACCGCGGGAGTTCGGAGTTTGTTGAGTTGGCAGCGCTAGCCCAGTTTAGCTGTGTCCCCGTTAGCCAGCCTTGCTAGCCGCCGGCTGCTAACGTTGGCGCATAGCGAGACCCAAGCTGGACAGAGCCGTCGCCTCCACGAGGTGGATTGCGACCGACCGCCGACACCACCGGAGCTGACCGTGGACCACCGGACCTGAGCCATTCACCAACCTCGTCGTTGACTACGAAGAAGCCCCTTTCCCTTCGAGTTGCAACGTCACTTCCCCCCCCTTTGTCTGCTGCCTTCCTCGAAGCACATGCGAGCTCCAACCAGGCCTCAACGCGCTCCTTTCAGTCCGGGACTCTAAGCCTTTTCAGGCCAGGTACTGTGTGTGAGTGAGTGATTGAGTGTGTGTGTGGCCGGCGGGGAGGGAGTATATATGGGGATGTATATATCATTTGTATAAATAAATGTGTTTGTTCATATTCGATACATTGCTGTGTGTTTAGTTGTCTGTTAGCTAATGCTAATGCTAATGTTAATGCTAATGCTAGTAATGCTAGTCTAAAGGGTTGCTGGCGCCCCCTGCCTCTATCCTCCTACACTGCCGATTTAGCTCTGAGTTAGTTAGATAACCAGCCCTTCCTAAATTCTACAGTCCTTTAGCTACTCCCTGGTTACAATTGGTCCTTCGAGCCGGATAGGTTGTGTAGTGATAGCATGGCTGAGCGCAGCCAACCAGACAAGACAGTTACCCCCCCTTCTCCGCCCCCTGAGCCAGAGCCACGACCACAGAGAGTCCCGCGGTTGCCTCAGAGGTTACAAGAGTATGAGCTTGAGCTCGAAAGCTCACTGAGTGGTAGTGAGGAGCGCACTCCACGGGATACAGTGGTCGGAGAGGCCGAGGTGTCCGCCGGCGCGCGGGTGGCTAGCACCGAGACAGCCATCAAAGAGCACCAGCCTGAGGATGAGATGGCAGAACAGCAGGGTTTTGCCGTAGAAACGGAAGAGCAGGAAGGAGAGGCCCGGTCTGACAGCGCCTGCGGGCGGAAGAGGGAGGGCCTCAGCCTTAACGATCTGCCTCCCAGTACGGCGCGCTCGAGACCTAGCTCCTGCCGTTCAGTGGCTTCCGCCAGGTCCAGGGTTTCCGTGGGCAGTTCTGCCTCTGGGGCGGATAGCATGCACTCCAGAGGGAGTAGTGCCGCGCTGTCAGAATGTATGCGCCAACAGGCCGAGATGGCGTTAGAGCGGGAACGCCTCCAGTTCGAGCGTGAACGCCTCCAGATGGAAGGAGCGGAACGTGCGGCGGAGAGACAGCGCCAGGAGGCGTTAGAGAGGGAACGCATCCATTTCGAGCGCGAGCGCCTCCAGATGGAGGGGGCGGAACGCGCGGCGGAGAGGCAGATGGCGAGAGAGCAACTGCACGCGGAGAAGATGGAGGAAGTGATGCAGACCATGCGCGACGTGTGCATCAGCAGAGCTCCGTCGGCCCGTAGCTCCAGAGCATCATCCGCACGGCCCTCTCGAGTGCCATCTCCTGAACCCCCCGCCGATGGCTCCATGACCCCCGCCATGACTGTCCAACTACAGGCCCAGCTGACCACCTTGAAGGAAGAGGACCAGGGACCCGACCGCTACGCGGCCCAGAGGGAGCCAGCGTCGCTGCCCGGGAGGGGAGCCATTCCCCAAGAGCGTAGCACACCCCTAGGTCCTCCAGTGAACCAAAATGCATGCAGGCCGGACACCCAGACCGTCACTCCAGCCCCGATCATCCACTACAGGATGTTTCCCCAGGTGGAGGGACCCAAGTTCCCCTTCTTCAAGGACGAGGACAGGAGCCAGTATGTGGAACTACGCATCTGCCTAGACACGCTCTTGGACGACTCCTGCTCAGAGTCCTACAAATATGCGATTCTCCTTCAGCATGTGAGGAACCCCAGAGCCCACAACATGGTTCTGGCCCATGCCTCCGCACCGACACCTTACACCAGAGCGCTCGCCGACTTGGATGCCCGCTACGGTCGTCCCTGGAACCACGCCCTTGCTGAACTGCAAGCCCTCGAACAGCAGGCCCCCATCAAGGATGAACGGGCGCTGGATGACTTCGCGCTCCGCGTGCACACCTTGGTTGGAATGCTGAAGACGCAGGGCCCAGCTGGCGCCAGCGAGATCAACAGCACCTCCAACGTAGAGCGGCTGCTCCGCAAGATCCCACGCTTCCGGCAGGAGAGGTTCCGGCGACAGCAGCGCGTTCGTAACCCCGGGAAGTTGGGTCTGAGCATGGCTGCCTTCGCGGAGTTCCTACTGGAGGAAGTGCATGACACCAACGTAGACGCCATGGGTTACGCTGAGCCGAAGAAGGAGAGGGAGAAGGGAGACCGCTGGGACAGGCCGAGCTCGAACAGAGGACGCCCAGTAGGAGTGCTGCACACGGAGGAGGAGCCTCGGAGAGAGAGGAAAGCCCGACCTGAGGGAAAGGATTCCTCTCAACCCCCTCAAAAGGGACGGAGAGGTCCACCGCCATGTCCGTACTGCACCAGCGAGCACTGGTTCAATGAGTGCAGTGACTTCAACAACCTGAGTACCGAGGCCAAGCAGAGGTGGCTCGAGGAGAACAAGAGGTGCTGGAACTGTGGGCGCGACCATCTGGCTAAGAACTGCACCTTGAGGAGAAAGTGCAACCGCTGTGAGGAGGTCCACCTCAACATCCTACACGAGGTCTCCCTCGCCAGGTCCACGGAGGGCACCAGAAGCCCTAGGTCCGGTAGCGCCCCGGAAGAGGAAACACCTGTCTACTACCTAGACCCAGCCCAGAGCAGCGGCTCCAAGGTCCTACTGAAGGTGGTGAAGGTCCGACTTCACCACAACAACGCTGTGTACGACACGTACGCCGTTCTAGACGACGGGTCGGAACGGACCATCCTTCTCCAGGAGGCAGTGCGCCAGTTGGGGCTCCAAGGGACTGAGGAGAAGCTGACTCTGCGCACGATACGTCGCGACCTTAAAGAGGTCACCGGGGCGAGAATCAACTTCTCTATCTCCCCGGCGGGGCGGCCGTCGGACAGATATCGGCTTCAGAATGTCTTCACCGCAGACCAGCTAGCGCTCTCCCGCTACGACTACCCCCTGGAGAGATTACGCGCAAGATATTCCCACCTACGGCGAGTAGACCTACATCCGATAGAAGGAGCGGAGCCAACCCTTCTCATCGGCTCGGACAACGCTGCACTGATCGTGTCGCTCCGTCCTCCGCTGAGAGGACCACGAGGCTGCCCGATGGCTGTTAAGACTGCGCTTGGGTGGGCCCTCCAAGGCGCTACCGAGTGGAGAGATAGAGACGGGAGAGCTACGTCATCCCTCCATGTCCGAACCGAAGAAGTGCAGACCATCAACTGCCTTCACACCAGTGTGGACTCCATGAATGCGGCGCTACTAGACAACGTCCAGAAGCTGTGGACGCTAGACGTTGCGCCCTACAAGAATGAGAAGCTCTACGTACGGTCAAAGGAGGACGTCTACGCCATAGACCTCCTTAAAGCAAAGACAGTGCGTATCGAAGTCCAGGGCGTGAAGAGATACGTCACACCACTACTCCGAAGAGAACCCATGCCAGAGTTTCGAGTATCCCCTCGAACCGTCCTACAGTGTCTGACCAGCACTGAGAAGCGTATGAGGAAGGACGAGGTCCTTGCTGCTTCTTACAGAACTGAGATGAAGAAACTGACGGAGTCCGGTCTGGTGAAGAAGCTTGAGCCAGCCGAGGCGAACCAGAGTGCCGAGTCTTGGTACCTCCCGCACCACAATGTTCACCACAACGGGAAGAACCGAGTGGTCTTCAACTGTAGCTACCAGGTGGGGAAGCTCAACCTCAACCACTATCTTCTCCCTGGTCCAACCTTGACCCCAGCCCTCTTGGGAGTTCTGGTGCGATTCCGTCAGCAGCCGATCGCAGTCAGTGGTGACATTAAGCGAATGTTTCACCAGGTCAGGATGTTGGAGGAAGACAAGCCACTCATGAGGTTTCTCTGGAGAGAGGACCCGAGCGACCCCGACCCCTCTATCTACCAGTGGGAGGTGCTACCCTTCGGGACAACCTGCAGCCCCTGTTGCGCTACCTATGCGCTACAGACTCACGCCGCGCAGGAGACGGCACCTCCTGGAGTGTTTGACGCCGTCCATAAGAGCTTTTACGTGGACAACTGCCTCCACAGTTCGAAGACAGCCACGGAAGCCCGTCAGCTAGTCCAGGACCTGCGTGCTCATCTCCAGGAGGGTGGATTTGAGATCTGCCAGTGGGCCAGCAACGACCCGCAAGTCATCAGAGACCTCCCGAAGGAGGCCACCTCGACCAGCAGCGAGGCTTGGGTCTCTCACTCACCAGATGATGCTCAGGAGATGACGCTCGGACTTATCTGGCAGTTCCAGACCGACACTCTACGCTATCGCAATAAGCCTGCCAAGCCCCAACGCGTCACGATGAGAACGATATACAGCACTCTAGCGAGCCAGTACGACCCACTGGGATATATCGCTCCCTTCACGACGATGGCCAAGGTGCTTGTCCGGGAGCTGTGGGCCCAAGAACGAGGATGGGACGATCCTCTGCCTCGTCACCTAGAAGAGAAGTGGAAGGCCTGGGAGCAGGAACTTCCCACTCTCCAGCACATCAAGCTGCAGCGGAGCTACTTCCCTCCCTCCACGGACCTAGAGAGGAGTGTCATCACGCTACATGTATTCTGCGACGCCTCGGAGATGGCGTACGGGTCCGTGGCATACGTCAGAGCGGCAGAGCTTGGAGGTGAAGTCCACGTCTCGTTTGTCCTGGCACGTTCCCGAGTGGCGCCGAAAAAGCAACAGTCCATCCCAAGACTGGAGCTGTGTGCTGCCCTGAACGGCGCGCAACTGGGAAGGTTCCTGCTCGACGAGCTCCAGCTACCTCTGATGAGCGTCACCATGTGGTCAGACTCAACTACCGTCCTCCAGTGGTTGAAGTCCAGCTCATGTCGGTATAAGGTGTTCGTGGGCACCCGAGTCGCAGAGATTCTGGAGTTGACTGAGGTGAACTGCTGGCGTTATGTAGACACCAAGAGGAACCCTGCTGACGTCATCACGAGAGGGGCAACTCTCCAGGATCTGGCTGAGCCCCACCTGTATCACACGGGACCAGACTTCCTACAGGAGCGGGAGTCAGAGTGGCCAGCCACGCCGGCGTTAGCAGAAGACAGAGAGGACAAAGAGCTGCGTAAGACGTTGTTCTGCGGAGCCACCCAGGTCGTAGACCCTGAGACTACTCCGGGAGAGGAGTGTGAGACGCTCGAAGAGCTGCAGAAGAGGATGTTCTGCTCCAAGGCCGGTCTACCCCTAGATACTACGCTCAGCGCCGAAGATTACACCGCGGCGGAGCTCCTGGTGCTGCAGAGTGCCCAACAGGATGCCTTCTCCCGAGAGCTGGAGTGTCTCGAGAAAGGGAAGCCGATCCCCTCGGACAGTAGACTCCGCGGCTTAGCTCCAGAGCTCGACGGTGTTCTCATTCGCGTGGGTGGCAGACTGCGCCGCGCTCAAGATCTAGACCTAGACACGAAGCATCCCATCGTGCTTCCCACTAAGCATCAGGTCACCAGATTGGTCATCAAGCACCATGATGACAAAGTGCAGCACGCGGGTGGAGAGCGTGTCTTCGCGGAGGTACGACGGAGATTCTGGATACTCCATGGACGGGAGGCGGTACGGAGATATCAAAGGTCCTGCTCGGACTGCCAGAGGTGGCGAGCCACGCCGCCGCAGCCCATGATGTCCGATCTGCCCGAGGACCGGCTGCGACTGAGACAGGCTCCGTTCCACTCTACTGGAGTCGACTGTTTCGGGCCACTCCTAGTCCGAAACCGGCGAGCCTCCGAAAAGCGGTGGGGCATCATCTACACGTGCCTGACGACGAGAGCAATGCACCTTGAGGTTCTGCACCAGCTCACAAGCGACAGCTTCCTCATGTCCTTCAAGAGGTTCACCTCCAGGCGAGGGACCCCTAAGACCCTCCGGTCGGACAGAGGCACCAACTTCGTCGGTGGTGAGGCCGAGCTGAGGGCGAGCTACGCTGCGATGACTGAGGAGGCCCGTGACAGACTCGCCTCCCAGCAAGTGAAGTTTGAGTTCAACCCCCCAAATGCTCCACACTTCGGGGGAGCCTGGGAGCGGGAGATTCGCTCAGTAAAGAACGTCCTACGTACCATTCTCGGACAGAAGGTGCCTACCGATGAGGTGCTCGAGACTGTACTAGCAGAGATTGAGGGCATCTTGAACTCCCGGCCCCTAGGCTATACCTCCAGTGATGTAGCAGATCTGGATCCCATTACGCCCAACTTCTTGCTGATGGGGCGGCGAGACTCTGCACTGCCTCAGGTAGTCTACGACCCTGCAGAGCTCACCGGAAGAAGATGGTGGAGGCACAGCCAGGTGCTCGCGGACCAGTTTTGGAGGCAGTTCATAGTGCACTACCTGCCGACCCTGCAAGTCAGGCAGAAGTGGACGAGGGAGAGAGACAACTTGTCCGAAGGTGCCGTGGTGCTGGTGATCGACCAGTCCCTTCCACGCGCCGCCTGGCAGACAGGCAGAGTGACCAAGGTCCTGCCGGGTCCGGATGGAAGGGTGCGGACGGCCATCGTGGACGTTGGTGGTCGCACTTACACCCGACCTGTGGCACGCCTGATTGAGCTCCCTCAAATTACAAAGGACACTATCACCTCATACCTCACGCTGCTAGAGCAGCCTAGCCAGTGTGCCTTCCATAGTTAAATGAAACCGAGGGTTTCATGGGGCGGCTGTTATGAAGGCCCACAATTTAGAGCCAGTTAGTTTCCCCGAATCAGCCCTATTTTTGCCCCTGTTATTTCCTTTATTATTTTCCATACTATTCATGTACGTTTCTCATGAAGGTGTATGTATTGTTATTGTAATTGTATAAGTTCTGTCTTAGATTTGTTTAGTATTGTGCAAGCGCCAGATTAGTGGGCGTGGTTTTGAGTGGCGTACGTGACCGGATGTATGATTGGCGTACGTGACCGGATGTATGTTCGGTTGGTATATATAGCGACGGAAGTGGTCTGTGCGTTAGAGTGACGAGAGTGAGAAGGAGAAGCAGAAGGAACCGAATGTGAGACAAAGATGGTGGATCAGTAAACGCACACGGTGCTGAGACCGAAGACAACACGAGTCATTTAGAGACCTGCCTTTAACATTGACTGTTAGTAGTGAATCACGGGCTACCCGCAGCACCGCGGGAGTTCGGAGTTTGTTGAGTTGGCAGCGCTAGCCCAGTTTAGCTGTGTCCCCGTTAGCCAGCCTTGCTAGCCGCCGGCTGCTAACGTTGGCGCATAGCGAGACCCAAGCTGGACAGAGCCGTCGCCTCCACGAGGTGGATTGCGACCGACCGCCGACACCACCGGAGCTGACCGTGGACCACCGGACCTGAGCCATTCACCAACCTCGTCGTTGACTACGAAGAAGCCCCTTTCCCTTCGAGTTGCAACGTCACTTCCCCCCCCTTTGTCTGCTGCCTTCCTCGAAGCACATGCGAGCTCCAACCAGGCCTCAACGCGCTCCTTTCAGTCCGGGACTCTAAGCCTTTTCAGGCCAGGTACTGTGTGTGAGTGAGTGATTGAGTGTGTGTGTGGCCGGCGGGGAGGGAGTATATATGGGGATGTATATATCATTTGTATAAATAAATGTGTTTGTTCATATTCGATACATTGCTGTGTGTTTAGTTGTCTGTTAGCTAATGCTAATGCTAATGTTAATGCTAATGCTAGTAATGCTAGTCTAAAGGGTTGCTGGCGCCCCCTGCCTCTATCCTCCTACACTGCCGATTTAGCTCCGAGTTAGTTAGATAACCAGCCCTTCCTAAATTCTACAGTCCTTTAGCTACTCCCTGGTTACACTAATATTCAAGTGAATTTGATTAATCTCTGTTTTTGGCATTTCTTCCAGTGGCAGTGTGTGTCATTGCTTTATTCTGTGCCTGTGCAATGGCACTGTTGGCAGCGTGGCAGCTAAAGAAGAGAGGCGTTAAGAGCAGGTAATGCTTTCTCAGAAAGCAAAGCATTACCTTGATGGTAAAACTGAACAAGTATTTTGTCCACATCACCACTTTTGATGTTGTTACAATATGTTAGGATGTACAGTGATGACTGTGAGGTGACTTTACCAGTTTATCTCTATTCCATATCCAGAGACATCTTAGCACTGGGTGACCTTGGAGTCTCAGCACGGACTCCAAAAAAGATTCAACCAATCAAAAAGTAAGGCACTCACTCATCCTGTAGCATATGGCTGGTTATGAGTCATGATCATTCTTTCTGACAAATTTATTTTAGTGTCATTCCAGTCATTTGATTTTAGTATTTATTTTACAGTTTGTACTGAAACTGAGCTTACAGAGCTGACAGGGCCTATAAAAAGAAGAGTTGAAAATAGATAAGTAAGTGTAATGATTTTTTCCAGGGAAGGCACCCCAGGCTCAGAAGTCAGACGAAGGAAGCTTCTAAAGTGAGTCTGTCCTCATTCTGTCATTAACAGATTACTGCTTTATCTGTAATCGAAGGATTGTTTATTCACAAAAACTAGTATAGATACAACTATTACGTATATTTGTTTATGTTTTACTCACGTCACTGATATACTCATCCATTCAAACTATACCTTTATACATACTTTTACTACCTATTACACTTTAAAGTGTGTATCATAATCACTTTCTCTCTCACCCATCCTTCCTGTCAATCTCTACTGTGCCTATCCCGATAAAGCAGAAATGCCCTACAAACATATTTAGAAAAAAAACTAAAAATGAACATACAGTCAGTGGGAAATCTACTGTATTTATATAATAATATACTGTATGCCAACTGTTAGAACAGACACTGTTGCGTTGTAACTCAATTATAAAATGTATTTCAATGTCATACTTAGCTCCAGTCATAATAGACCAGATGACCCGTCCAGTAAAAGGTGAGATCAAATCATTGATATTAGAATATAAAGGTGAAGTTAGAGGTCTTCTGAGGCTTTATTCGTGATTTGGGTCAACATTAGACTATCCTTGTAGTTTATATTAGACTATTGCTTGTAGAGAAAACGTAATAAAGTGTATGAATGCTATGTGATTTTCCACAACATTTGCTGCAGTGTGACAAATAACATAATGGAATTTTAAATTCTTCAAAGTATTTTAATGCCTCCAGTTGTTGCTGGAAATGCAAATTTCCACAAACAATGTAACACACAAATATGAACATTATTTTTTTTCTGTTTTTGGTCTCTCAGACAACTTCAATGGTAGAAGAGCTGAATAACGGATGGCAGAGTCACACAGACTGATCCATAGTCGCAATTGCCCAAGTGTTTTCAGAGCTGATCTTGAATTATATTTGGTTGTTCTTGTGTTTCTTTGTACATTATAATTGTGCTTGCAAAGCAACACACAACTGTTATTCTGCAGTTATTCTGCAATACTTTATTGTATTATTATTTTTCCCACTTGCTCCTACTTCCACACCTTTTAAGGTCCAAGATCATTTTAAGGAACACCAACCTGCATTCTTAATGTTATGAAGGCCCACAATTTAGAGCCAGTTAGTTTCCCCAAATCAGCCCTATTTTGCCCCTGTTATTTCCTTTATTATTTTCCATACTATTCATGTACGTTTCTCATGAAGGTGTATGTATTGTTATTGTAATTGTATAAGTTCTGTCTTAGATTTGTTTAGTATTGTGCAAGCGCCAGATTAGTGGGCGTGGTTTTGATTGGCGTACGTGACCGGATGTATGATTGGCGTACGTGACCGGATGTATGTTCGGTTGGTGTATATATAGCGACGGAAGTGGTCTGTGGTCTGAGAGTGACGAGAGTGAGAAGGAGAAGCAGAAGGAACCGAATGTGAGACAAAGATGGTGGATCAGTAAACGCACACGGTGCTGAGACCGAAGACAACACGAGTCATTTAGAGACCTGCCTTTAACATTGACTGTTAGTAGTGAATCACGGGCTACCCGCAGCACCGCGGGAGTTCGGAGTTTGTTGAGTTGGCAGCGCTAGCCCGTTTAGCTGTGTCCCCGTTAGCCAGCCTTGCTAGCCGCCGGCTGCTAACGTTGGCGCATAGCGAGACCAGAGCCAAACAAGGCCGTCGCCTCCGAGGACCAGGATTGCGACCGACCGCTGGCACCACCGGAGCTGACCGTGGACCACCGGCCCTGAACCATTCACACCTCGTCGTTGACTACGAAGAAGCCCCTTTCCCTTCGAGTTGCAACGTCACTCCCCCCCCCCTTTGTCTGCTGCCTTCCTCGAAGCACATGCGAGCTCCAACCAGGCCTCAACGCGCTCCTTTCAGTCCGGGACTCTAAGCCTTTTTCAGGCCAGGTACTGCGTGTGAGTGAGTGATTGAGTGTGTGTGTGGCCGGCGGGGAGGGAGTATATACGGGGATGTATATATCATTTGTATAAATAAATGTGTTTGTTCATATTCGATACATTGCTGTGTGTTTAGTTGTCTGTTAGCTAATGCTAATGCTAATGTTAATGCTAATGCTAATGTTAATGCTAATGCTAATGCTAGTAATGCTAGTCTAAAGGGTTGCTGGCGCCCCCTGCCTCTATCCTCCTACACTGCCTATTTAGCTCAGAGTTAGTTAGATAACCAGCCCTTCCTAAATTCTACAGTCCTTTAGCTACTCCCTGGTTACAATTGGTCCTTCGAGCCGGATAGGTTGTGTAGTGATAGCATGGCTGAGCGCAGCCAACCAGACAAGACAGTTACCCCCCCTTCTCCGCCCCCTGAGCCAGAGCCACGACCACAGAGAGTCCCGCGGTTGCCTCCGAGGTTACAAGAGTATGAGCTTGAGCTCGAAAGCTCACTGAGTGGTAGTGAGGAGCGCACTCCACGGGATACAGTGGTCGGAGAGGCCGAGGTGTCCGCCGGCGCGCGGGTGGCTAGCACCGAGACAGCCATCAAAGAGCACCAGCCTGAGGATGAGATGGCAGAACAGCAGGGTTTTGCCGTAGAAACGGAAGAACAGGAAGGAGAGGCCCGGTCTGACAGCGCCTGCGGGCGGAAGAGGGAGGGCCTCAGCCTTAACGATCTGCCTCCCAGTACGGCGCGCTCGAGACCTAGCTCCTGCCGTTCAGTGGCTTCCTCCCGGTCCAGGGTTTCCGTGGGCAGTTCTGCCTCTGGGGCGGATAGCATGCACTCCCGAGGGAGTAGTGCCGCGCTGTCAGAATGTATGCGCCAACAGGCCGAGATGGCGTTAGAGCGGGAACGCCTCCAGTTCGAGCGTGAACGCCTCCAGATGGAAGGAGCGGAACGTGCGGCGGAGAGACAGCGCCAGGAGGCGTTAGAGAGGGAACGTGCGGCGGAGAGACAGCGCCAGGAGGCGTTAGAGAGGGAACGCATCCATTTCGAGCGCGAGCGCCTCCAGATGGAGGGGGCGGAACGCGCGGCGGAGAGGCAGATGGCGAGAGAGCAACTGCACGCGGAGAAGATGGAGGAAGTGATGCAGACCATGCGCGACGTGTGCATCAGCAGAGCGCCGTCGGCCCGTAGCTCCAGAGCATCATCCGCACGGCCCTCTCGAGTGCCATCTCCTGAACCCCCCGCCGATGGCTCCATGACCCCCGCCATGACTGTCCAACTACAGGCCCAGCTGACCACCTTGAAGGAAGAGGACCAGGGACCCGACCGCTACGCGGCCCAGAGGGAGCCAGCGTCGCTGCCCGGGAGGGGAGCCATTCCCCAAGAGCGTAGCACACCCCTAGGTCCTCCAGTGAACCAAAATGCATGCAGGCCGGACACCCAGACCGTCACTCCAGCCCCGATCATCCACTACAGGATGTTTCCCCAGGTGGAGGGACCCAAGTTCCCCTTCTTCAAGGACGAGGACAGGAGCCAGTATGTGGAACTACGCATCTGCCTAGACACGCTCTTGGACGACTCCTGCTCAGAGTCCTACAAATATGCGATTCTCCTTCAGCATGTGAGGAACCCCAGAGCCCACAACATGGTTCTGGCCCATGCCTCCGCACCGACACCTTACACCAGAGCGCTCGCCGACTTGGATGCCCGCTACGGTCGTCCCTGGAACCACGCCCTTGCTGAACTGCAAGCCCTCGAACAGCAGGCCCCCATCAAGGATGAACGGGCGCTGGATGACTTCGCGCTCCGCGTGCACACCTTGGTTGGAATGCTGAAGACGCAGGGCCCAGCTGGCGCCAGCGAGATCAACAGCACCTCCAACGTAGAGCGGCTGCTCCGCAAGATCCCACGCTTCCGGCAGGAGAGGTTCCGGCGACAGCAGCGCGTTCGTAACCCCGGGAAGTTGGGTCTGAGCATGGCTGCCTTCGCGGAGTTCCTACTGGAGGAAGTGCATGACACCAACGTAGACGCCATGGGTTACGCTGAGCCGAAGAAGGAGAGGGAGAAGGGAGACCGCTGGGACAGGCCGAGCTCGAACAGAGGACGCCCAGTAGGAGTGCTGCACACGGAGGAGGAGCCTCGGAGAGAGAGGAAAGCCCGACCTGAGGGAAAGGATTCCTCTCAACCCCCTCAAAAGGGACGGAGAGGTCCACCGCCATGTCCGTACTGCACCAGCGAGCACTGGTTCAATGAGTGCAGTGACTTCAACAACCTGAGTACCGAGGCCAAGCAGAGGTGGCTCGAGGAGAACAAGAGGTGCTGGAACTGTGGGCACGACCATCTGGCTAAGAACTGCACCTTGAGGAGGAAGTGCAACCGCTGTGAGGAGGTCCACCTCAACATCCTACACGAGGTCTCCCTCGCCAGGTCCACGGAGGGCACCAGAAGCCCTAGGTCCGGTAGCGCCCCGGAAGAGGAAACACCTGTCTACTACCTAGACCCAGCCCAGAGCAGCGGCTCCAAGGTCCTACTGAAGGTGGTGAAGGTCCGACTTCACCACAACAACGCTGTGTACGACACGTACGCCGTTCTAGACGACGGGTCGGAACGGACCATCCTTCTCCAGGAGGCAGTGCGCCAGTTGGGGCTCCAAGGGACTGAGGAGAAGCTGACTCTGCGCACGATACGTCGCGACCTTAAAGAGGTCACCGGGGCGAGAATCAACTTCTCTATCTCCCCGGCGGGGCGGCCGTCGGACAGATATCGGCTTCAGAATGTCTTCACCGCAGACCAGCTAGCGCTCTCCCGCTACGACTACCCCCTGGAGAGATTACGCGCAAGATATTCCCACCTACGGCGAGTAGACCTACATCCGATAGAAGGAGCGGAGCCAACCCTTCTCATCGGCTCGGACAACGCTGCACTGATCGTGTCGCTCCGTCCTCCGCTGAGAGGACCACGAGGCTGCCCGATGGCTGTTAAGACTGCGCTTGGGTGGGCCCTCCAAGGCGCTACCGAGTGGAGAGATAGAGACGGGAGAGCTACGTCATCCCTCCATGTCCGAACCGAAGAAGTGCAGACCATCAACTGCCTTCACACCAGTGTGGACTCCATGAATGCGGCGCTACTAGACAACGTCCAGAAGCTGTGGACGCTAGACGTTGCGCCCTACAAGAATGAGAAGCTCTACGTACGGTCAAAGGAGGACGTCTACGCCATAGACCTCCTTAAAGCAAAGACAGTGCGTATCGAAGTCCAGGGCGTGAAGAGATACGTCACACCACTACTCCGAAGAGAACCCATGCCAGAGTTTCGAGTATCCCCTCGAACCGTCCTACAGTGTCTGACCAGCACTGAGAAGCGTATGAGGAAGGACGAGGTCCTTGCTGCTTCTTACAGAACTGAGATGAAGAAACTGACGGAGTCCGGGCTGGTGAAGAAGCTTGAGCCAGCCGAGGCGAACCAGAGTGCCGAGTCTTGGTACCTCCCGCACCACAATGTTCACCACAACGGGAAGAACCGAGTGGTCTTCAACTGTAGCTACCAGGTGGGGAAGCTCAACCTCAACCACTATCTTCTCCCTGGTCCAACCTTGACCCCAGCCCTCTTGGGAGTTCTGGTGCGATTCCGTCAGCAGCCGATCGCAGTCAGTGGTGACATTAAGCGAATGTTTCACCAGGTCAGGATGTTGGAGGAAGACAAGTCACTCATGAGGTTTCTCTGGAGAGAGGACCCGAGCGACCCCGACCCCTCTATCTACCAGTGGGAGGTGCTACCCTTCGGGACAACCTGCAGCCCCTGTTGCGCCACCTATGCGCTACAGACTCACGCCGCGCAGGAGACGGCACCTCCTGGAGTGTTTGACGCCGTCCATAAGAGCTTTTACGTGGACAACTGCCTCCACAGTTCGAAGACAGCCACGGAAGCCCGTCAGCTAGTCCAGGACCTGCGTGCTCATCTCCAGGAGGGTGGATTTGAGATCTGCCAGTGGGCCAGCAACGACCCGCAAGTCATCAGAGACCTCCCGAAGGAGGCCACCTCGACCAGCAGCGAGGCTTGGGTCTCTCACTCACCAGATGATGCTCAGGAGATGACGCTCGGACTTATCTGGCAGTTCCAGACCGACACTCTACGCTATCGCAATAAGCCTGCCAAGCCCCAACGCGTCACGATGAGAACGATATACAGCACTCTAGCGAGCCAGTACGACCCACTGGGATATATCGCTCCCTTCACGACGATGGCCAAGGTGCTTGTCCGGGAGCTGTGGGCCCAAGAACGAGGATGGGACGATCCTCTGCCTCGTCACCTAGAAGAGAAGTGGAAGGCCTGGGAGCAGGAACTTCCCACTCTCCAGCGCATCAAGCTGCAGCGGAGCTACTTCCCTCCCTCCACGGACCTAGAGAGGAGTGTCATCACGCTACATGTATTCTGCGACGCCTCGGAGATGGCGTACGGGTCCGTGGCATACGTCAGAGCGGCAGAGCTTGGAGGTGAAGTCCACGTCTCGTTTGTCCTGGCACGTTCCCGAGTGGCGCCGAAAAAGCAACAGTCCATCCCAAGACTGGAGCTGTGTGCTGCCCTGAACGGCGCGCAACTGGGAAGGTTCCTGCTCGACGAGCTCCAGCTACCTCTGATGAGCGTCACCATGTGGTCAGACTCAACTACCGTCCTCCAGTGGTTGAAGTCCAGCTCATGTCGGTATAAGGTGTTCGTGGGCACCCGAGTCGCAGAGATTCTGGAGTTGACTGAGGTGAACTGCTGGCGTTATGTAGACACCAAGAGGAACCCTGCTGACGTCATCACGAGAGGGGCAACTCTCCAGGATCTGGCTGAGCCCCACCTGTATCACACGGGACCAGACTTCCTACAGGAGCGGGAGTCAGAGTGGCCAGCCACGCCGGCGTTAGCAGAAGACAGAGAGGACAAAGAGCTGCGTAAGACGTTGTTCTGCGGAGCCACCCAGGTCGTAGACCCTGAGACTACTCCGGGAGAGGAGTGTGAGACGCTCGAAGAGCTGCAGAAGAGGATGTTCTGCTCCAAGGCCGGTCTACCCCTAGATACTACGCTCAGCGCCGAAGATTACACCGCGGCGGAGCTCCTGGTGCTGCAGAGTGCCCAACAGGATGCCTTCTCCCGAGAGCTGGAGTGTCTCGAGAAAGGGAAGCCGATCCCCTCGGACAGTAGACTCCGCGGCTTAGCTCCAGAGCTCGACGGTGTTCTCATTCGCGTGGGTGGCAGACTGCGCCGCGCTCAAGATCTAGACCTAGACACGAAGCATCCCATCGTGCTTCCCACTAAGCATCAGGTCACCAGATTGGTCATCAAGCACCATGATGACAAAGTGCAGCACGCGGGTGGAGAGCGTGTCTTCGCGGAGGTACGACGGAGATTCTGGATACTCCATGGACGGGAGGCGGTACGGAGATATCAAAAGTCCTGCTCGGACTGCCAGAGGTGGCGAGCCACGCCGCCGCAGCCCATGATGTCCGATCTGCCCGAGGACCGGCTGCGACTGAGACAGGCTCCGTTCCACTCTACTGGGGTCGACTGTTTCGGGCCACTCCTAGTCCGAAACCGGCGAGCCTCCGAAAAGCGGTGGGGCATCATCTACACGTGCCTGACGACGAGAGCAATGCACCTTGAAGTTCTGCACCAGCTCACAAGCGACAGCTTCCTCATGTCCTTCAAGAGGTTCACCTCCAGGCGAGGGACCCCTAAGACCCTCCGGTCGGACAGAGGCACCAACTTCGTCGGTGGTGAGGCCGAGCTGAGGGCGAGCTACGCTGCGATGACTGAGGAGGCCCGTGACAGACTCGCCTCCCAGCAAGTGAAGTTTGAGTTCAACCCCCCAAATGCTCCACACTTCGGGGGAGCCTGGGAGCGGGAGATTCGCTCAGTAAAGAACGTCCTACGTACCATTCTCGGACAGAAGGTGCCTACCGATGAGGTGCTCGAGACTGTACTAGCAGAGATTGAGGGCATCTTGAACTCCCGGCCCCTAGGCTATACCTCCAGTGATGTAGCAGATCTGGATCCCATTACGCCCAACTTCTTGCTGATGGGGCGGCGAGACTCTGCACTGCCTCAGGTAGTCTACGACCCTGCAGAGCTCACCGGAAGAAGATGGTGGAGGCACAGCCAGGTGCTCGCGGACCAGTTTTGGAGGCAGTTCATACTGCACTACCTGCCGACCCTGCAAGTCAGGCAGAAGTGGACGAGGGAGAGAGACAACTTGTCCGAAGGTGCCGTGGTACTGGTGATCGACCAGTCCCTTCCACGCGCCGCCTGGCAGACAGGCAGAGTGACCAAGGTCCTGCCGGGTCCGGATGGAAGGGTGCGGACGGCCATCGTGGACGTTGGTGGTCGCACTTACACCCGACCTGTGGCACGCCTGATTGAGCTCCCTCAAATTACAAAGGACACTATCACCTCCTACCTCACGCTGCTAGAGCAGCCTAGCCAGTGTGCCTTCCCTAGTTAAATGAAACCGAGGGTTTCATGGGGCGGCTGTTATGAAGGCCCACAATTTAGAGCCAGTTAGTTTCCCCAAATCAGCCCTATTTTGCCCCTGTTATTTCCTTTATTATTTTCCATACTATTCATGTACGTTTCTCATGAAGGTGTATGTATTGTTATTGTAATTGTATAAGTTCTGTCTTAGATTTGTTTAGTATTGTGCAAGCGCCAGATTAGTGGGCGTGGTTTTGATTGGCGTACGTGACCGGATGTATGATTGGCGTACGTGACCGGATGTATGTTCGGTTGGTGTATATATAGCGACGGAAGTGGTCTGTGGTCTGAGAGTGACGAGAGTGAGAAGGAGAAGCAGAAGGAACCGAATGTGAGACAAAGATGGTGGATCAGTAAACGCACACGGTGCTGAGACCGAAGACAACACGAGTCATTTAGAGACCTGCCTTTAACATTGACTGTTAGTAGTGAATCACGGGCTACCCGCAGCACCGCGGGAGTTCGGAGTTTGTTGAGTTGGCAGCGCTAGCCCGTTTAGCTGTGTCCCCGTTAGCCAGCCTTGCTAGCCGCCGGCTGCTAACGTTGGCGCATAGCGAGACCAGAGCCAAACAAGGCCGTCGCCTCCGAGGACCAGGATTGCGACCGACCGCTGGCACCACCGGAGCTGACCGTGGACCACCGGCCCTGAACCATTCACACCTCGTCGTTGACTACGAAGAAGCCCCTTTCCCTTCGAGTTGCAACGTCACTCCCCCCCCCCTTTGTCTGCTGCCTTCCTCGAAGCACATGCGAGCTCCAACCAGGCCTCAACGCGCTCCTTTCAGTCCGGGACTCTAAGCCTTTTTCAGGCCAGGTACTGCGTGTGAGTGAGTGATTGAGTGTGTGTGTGGCCGGCGGGGAGGGAGTATATACGGGGATGTATATATCATTTGTATAAATAAATGTGTTTGTTCATATTCGATACATTGCTGTGTGTTTAGTTGTCTGTTAGCTAATGCTAATGCTAATGTTAATGCTAATGCTAATGCTAATGTTAATGCTAATGCTAATGCTAGTAATGCTAGTCTAAAGGGTTGCTGGCGCCCCCTGCCTCTATCCTCCTACACTGCCTATTTAGCTCAGAGTTAGTTAGATAACCAGCCCTTCCTAAATTCTACAGTCCTTTAGCTACTCCCTGGTTACACTTAACATGCACTATAGTCCAAATTAAGAAAAAAAATATTCATCTACCGATTACGCTTGATTGATAATCACTTAAATGTGATAAAATTAACACAGTCAATAGGCATTTAAAGAAAAAAAGTGTTATAGATTAGTGAGAGAAAGAATAAAAACAAAACGTGTTGCTCATGACAGGCTACAAATATGTAACAAATGTCCTGACTATAGCTCTAATGGAACAGGAGATGTTTGCTCAAAGTTCAGAATATCAGTTGTTACTATGTAAATGTATGTACTGTATGTGCCTTGTTCTATCCTGTTCTCTTTGTTTCTTTTTCTTATTTCCTTTATGCACGTCCTGCATTGTGAATGTATGGCTTTGTTGTTATTGTAGCCTATTTTATGATTTTGCTCTTACTGCTTAGAGATTGATCCAAAAGAAACCAAAAACGTAACATTAAAAAAGGGGGGATGACCACTAGAGGTCGCTGTAATGTCATTTCGGAGAGAGATGTGTAGAGAATCTTTTGAAGGATTCCCAGCGCACAGTCAATAGAGCGCTCAGCCCACGATGTTGCATAGTACATTTCTTACGGCATTCATAGAGGCACACACATCACACCCGGTTTACACAACTGTTTAGGAACATGGAGTTGGTAGTCAGGTCAGAGTTGCAGATGATATTTTGGATTGTAGACTTACTGAGGATAATTAAATGATTTACAAAACGACATCCAATGCACAACAGGTAAGTTTCCTTTTTACCACAAGATATTCGTCGAACAAGACTTTGTTATGAAAACCCGATATAACATTATTCTCTAATGGTTGAAGAAGCAATTAGACAAGCAATCAAGATATTCATGTTTTACTTGTGAAATGAAATCCAATATGCAACAATGGAACATTAATTTATACTGTATACAACAACATACATTAAAGCAGGTATGAAGTGTTTTTGTAATATCAAAAAATAAAATACTAACTAAGATTATGATTAATTACTCCATAATACATTTATGAAAGTATCAATTTTACCTCAAGCAACTTATAATGTATTATTTATGTTTTTGCTGACATGATATTTTGTAAACAAATGATACACAGTCTTGAAATCATGTTTTGAAAAAGTAATGCTACACTTATGTGTGTTGTTCAGTTGCTTTGTTATTGGTTGAAATAAAACTACTGTATTGAAGAATGTTGCATCTTGATTGAGCTGCTGTGGATGTATTTATAAATACATGTCCTAGCGGGTGCAGTGAGCAGCTGCTGACAATAGAAAGTCAAAAGTCAGAGAGCGTATCATTATTATTAGGCCTATATAATAGTGAGACCCTGGGGGAAGAGCAAGGACTATGGGGATATTTCTATATTTTAGTTGTATTTTGGGTGTGGAAGCTTAGCAGCAGGTGTCACGCTCTCTGCTCAGCTTTCTTTTATCTTGTCTTTTATCACTTTTAATTTCACTTTCACTTTGCATGTGCACCTGTTGATTGGACTATTTAAATAGGAGGAGCAACCCGCCTTTTTTCAAACCTTGCACCTTGCATTATTCAAACATTGCATATGCTATACATCTCAGATGCCATGTCTCCTGCACAATATTACCTGTTAATTCTGCTGGCACTCTTTCAAAGAGGTAAGCTCATTCAGGTTTTATTCACAATGTACTGTACCCTGCTAGTGCCAGCTACTATTTCAAATTGACTGACTATCTAAACACACATACTGGCGTTTAATTGCTGTTGTCAACCCAATGCAAGTGTCAAGGGTTTGAACCTGGGTATACCGGGTCTCACACGACGGCTAGGCCAGTAAGCAAAAGCATTATATGCTTTTTATCATATTATGCATTAGCCTTGGGAGCTAATATGCAAGTCAAGTTTTTTTGCGCCACTCTTTTCCCATTGACATAACATCCCAGTCTAACTGTAAAACGTACTGTGAGTATTACATTATACAGCTTTGTTGAATACAGTATTGTAATTGGTCGAGAGGGGTTGATTATTTTTCTATAAACGCAGTAATACTATTACTAAGTAAGTACGTAAGGCTATTACTAATAGCCTCTTCTCCGTTCCAAATCCACCCAACATTGAAACAGCTCAAAGTCCACATGACTGTCAAGTGTCAAAGTTACCGAGTCAACTCTAGCGAGACAGTTCGTCGTTTTGGAGAAATGTAGCAGCGTAAGATTTATTTTGTCGGTAATATTGTTACAGAAAATAGAATGGAATTGGACAACAGCACAGTTCTCCTTCTCAGAAGGTGTTGAGGAATGCAAAGTCTGCGACCTATGTGTCCAACAAGTCCTTTGCGCATGCAAGAGACCCCCATACCATGATGAATAAAACTAGCACATTTTCTCATCTCTCTCTCTCTCTCTCTCTCTCTCTCTCTCTGTCTCTCCCCCCCTCTCTCTCTCTCTCTCTCTCTCTCTCTCTCTCTCTCTCTCTCTCTCTCTCTCTCTCTCTCTCTCTCTCTCTCTCTCTCTCTCTCTCACTCTGTCTCTGTCTCTGTCTCTTCTCTCTCTCTCTCTCTCTCTCTCTCTCTCTCTCTCTCTCTCTCTCTCTCTCTGTCTCTCTCTCTCTCTCTCTCTCTCTGTCTCTCTGTCTCTCTGTCTCTCTGTCTCTCTCTCTCTCTCTGTCTCTCTCTCCTTCCTCACTTACCAGTAGTAGCCTCTCAAAATCACAATTGAGGCACAATATGAAATGTAAATGTGTAAGTGATTTATAAATGAAAATGTGATGTGTACAACATAAATACGTAATATGTAAATAAAATACATAGGCTACAGTCATATTTAAATTAAAATGTTTTACGTAATTTTTCAGTTTTTGGTTGAAGAAGTCATGGATATTTGAATGTTGATACCCTCCAAATCACCAATCACCGTTATGAGAAAACTAGGCTCAAAGTCTTCACAGTTTTTTCGCAGAGGTAATGGGTGGGAGCAATAGCTGGTTAACTCCACCCCAACCACTCCCTCAAAACAACCACTCCCCTATTACACCACCTGTCATTATCTACCTGTCATCTGTCAATTGGGTTGTCAGCTAACCCTCAGGAAACAAACTTGCAGGGCTGACATGTTTAAATTGCTAAATAATAATAATAATAATAATAATAATAATTCAAGATTCATGATTTGTGTGCCAAAAGTGTATTACATCCCATTACAAGTACAAGAGAGTAAATTAGGCAAGATACAATTGAGCAATACAATAATAGAATGGTAAAAACTAATAATGTCCGTGCGTATGCATTTATCATTATAGTCCATAAAGCATCTAGTGGGACTTCAGTGTAGTTCCTTCCCATCCCATCTGGGCATCAAAGCTGTAATAAAAAAAGAAGGCAGTACATTTAAAATGATTGCCCTCTGTTACCAACATACCACTTTTACGAAATACTACTATGTTCATAAAATAGAATTGCTTATACAATGACAATGACAAATACCTGAAGTGCTGGTGACTCACATCAAGGTGTCATCTCTCAGAACCTCTCACCTTGTCGTTCTGTAACACAAATTTCAGGTCAGAGGTGTGGACACACAGATTTCAATGTATGACACATCATTTTAAATCTTATAATCTACCCTTTCATAATCTGGAAAAAACAGAAAAATGATTTTCCAGATTTGCAGACTTTTTAACCAGACCCTGTCACAAATGTAAGTGAGGTGACAAGTAATAAATGTGCTGAATTTATGTTTAAGTTCATGTAGTATTTCACATAAATACATAAATACTTTTCAAAGTATTTCACTTTCAACCAGGTATCTGATTCTGACCACATGTAGTCACTTACTTAATGTAGGAACTAGTTAACCCAAATGTTGCACTGAAGCAAGTGTTTGCCTAGTGGTGATTTTAGGATTAACTGTACCCTTGTCTAAATGTAAGGGGTATCCTATGAGGGCAGTGCTAGGGGTGGTGGAAAATGTCCCTTATTTTCAAATCCCAATGTTGACAGTTATGGTTTAGCCTAAGTAATCAAAGGAAGTATTACAGGGTACTGGAGACCTGGGCTCGAAACTTGGTCAGTGACAAGAGGGTAGTTCTAAAGCACCTCTGATACATGTCTGTATCTGTGCCATTGCATTCATGCAGGGCTCCCAGACCTGGTTAGAACTCGACGGGATGTCACGGCGAACCTGGGAGATGATGTGGTCTTAACATGCGAGCTCCTGGTACATAAAGATGTGCTCCAAGTCACATGGCAGAAAATAACAACTGAGGAAATCAAGAATATGGCCACCTACACCAAGCGCTTCGGTTCGACAGTCAACTCACCTTTTCAGGGGCACATGGAGTTTAAGAAGACAGGACTACAGGACAGCTCCATCATCATCAGAAATGTGTCAAGAGGCGACGAGTCCTGCTACAGGTGTCTGTTTAACGCCTACCCAGGTGGAGCCATCCCTGGCAACACTTGCCTCAAAGTCCATGGTAAAAATCAGTTTTCACTGTAAATGAGTAGGGTTTACGATGGGTAATGTTACTTTAAGACTCCATCCATCTATTTTACAAAGCTTCATTTAAATGTTTATGATCTGATGCTCTGTGGTGTTTAATAATTGTGATTTGTGACTTATTGTTTTATAGAGCTGCATGATCCCACACTCCACATAACAAAAACAAACAACAGTCAAGCTGCTTTCATGGTGTCCTGCTCTGCCACTGGGCGACCTGCTCCTATAGTAGTCCTGAATGTCACCGAGCATCTCCCTCTGGGGAACTCCATCACGGTCATTGTCCCCCATCCCAATGGAACTGTCACTGTCACCACTGCTGGCACGATGGCAGCGTCCAGTCTATTTGACAAACACACACTGGTCAGCTGTGTGGTGTCGCTGCCCTCTTCTAATGCAACCAAAGAAGTATCCGGAGTTATTCCAACTAGTGATCCAGTTACATTGGCCGGTGAGAAAGGGTTATGATTTATATACAGTAATACATGCATCAATTCAAAGACATAATAATGTTGTCATGCTGATATTGTTTTTGTATATTTTCTACTAGTTAAATCTCCAATTTTGGTTATTGGTAAGTAATATTTGATTTACATGTTATATGTGTATTTATATGTGCTTGTGAATAAAGAAAAATTAAAAATACATATTACCGCATAGAGGCGGGACAGCAAGAAATGTAGAGAAATTTTTAGATAGAAGTGGCTGCAACTTGTAGGGAAAAGGAACGGAGAAAGAAACAAAGGGAGAAGAGGAAGGAGGCAGCTGTTGGATCACTGAAAGGAGGAATGTTTTTTTTTCTTTTTCTTAAGACTAAAATCTAATGTTCTGATCACTTGGAATTTGTTCATTAAACATGCTAATTTTATTAAATAATAATTCAATAAAACTTTGTTCAAAACGTTGCTCATTCTTCTAGTTAAAGTAGCAGACAATTTGTCCATCATTCATTATGCTTTTTGTCCCAATAGTGGCGCATTGCTGGCTACTCTGTTGAAGATGCATCTCTGTGCCATCAGCTCATATGAGGAGAACTGGAGAAGTCCATATGACATTTGGCTCAGCAGTACTGGAGCTAGCTGTGCATGCTCTAAAGCCCAGTGATCCTGTTTGCATTGGCTAATACTGTAGGCCTATAAGGAATCTGTTGAAAGGAGACTTTGCCATGTTGGCATTGCCATGACAATTGTTGGTCACATGAGAATGAATTTGACACATAATTATCAAGGCAATGCAAAAATGGCAAAATCAACTCTCTTTTTTTCAACAGATTCCTCATAGTAGCCCATGTAACATATTATGGGTTTTAAAACACAGCTAGCTCAAGTCCTACTCAGCCAGACATCAGATCCAACTTCTGCTCCCTATACAGAACTCAACCATGAATGTCATTTGGGCCAGACCAGGGCCATGACATATCTAACTGACTCATTAAATGATGATGGCTCATATCCAGCTTGGTACATTACAGCCACTTCTGGGTGGTCGCCTCGGAGGTATCTGTACCAGTCCAGACCAGCAAGACGTGGCCCATATCAGTGCCATAACAACATTGCTATGTGTTGGTGTACCTGTGTATATGTACCTTTTTCATACAGATGAGGACATGTTAACCAATTGATCCCATGGATGACAAGTATTTTCAATCAATTACTGTATATAATTCAAATGTGTTGTATTGTGTTGATGATATAGGCTACGTTTGCACACTTGATGTGAACTTGATGTTCTGGGGGAGGGGCTACTGTCAAAGGCGGCCAATCGTGTGCAGCACATGTTGCAAATCATGTGCAAGCGAATTGTACTATTGGTTAATAATTGGTTTAAATAAAATGAAAGCCGAATATGGAGTCATATCTTCAATTTAACAGCTTACTTTGTGAGGTTAATGGCAAACTGTCTGGAAATGCAGCTTCTTCAAATAGTTTGCCCACTGCTTTGTTTTTGCTACAGCAGGCTAAACATGTTTTATTCCATTGTTGTCAAATGTTTTGGCATAGCCTACCATGCACAAATGCAGTAGGAAACATCGTCATCCAGTGAATGTGTTTGGTCGTAGCATCCAGATTGATCTGAAGATGAATTACCGTAATGTCATGGACATCACGAGACAACTCCTTCTGTCATTGTTGTAATCGGGACAAATAGCCCAAATGCGAGGAGTTCTCATGACTCCATCCCGACCTGGCATTACGTTGCTCTCTCACTATGCCATCACTTCGCGTGGTGTTTCTAAAAGATGCAGAACATGTGTGGAGTAATAGTAATAATAAGCATGTTACCTTTTCTGTTGTATATATCAGAAAAGTAATACATACGAATGAAAATACTATTAATTTGATAGGCATTTCAAATGGGGAAGTGCAGGGGTTTTAAATGTTCCCGCCATCAACGCCTTGAGGTTATTTAAGGTCAAGGCCTTGGAACATTCCATCCTTCCAAGTTCATGGGTAAGCGGAAATAAAACTAGGCGCAGCAAACTAACAATTCTTTATTAAATAAATACATCAATTCTTTAAATGTTAGTGTCATATAAATGTAATCTGTTTTTTTTTTCCTGCTGATATTTAAATCCTAATATCCTCTTCCTTCGAGCGTCGTCTCCCGCTCTGTCACTACCTTGGTTGCGTCCACCGCAAAGAGCGCGAGACTATTTCATCCCAACGACTGGTCCACAATCTGCATCTGCGCCACAAGAGAGACAGGTCCTCATCGCGACTGCCGCGCTGGTTGTGTTTTCGCTATAAATTGTAGTTCGCTTAACTTCGCTAGCTAAATTGTATAGTTCGTTTAGGCTTTCCAAAATCTACTTAATTTGCCCAACACTGACGTCCAGACAGGACTAAGAGTCAACGATGGAGCCCGAAGTATCTGTAAGTCATGTTAGCTTTTGCACTGACGTTTTCACTTAGATGCTGTGTGTGATTGTGTTGATGTAGATCTAGTTCGCTTGGTAATAATCATCTATTAACTTGTTAATATTGTGCGTCTTTGACTTTGATTCTGGTTGGTTAGTCTTTTAGCTTGCTTAGTCTGTTTCTTCTCTTGGCGCCTAGGCTCGCAGAGCTAGCAATCGGCATCGGCTTAGCTAGCTTTCCATCGGACGCTAACCCTAACCCATTGATTTATTTTATGAATATTGCGCCTTAAAATTCATTTTAAAATGATGCATTCCCCCACAGATCGAGCCCAGTGGTTAGTAGTTTAATGCATTTCAGGTTGTACTATATCAATATGGTTAAAATCAAGGCCACTGTAATATGGGGAGACTTGTATTTGAAGTGCAAAAGGTCATGAAGGTTTCGTTGCTATTGTTTTGAGAACGGGTCACTCGCAGACACAATAAAGTGCACCTTCAAAGAGCAGGTGTGCCAGGGTATCCGCGGTGTCTTGAAACGTATTACAAGTTGATAACTCAATTTTGGGAAAATCAAGACCCTTAATAAGTATTAAAAAGTCTTATCACGATTTTACGAGGTCTTGAGTTTTGTAGGTATTTTTTCTGAATTAGACTCTGTCCAAAGAGTTTGAGTCCTAAAAACGTTTAGTAAAAGTTTGTGAATTAATTAGTTTTTATTAAAAAAACAAATGGTGTTGTATGACAGTGGTCTAGTCTAGACAGTGGTCACTGATGTGAACGGTTACAGCTCGAAGTGGCGGTGAGGTCTGGAAAAATATTGACACGGTCTTTAAAAAGTCTTAGAAAGGTATTGAAATTAACCTCAAGATTCCTGTATATACCCTGTAAGTGAATCATGTATCTATCAGTCATCATAAGAAGAAATCTACTAGAGCCATGGCCATTAGCAGTCACAATGCTAGAAGGAAGAATCTTCTTTTTAATTAAAATGTAAAATGTATTTACAGTGGAGATAATTGATGTGGCCTAATTCTGCTTTTTCAAGTTTACTTGCACACAGACTCAGACCAGCACTCCCTCTCCTGATCCGGTGTATCTGGAGACTGGTAACACCAGTCCCTCTCACCATGCCCGCCACTCCGGCACAGTCATCCCAAATCGCATCTTTGTGGGAGGAATTGACTTCAAGGTGAATTACCTGTTTACTTGCTCACTTGATAACCTATTTGTTTACCGGGGCCAAGTTTAAGCCATGCAACCTCACTTGACCCTTTTGGGGGGATTTAAGGGAGCATCAAAGTATACAAACATAATTAATTCATGAATGTGTGTGTGTGTGTGTGTGTCTGTCTGTCTGTCTGTCTGTCTGTCGGGGTGGGGGTGGGGATGTGCATGTTCCCATTTGTGAGTAGACAAATGAGAACGAGCTGTGGCGTTTCTTTTCCCACCATGGAGATGTATTGGACGTGACGATTGTGACTGACCGTGCTGGGGTGTCAAAGGGGTGAGTTCAGATATACAGTACAGGCCAAAAGTTTGGACACACCTTCTCATTCAATGTGTTTCCTTTATTTTCATGACTATTTACATTGTAGATTCTCACTGAAGGCATCAAAACTATGAATGAACACATGTGGAATGATGTACTTAACAAAAAAAGTGTGAAATAACTCTAAATATGTCTTATATTTTAGATTCCTCAAAGTAGCCACCCTTTGCTTTTTTGTTGTTAATAAAATATATATTTTTTGTTGTTAATAAAATATATAATAATAATATTAAATATATATATAATAACATATTATTATTAACACATATTATATTAAATATTATTATTATATATTTTATTAACAACAAAAAAGCAAAGGGTGGCTACTTTGAGGAATCTAAAATATAAGACATATTTTTCAGAGTTATTTCACACTTTATTGTTAAATACATAATTCCTATGTGTTCATTCATAGTTTTGATGCCTTCAGTGAGAATCTACAATGTACCAAATAGTCATGAAAATAAAGGAAACGCATTGAATGAGAAGGTGTGTCCAAACTTTTGGCCTGTACTGTAGATTTGCAGTGGTTAGATTGCACCTAGACCCGATTTAGCTCAGATTAACCAACCATAATACATATTTACATTACAATAATGAATAAACAACATACAGTAAGTTGAAATGTCATGCACGTACAGAGGATCTTTGCCTTGTTATGTTCTTTCCATCCCATCCCATCCATCCCACAGATACGGTTTTGTCACCTTTGATACTGAAGAGGATGTCCAGAAACTCCTTCGTCGTGTAAGTATAACATTCACTCAAGTTATAGTCACATAGAGCCAACACACTGCATACAATGGATATGGAAATACACTTTCAAAAAACAGAAACAGTAAGGGGATTTACACCCCTACTTCTACTATAGATTAGACGCAGCTGATACACATGTACGTATCTGTCTCCACAGATGAGGTTACACATGTGTACATGTCAGGGCTTGACATTAAGCTTTTTCAGGTACTTGTCCTTTGGACAAGTGAATATATATTTTACTTGTCTGAGAGCTCAAGTTACTTGTCCAAATACAAAGATTTTGAAAAAGCAATATGTGTTAGTGCAAATAACAAATTTGACTACTATTGATTTGATAATTTGATCAATTAAAAACATATATTAATTAAACAATATTTTGTAATTATTAAAAATTGTTATGAAGGGGTAATCAGTGATTTCTTTTAGACTAAGATTGGCCACGTGGTCTGGGGTGGTCTAGCACCGCGGTCTACAGTACACACATATGCCCATGTCGGCATGAGTTCAAATCCGGCCCATGCCCTGCTGACATGCCCTCCCTTCTTCTCCTTACTTTCATGTCTGTCTTCATTATATCTGTCCAATAAAATGAAAAATATGAGTGGGACTGCCCCACTCAGAAAACAATTCTTAAAAAAACAAGAAGATTGGTCACAATAGGCATGAATATTTAAGAATATTTACGATAACTACAAGAGCACCTGATGTAAGAGCCTCAAGGAGAATGAGGCGCGGCATAGCTTGCAAATATTTTTTTTACTATTCAGATCGGAAGGAGGAGTTATTTCTTTGCAGATATTAATACGTATTAATTTCTTTTTTTGTTTTGACTTGTCCGTCAGAGAACTGCAGGAGGAAGTCCACCTGTCCGAACATAAAATATACTTGTCCTGGACAAGTGGACAAGCCGTAATGTCGAGCCCTGCATGTCCTGTTAGTCTACATAATAGCGTTAGTTAATGCTCTCATTAATATGTGCTGGATTCCTTCTCCCCTTGTCCCCACTAACCATCCCCCCTCAGGCTGACAGACTCAACATCAGGAACAAGAAGCTCAGCATTGGCCCAGCCATTCGCAGGCAATACATAGGAGGGCATCGTAAGTATGTGTAGTGATAACTAAAGCAGCTTAATAAAGCACCGTATAGTGGTAGAATGAACGTTGTAACGTACTTACAGTAAATGGACATGTTTAAGTTTTATTAAATATAGCATTCTGTATGTACATACTGTATTAGTATGGTGAATTATCATGTTATGTGGACAGTTAGTGTTATTTTTTCTATTGCACATAGGTTGGTGGTTGAAATCTTGTCTCCCCGCCCCCTCCCCCCTTCTACCCGCTTTACTCAGCCAATAGTTTCTCTGTGTCAAGCCCTACCCCTGGTATGACCATACCCGCTCCCTGTGGCACCACAGGATACCCCTACACGGGTTACCCCTACACTTTCCACAACGGAGTGGCCTATTTCTACTCCTCCGAGATGAGACCTCCTGCTCCTGCACACCACTGGCCTGTGAGTATGTTCCCCACTCAGCCTCAAGTGGGCGCTACTCTACAAACAGAGAGACAACCACAACCGGACTGTCGGGAGACTTGTTATTCCCAACCGGACTCTATGGGAGACTTGTCATGTTTGATATTGGAGTCGCTCCAATCGAGCCTCGAACCTGTGACCTTTGACTTGCCAACATACGTCACCGTCTGCTCAAATACCCGATGTTAACCAGCTACGCTATCGAAAAGCTAGCAATTCGACAGGGGGCATTTGAACTTGAGGAGATGTTTAAATAGAATTTTCAATAAAGTTCTGTCTGTCATTTTCTTTCATTTCAAATAATGTATAGGGATAGGCCTCCCCTGGACTTTGAATATGACTTAAGCTAAGATCTCACCTAGGGCAAATTCATTCATGTCCCAGTCAATGTCTGCAAATTCATTCATGTCCCAGTCAATGTCTGCAAATTCATTCATGTCCCAGTCATTGTCTGCAAATTCATTCATGTCCCAGTCAGTGTCTGGCTCCCCGGTAATGGCGACCCAACCACCTCAACCCATCTACCAACAACCAACCTACCATCACTACCAGGTCAGAGCAGTCTGTTTTGCACCCTCTCACCCCCCATTACAACTAGGTTCACCTATAATAGCATCGTTACCATGAGCAATAACAACAGGCAGTTGTTTATTTGTGGGATATGTTCAATGCTGTTGAGAAAGGTGATATGTGACAGCAGCTGGTGAAACTGGGAACAAGTCGGCAGCCTATTTAATGTTCAGACTTTTATTCTGAAAAATGTAAATACATTTCAGTGTTGTTGAAAATCAACGCGTGTCAACTAACACAGCTTGTTTTCTGAGCCTGCTAACAATGTAAAGTAGTATTATAGTTAACTAGGTAGTAGTCTGGATTACTCACTGAATCCATTGCATTGCAATGTTTTGGCTTGACTAGCGAGTGTGTCACTGATTTTCACAACGTACATTTTTACAGAATAAAAGTCTGAACATTTTGATCGGTTGGCGACCCGTTTCACCACATGCTGTCACATATTGTGTAACTGCTCCGTACACTGCTTGATAGTGAGCTGCTCTTTTATGCCTTTGCCGTAGGCCCCCGCCCAGTGTATCCCTGGCCATCTGCAATGGAACCATCCCCAGGTAAAAGCAGAGGAGGCCCTGTTTTTGTGTCACCCCCTGGACTTTTAGGGGGGGGGGGCAAGGTGCATCCTTTGAAAAAGCAACTCATTGTGATTGTGTGTGTGCTTGTGCATGTGTCAGTCTCCAGCCCCCTCCAGCCCTGTGTTGCCCTGGTACATGCAGCCCTCTGAGCTTGTGTACCAGCCCCTGGAGATGCCCCCTGACGGAGGTTGTGTCCAGCCTGCCGTGCCAGTGCAAGAGACCCCCATCCCAGAGGTATTCTTAAAACCAGTGATCTAGTTCAATCAATCAATGTGATTTTGGTGTGTAATACTTTTTGTAATACTGTAATTATTATTTTTGTTGGTGTGTAATACAGTTTTTTCATAAAGTTATGTATCACCACCACCAGAAGATTCACACAATTTGCATGATACATTATATCACTCATAATCTACGTGTTGTGTCATAGCCGCAGTTCATCGACCACATGGTGCAACCGACCTACCATCAAGTGTATGCGCAAATTCCGGCGGCTATGGCGCCTATCATGCAGCAAGAACCAGTAA
Organism: Nansenia antarctica; assembly: GCF_963989245.1. Lineage (NCBI taxonomy): Eukaryota > Metazoa > Chordata > Actinopteri > Argentiniformes > Microstomatidae > Nansenia > Nansenia antarctica. Next base: position 66,129,220 of record NC_137690.1, read on the forward strand.
AGGTATAAATTAATCTTATAGTATGATACTACACGTATATGATGGATGTTGATAACTGGCCTTTTGGGATGACTTACAGTGAGTTGTGCCGAATCGTAATGCATTGTCTTTTCATGTCCCCCTCAAGGACCAGAAGTTTCATTTTATGAGACAAGGTTTCCCTCACTCCTCTGTCAGCCTGAAGCCCAGGAGTCACCACAGCCCCCACTACACCCATCTGCGTAACGAGTACATGGCTGAGAGCTCTGACTCCTCTCCCACGTCTGCCACTGATCCCCTCAAGTAGAGTTCAACCATGGTTTCAGCCATATTGTTCTTCATGTAATACTTTGTTATTATAGGGTATTTTGGGTAGATCAGTGCCAAAAAATCTATTTTAAAGTAACACAACAAAATGTAGAAAAAGACACGGGGGGGGGGGGGGTGATACTTACTGAAGACACTGAGCAATACCTAGGAATTGTGTCCTATAACTGGTTGACTTTTATATGTGGTTTTCATAAAGAATGATCACTGGAAACATAACATTATCTGCATGTTTTTGTAACGAACTGGATTTCGCTGTAGGCACAACTGTTTGTTAACTCTTAATAAGATATACAAATTAAACTATAGGTAGTGAGCAAAACATCAGTGTCAAGTTAGTATAGTATGTGCTATAGACAGCTGACGTTATGAAGAAGTGGGACTAACATTCACTGTAATGGGTTGTTCTGAGATAGTAACTGTTGTGAGACTATGTTGTTCTAGCAATGTGGATCAAAATAAAAAGATGAGAAATGGAAACATACTTGACACATGGTTGTAAATATATCTGATATTTTAATAAGAAAATGAGAATGGATATCCACCAGGGACAAAAAGACAACACAATCAATAGATTGTTTTTTTGTGTTGTTTGAGAAATAGTTCATAATTTGACATGAATATAGAAATTGAATGAGACACACTCTTGCTTTGAAAACCTAAGGCAGTTCTGAATAGCTGTCATTATTATTCACATATAATGAAAACACATTACTCTCTTGAAAATAAATACAGTGAATAATAAGCTATTGTCCTGAATGCTATTGTCATAAAGCATCCCCACTCTATAGTAACAATAAGGAAAGAGACCCTTATACAGTAAGAAATGAAGATGCAGAGACTCCGGTCCAGTGAGTAGACAAGTAGACGCATACAGTGGCAGTATCGGACAGTTTTTGTTCAAGTCAACAACTCACTAATCATGTACATCCACATCTAAACCTGGTGGTGGTTCCATGGTTCTGTATTAGGTACACCTGCATAAGATGTGGCTCTACAAGACCAGAGTCGCTGACCCTGTGAAAACAACTAAGGACTGACAGGAAGCTAAGCTCGGTCGAGGTCTGATAAAGACCAATGGTACACTGTCCATCTCCCACACACATCACAACACTGTCATGTTCTCTGAAAAGCTCAAGCTAAGTAAGGATGGACTATAATTAATGAAAGCAGTCTACTTAAGCTAGCATAGGCGATTTCAGTGCCGTTTCTCTTGGGTCTAATAGGATAAAATAATGGGTGGTTTTGCTTTGTGTGCGTCTAGTGGGGAACAGCATGTGTGAATATGTCATTGTAAGTTTGGCACGGTGTAATAGTCTCAGGCCTCATTCTCTCCTTCCGCTTCATTCTGAACCTCGTCCTCCATTATGGGCACTATCAGGTTATCCTTTGACATCAGGTTGTACTTCATCACAAATCGCGTGAACCGATGACACAGGAACGTCTCGTTCTGGAGAAAGCAAGGGAATTAATTTAGCTTTTATCCATATAAAAAAAAAAGTAGGTCAACGAAACATTTTAACAACAATGATAGTGAACGTATGTAGTCACTGGCAAATCTCAGTGATGGTATATAGAGAGAGAGAGGGTAGATGGTGGAGAGATGGCAGACACGGTTTACCTCGTAATGGTCGAAGATCTGGCGATGGTGGAAGTAGGCGTGGGAGAATATCCTATAGATCCGCCGACAAACAGAACCCAACTTCGCTACAGATGATTCTTTAATACTCACCCTGCAAAAGGAACCAGCCATTTACTGAGAAAATGTCACCATTCACATACTGGAACAGCATTCTGTTTACAGCAACCATCAAATGGAGGTAAACATATCAGTCAATACAGTATGAGAGGTTGAGTATTAGTGAACTAGACGGTAAACAAGTACAGTCAATCAAAACGGATGTCAGAGTGAAGGATGTAAGTGTTCAACGTTAGTGGAAGCATACACACAACTCCTCACCTGCTGGGGAAATACTTGTTGCTGTTGAGGAGGCAGGCAGCGCCGTCCAGAGTGTGTCTGGTGTAGTCGATGGCTGGACACTGTAGGAAACAACATACATTTGAATATCAGTCTGAAATAATGAGTATAACACAGTTAGAAATGTATAACTGGCACATGAATGTTTGGGGGCTAAAGGACTAGGGAAAGGTTGTAAGGACTGAACCACTGATCTGCCTCTAATAAGCAGCCGATATCGGTAGAGAGTGGAACATACCTCTTTGGGGGTCTTGTGGGCAGCACAGAGGAAGATCCACTGCTCTGTTGCAGTCATCTGGGTGCATGTGTCTGGGTGGCATTCTCCCTATGGCGGAGCATTATGTTAGACTTGCAAATTAATTACCACTCAGACAAAAATGGGGCTATCTTCCAAGCGGCCAATCATTTAAGTTAGTGTATACCTGTAATTTCACTGCAAGTCCATTCAGCTCTAAACAGAACTGTCTGAAACAGACAACAAGAGACAACAGTTTGGGCGTTAAAATTGGCTTTCATCGTGAGAAAGAGAGGTCACAGAAGGGTGAACGACATTCCCTATATAGCAAAAACATCGTCACTGGTATTCCTTCTAATGAGTCAAAGACCACAATGAGATTTGACTTTCCCAGTACCAGTGCACATTATGTGTTTTTTTGGAAGTGTTTAATGTCAACCACTACCTGAGGTGTTCATACTTCCAGACCCCTTCGTCCTGACCTTCAGGGGGCTCCAGGATCTTGTCGATGTTTGAGCAGTCTGTCCGGATGTTCTGCTGGATGTACTGAGAAGAACAAGAGCTACATAGGCAGACATACACAAAATACCACAATAGCATTGGAATTCAACGTCAGAAACTTCCGTGGCAGAATGAAAACTTGTGCTAACTGTAGAGCTATTAAGCAAAAAACTAAGGGATAGTTTAACATTTCATTTTTTCTATTTACCCAGAGTATTTACCGCATCGATACCATGTTTATGTCTGCGTGCAGTTTGAAGGTAGTTACGGAGCCATTGCTAAATGCATAATGAATGGAAGTCTTCAGGAACAACTAGCTAGCTCCTCTCAAAAGCAGGAAAATGGACCTTCTAACCACACCCAAGCTTGGTGGTTGGCTCTGCAAAAACCTTCAAACTGCATGCAGACACATAAAACTAATGTTGCTCTCAATGTGATTTACTGAGAAACAAACAGACCACCTTTTGATCCCACTGGTATGTCCGTTATATATATGCCATTTAGCTGACGCTTTTATCCAAAGTGACTTACATGGCAGTGAGTGCATTCATCTTTTAGTATATATGGTCCCAGCGGGAATCGAACCTACAATCTAGTGTCATGCTCTACCAACTGAGCCACAGAGGACTCAGTTCTTCAGGTCCTATCTTGATACTTGTTTGTATGTCTCAGTTAATCACAGTGGGAGCCTAACAGTGTTGCAGACATTACTAATATTCAAGTGAATTTGATTAATCTCGGTTTTTGCCATTTCTTCCAGTGGCAGTGTGTGTCATTGCTTTATTCTGTGCCAGTGCAATGGCAGTGTTGGCAGCGTGGCAGCTAAAGAAGAGAGGTGTTAAGAGCAGGTAATGCTTTCTCAGAAAGCAAAGCATTACCTTGATTGTAAAACCAAGTGATTGTAATCACCACTTTTGATGTTGTTACAATTATGTTAGGATGTACAGTGATGACTATGAGATGACTTTACCAGTTGATCTCTATTTCCTATCCAGAGAAACCTCAAAGCTGGGTGACCCTGAAGTCTCAGCACCGACTCCAAAAAAGACGCCACTAATGGAAATGTAAGGCACTCACTCATCCTGTAGCACAGGGGTCGGCAATTAGGTTTGGCCTCGGGCCAAACATTTTTTGAGCCACTAGATGGCGGGCCCGATTTTTTTTTTTTTTTTTTTTAATTTTTTTTTTCCTAACACCAGGGGAGCCACCCCTCCTAAATTTCGTTGTTTGGTACCTGTACTGTAGCAATGACAATAAAGACCATTCATTCATTCCATTAATTCATTCATAAGTAATTGATTGTTAAAAAATGTGACACATTCTAATGCTTTGACTTTTCTTTCGAAAAATGTACACATCGCTAGTCAACTAACACAGCTTGTTTTGTGAGCCTGCTAACAATGTAAAGTAGTGTTGTAGTTAACTAGGTAACAATGTAAAGTAGTGTTGTAGTTAACTAGGTAACAATGTAAAGTAGTGTTCTAGTTAACTAGGTAACAATGTAAAGTAGTGTTGTAGTTAACTAGGTAACAATGTAAAGTAGTGTTGTAGTTAACTAGGTAACAATGTAAAGTAGTGTTGTAGTTAACTAGGTAACAATGTAAAGTAGTGTTCTAGTTAACTAGGTAACAATGTAAAGTAGTGTTCTAGTTAACTAGGTAACAATGTAAAGTAGTGTTGTAGTTAACTAGGTAACAATGTAAAGTAGTGTTGTAGTTAACTAGGTAACAATGTAAAGTAGTGTTGTAGTTAACTAGGTAACAATGTAAAGTAGTGTTGTAGTTAACTAGGTAACAATGTAAAGTAGTGTTGTAGTTAACTAGGTAGCAGTCCAATCCATTACGTTGCAGTATTTTGGCTTGACTAGCAAGTTTGTGTTGTGATTCTCAACAACGTTGAAACGTAGTTTCACCCTTTTCCATAGTTTTGAATAATAAATGTGTGGACTGACGATGTAGCGCAGCCTAGCTTATTCTAATAATTATTTAACATACTTTCATTCTGAATGATTCCCCCCTCCTCCCAGACAAGGTCACATTATTATTGGATTGGTTGTTTGCGTGCCGGGTGAAGTTAGCTAAACATTTAACCTGCTAACTAGCAAGAGAAACATCATGTCACTCTCCAAAGGTGTAAAGAGGAAAGTTGACGGTGAAAACAGGGCATTTAAAGAGGAATGGACAGCGAACTATAATGTTCATCCTACCTGGTTTCATCAACGCAAAGCCGTTGTGAGACTCACATCTTCCGTGCTCACAATGTTCCCTTTCTATACATGCGAGTCGTCCTTTTCCTCAATGAATGTGATAAAGACGCACGAGAGGAATCGATTGATGCAAAAAAAAACTTGAGAACTGCCTGCGGATTAAAGTGACGTCCATATAACCAGATATCAAGCAAATACTGACCGATGGGAGATGCCACTTTTCACATTAAGTGAGTACCAAGCCTGTCGTTATTGTATTTAATAACCTAATTGTATTTTGTATATTTTGAATGAATGGCTCATTGTAATTATTATCCCTAATAGCGGGTTTGCTCTGTCGTTTCAGGAGCATAGGCCTATGCACCACCACCCCTCGCATAAGCGGATTACTTTTCTTTCTTTTCTTTTTTTCACCGATTTTGTTGTCAATGTTTTTCAGAATATTAAACTGAATTTGCTTTGTTACTGTTCATATGTGTGTTGCAGTCACATATACGTAAACATTACCTTTGAATTATTTACTGAGCTGGTGTTATTTTTTTCAAACCACACACGGCTATTTCAGCACTACACGTTGTCCACCTACTTATGATTCACTATGAGGGGTTCAGCGTCAGCGCGCTTCGGTGCACCCCGCTGCCTGATTGTCTGTCCCTGTGTCATTCACTCTCAACATGGATAAAAGTACAATAAGCATTATTCAGGTGGAGGTAGATTCTCTATTCGGACATTATAGGCGCTATATGTGGGACTGTCGGTCGGATATTGTAAAAAAAAAAAAAAAAAAGAAAAAAAAAAGTGGATTCTCCAAATATTCTGCTGGGCCAAATATTATTGGTGATGGGCCAGCAATGGCCCGCGGGCCGCCTATTGCCGACCCCTGCTGTAGCAGATGGCTGGTTATGAGTCATGATCTCTCATTCTTTCTGACAAGTATACTGTATGTCAATTCTTTCAGTGTCATACCAAGCTCCAGTGATTTGATTTGATTTTTTATTTTACAGTTTGTAATTAAACTGAACTTACAGAGCTGACAGGGCCTATAAAAAGAAGAGTTGAAAATAGATAACTAAGTGTAATTATTTTTTCCAGGCAAAGCACCCCAGGCACAGCAGGCAGACAAAGGAAGCTTCCAAAGTGAGTCTGTCCTCATTCTGTCATTAACAGATTACTGCTTTATCTGCTATCGAAGGATTGTTTATTCACAAAAAGTAGTATAGATAAAACTATTACGTATATTTTTTTCATGTCACTGGTATACTCATCCATTCAAACCATACTTTTATACATACTTTTACTACCTACTACACTTTAAAGTGTGTCTCATAATCACTTTCTCTCTCACCCATCCTTCCTGTCAATCTCTTTCTACTGTGCCTATCCTGATAAAGCAGAAATGCCCTACAAACATATTTAGAAAAAAAAAAGATAATCAGTTAAATGTTGTAAAATGAACATAGAGTCAGTGGGCAATCTTAAGAACCCTACTGCTGTTACACTGTTAAAGATAGATTTATTGATTGTAACTCAATTATGAAATTTATTTCAGTGTCAAACCTAGCTCCAGTGATAAAAGACCAGATGACCCGTCCATTAAAAGGTGAGATCAAATCATTGATATTAGAATATAAATGTGAAGTTAGAGGTCTTCAGAGGCTTTATTCATGTTTTGGGTCAACATTAGACTATCCTTGTAGTTTATATTAGACGACTTCTTGTAGAGAAAACGTAATAAAGTGTATGAATGCTATGTGATTTTCCACAACATTTGCTGCAGTGTGACCAATAACATAATGGAATTTTAAATTCTTCAAAGTATTTTAATGCCTCCAGTTGTTGCTGGAAATGCACATTTCCACAAACAATGTAACACACAAATATGAACATTATTTTGTTTCTGTTTTTGGTCTCTCAGACAACTTCAATGGTAGAAGAGCTGAATAATGGATGGCAGAGTCACACAGACTGATCCATAGTCGCAATTGCCCAAGTGTTTTCAGAGCTGATCTTGAATTATATTTGGTTGTTCTTGTGTTTCTTTGTACATTATAATTGTGCTTGCAAAGCAACACACAACTGTTATTCTGCACAGTTATTCTGCAATACTTTATTGTATTATTCTTTTTCCCACTTGCTCCTACTTCCACACCTTTTAAGGTCCAAGATCCTTTTAAAGGAACACCAACCTGCATTCTTAATGTATGTTGTTGTATACAGTATAAATTAATGTTGCATTGTTGCATATTGGATTTCATTTCACAAGTAAAACATGAATATCTTGATTGCTTGTCTAATTGCTTCTTCAACCATTAGAGAATAATGTTCTATCGGGTTTTCATAACAACGTCTTGTTCGACGAATATCTTGATTGATTGATTGATTGAAAACCTTTATTGTCCCCAATGGGGAAATGTTGTTGTCAAACAGCTCAGTTAGGGCAGAAAACATTCAATACAGAAAACAGAAAAGCATTCAATAAAATACATAAAACAGTGCAGGCTCAATAAGTAAAAAGTTCCAAAAGTTCCAGCTCCAGGTCTCCCCCACCCTGCAGGGCCTGGTTGTATAGTCGGAGTGCAGCTGGAACAAAGGACTGTCCAAATCTTTTTGTACTTTGACGGGGGAGAACAAATCTGTGGCTGAACTTGCTCCTCATCCCTGCCAGCTCGCAGTACATCGGGTGGGAGGGATTGGCCAGCATGGCCGCCAGTTTTTTCCCCATCCTCTGTTCTGCCACCACCTCTAGGCTGTCCAGCCCGGTCCCCACCACAGAGCTGGCCTTCTTCACCAGTTTGTTTAGCTTCGCAGCATCCCTGGCACAGATGTTTCTACCCCAGCAGGCCACGGCGAAGAACAGAACGCTGGCAACCACCGACTGATAAAACATTTGCAGCAGCTTGTTGCAGACACCGAAAGACCTCAGCCTTCTCAGGAAAAACAGTCTGCTCTGCCCTTTCCTGAGAAGAGCCTTGGTGTTGTCAGTCCAGTCCAGTTTGTTATTAATTTGTACTCCCAGGTACCTGTAGGAGTCCACCCTCTCGACTTCCACCCCCTTGATGGTGATGGGGGCTGGGGTCCTTCTCTTCCTCCTAAAATCCACCACCAACTCCTTTGTTTTGCTGGTGTTAAGCAAAAGGTAGTTGGTGTCGCACCACTGCACGAAGCTCTCCACCAGGGCCCTGTACTCCTCATCCCTGTCGTCTGTGATGTAACCGACGATAGAGGAGTCATCCGAAAACTTCTGCAGGTGGCACTGGTCGGAGCTAAACTGGAAGTCGGAGGTATAGAGGGTGAAGAGAAAGGGTGACAGAACAGTTCCCTGGGGGGCACCGGTGTTGCACACCACCACCTCAGACTGACAGCCCTGCAGTCTCACATACTGACGCCTGTCTGTGAGGTAGTTGTGGATCCAAGCCGTCAGGGAGTCCTCCACACACATCACTGCTAGTTTGTCAGCCAGCAGTGATGGCTTGATAGTGTTAAATGCACTGGAGAAGTCGAAGAACATGGTCCTCACCATGCTCTGTGGCCTCTCCAGGTGTGTGTAGGCCCTGTGCAGCATGTAAATGATGGCATCCTCCACCCCCATGCTCTCCTGGTATGCAAACTGCCGGGGGTCCAGGAAGTCCTTCACCTGGGGCTTAAGGTGTTGCAGCACTAGCCTCTCCAGGATCTTCATGACCTGTGGTGTCAGGGCGACAGGTCTGTAGTCGTTTGGGGTTCTGGGCCGTCCCTTCTTTGGCACTGGGACTATGCAAGAGGTCTTCCAGAGCTGTGGCACCCTCCTCAATCTTAGAGATAGACTGAAGAGATGTTGGAATGTGTCCGCCAGCTCTCCAGCACACACCTTCAGAACCCTGGGGTTGATGTTGTCTGGACCTCTGGACTTGTTCACATTCACCCTGGAAAGCTGCCTTCTCACCTGCTCAGATGTTATAAAGCTGTGAGTACCGGTGTCTCCAGGTGTGAAGCATGCTCCCTGGCTCCTGGTGTTGGTAAGGGGAGGCAGTTGCTGCTGGGGTGCTGCTGGGGTGTCAGGGGGAGTGGGGGCTACTGTTGCCAGGGGTGCGGTACATTGGAGAGGGGAGGAGAGGGTCGGGGGCTGTGGGGGGTGACAGGGGGATGGGGGGGTGACAGGGTCGGGGGCTGTGACAGGGTCGGGGGCTGTGACAGGGTCGGGGGCTGTGGGGGGTGACAGGGGGATGGTTGGTCAAACCTGTTAAAGAAGCAGTTCAGGTCATCCGCCTGCTCTCGGGTCCCCTCCACCACAGTGTGTGGCTGCTTGTGGCCCGTGATCTTCTTGAAGCCCTTCCACACCTCCTTGGAGCTGTGGGCCTCTAGCCCGCCCTCCAATTTCCTCCTGTATTCCTCTTTGGCTGCTCTCAGCTCCTTCTTCACCTCCTTCTGAGTGGCCCTGGCTCCCTCAGTGTCCCCTGCCTTAAATAGCCTCCTCTTCCTTTTCAGAAGGTTCTTGATGTTCCCATTTATCCACGGCTTGTTGTTAGGAAAGCACCGTACCTTTTTAATGGGGACGATGCTCTCCTCGCAGAACTTGATATAGTCTGTGACACAGTCTAGCAGACCATCTATGTCCTCCCCGTGGACTCTCTGGAACATCCCCCAGTCGGTTGTTTCAAAACACGCCCTCAGCTCCTCCTCCACGTCTTCTGACCATTGCTGGACAGTCCTGGTGGTGATAGGCAGCCTTTTTATGATAGGGGTGTATGTTGGTTCCATCCAGACCATATTGTGATCGGATGCCCCTAGTGGCGGGAGGGCAGTGGATGTGTAGGCTCCCTTCACATTGGCATATAGTTTGTCTAGTATTTTGTTCTCCCTTGTTTTACATGTGACATACTGGGTAAAATCCGTCAATGTCTTTTCCATATTTACATGGTTGAAGTCCCCATTCACAATGATAAATGCATTTGGGTGAGCGGTCTGTATCCCCGCGATACAGGAATGGATGACGTCATTTGCGCGCGCCGGGGTCGCGCTTGGTGGAATGTAAACAGTCACAGCCACAACATGTGAAAACTCTCTCGGACAGAGATCTGGCCTCAAACCTAGCGCCAACAGTTCTATGTCTGGAGTGCAGACTTGCTCTTTGATAGTGATATGACCTGGCTTGCACCATGTCTGTGTGTGGTAAAAAGGAAACTTTGATTGAGTGCAACTTTATTAGAAGATTAGAAGATTAGAAGATTTGCAGAAGTAGGTACATGAAAGTACATATTACATACAAGGTCAACTAAAAGGATAAAAACCCAAGAAAGCCACTGGCTTATTTCAATTGGGGTCCTTGATTCTCAATTCATCGTTACATGTAAGACAGACAAAAAAAACTAGTACTATCTACAAGATAATACAGACAAATACCTATTACTATCTACAAGATAAACATACATCCATCATGGGAAGAACAATACAACAAAACATAAGGTATGTACAGCGGGTAGGACAGGTGGGGACATACACCACAGGTGGGGGCGGGGGACAAAACACAAAGTATGTACAGTGGGTAGTTCGGGTCTTTTAATCTGATTTTTGATTTAGAGGGTCCAGTTACGGATTGCAGCCTCCTGTAAATGTTTTTTGAGAGTGGTTTTGAAGGTGGGCAGTGTTTTGCACTCCTTTAAGATTATAGGAAGGGCGTTCCACATTTTTACTGCATAGTTTGCAAACGAGTTTAACCCCTTGTTTGTGGTGCAACGCGGTTGAACGTGGTTCGTGGAGCTTCCTCTGGTGTTGTATGTGTGGACGTTGTTCACTTTTTGGAAGTATGTTGACAGGTACTTGGGTGTCTTTGTGGTGTAGCGTATCTTGAAGACCAGGCCCAGTGCACGCTGCTGCACTCTGTCAACTACTCGTAGCCAATCAAGGCTCAAAAAATGAGCAGCGGTTAGATGTGTCCTAGGGTTGAGGCCTAGCAGAAGCCTAACCAGTTTATTTTGGGCTGTCTGGAGTCTTGTTTTATGGGCCTTTGTGGTTCTATAGTACCATGATGTTACGGCATAGTCGAAGTGACATTGAATGAGAGCTCCTGATAGGGTCCTCAGTGTGTTTTTACTGACAAGTGAGGATATCCTGTACAAGAATCTAGTTCTATGGTTCACTTTTTTGATTACTTTTGCTGCCATTTTATCTCCGGAAAGATTTGCCTCTAAGATGGAGCCCAGGTATGTAATATCCTCTTTTCTTGTGATATTAATGTTACCCACTTTTATTTTAAAATGTTCAGCCTTTCTGAGTTTAGATGGGGATCCGTATAGGATGGTTTCAGTTTTACCTAGGTGTATTGATAGTTTATTGTCAGCTAGCCAGATGCAGATTCTACTCAGTTCAGTGCTTAGCGCTTTTTCCACCTGCAATATGTCCCTGTCAGAGACCAGCAGAGCCGAGTCATCCGCGAACAGGAACAAATTGCAATCACATGCTGATGACATGTCATTCACATATATTAGGAACAGTAAAGGTCCCAATATGCTTCCTTGTGGAACGCCGCAGGTCACTGGGAGGGGGGGGGGACAGTGTTCCGTTCACACTAACCACCTGTTCCCTCCCCTCTAAGTAGGATTGCATCCAGCTCACCGATGTTCTATCGAACCCAATTGCTTTCAGTTTATCTAACAATATGTGGTGATCTACTGTGTCGAAGGCCTTCTGGAGGTCCAGCATGACCATGCCGCAGTACTTGCCCGAGTCCACCTCATGGTTGATGTGGTCGTTCAAATAGAGAAGGCATGTGTCAGTGGAATGGGATGTTCTGAATCCTGATTGAAATTCATACATCAGATTTTTTTCGGTAAGGTACCTATCAACCTGTTCATAAACTATTTTTTCCATAAGTTTCGAGATGGAATTAAGAATAGAAACAGGTCGGTAGTTGCCTGGGTCTAATTTGCTTCCTTTTTTATACAGTGGGGTTACCCTTGCTATTTTAAAGTCAAGGGGGACGTGTCCCTGTTTGATGGAGAGGTTTATTATGTGGGTGATGATTGGGGTAATGGAGGCAGCTGAGTCTTTTAGAAATCTGGCTGGAATATTGTCATGGCCCGTGGCCTTTTCTGAGTGTAGAGCGCCCAGCTTTTTAAACACCTCATCGTTTGACACCATGGAGAGTTTAAAATCATCTTTGCGTACACCCAGTTTATTGTAGAACGCACGGATGTGCTCTACACCATAACGCCCTGAGTGGGGTGGTAGATTGTTAACTAATTTAGTGGCTATGGTTGTAAAGAAAGTGTTTAAGCACTTAGCCACATCCAGCTTGTCTGTAAGGAGAGAATCTCCAGATTTTATGCTGATGTTTGTAGACCTGGTTTTGAGTTTTTGACTGCAACCTAGTTGGCTATTAAGTAGCTTCCAAAGGTCACGTGGTTTGTTTAAGTTTTCTTTGATTGATTGATTGATTGAATACTTTATTAGAAGGTTTGCAGAAGTAGGTACATGAAAGTACATATTACATACAAGGTCAACTAAAAGGATAAAAACCCAAGAAAGCCACTGGCTTATTTCAATTGGGGTCCTTATCTTCGATTTTGTTACCGAGGTATTCTTTCTTAGCAGATTTGGTCATGGTAATTACCTGATTGCATAGTTTGTTGCATTGTTTTTTAATTTTCTCAAAGTGGGTTTTGTGATCTTCGTTTAAGTGTTTCACTAATTTTGATTTGCATTTTTGAACTTCAGAGCATTTTAGGTCTCTGACTTTCATAGCATTTAGAATGTCCGAATTCATCCATGGTTCCGATCGGGCTTTAACCCTGGTGGTTCTCATGGGGGCTATACTGTCAATAATATTTAGGAATTTGGTTTTGAAACCTAGCCATGCCTCTTCAACCTGTGTGCATTTTAGTTCATCTAACCAGTCTTGATTCTCCAGTTTATGGTTTAAGGCCTCACTAGAATAGGATTTAAGGGATCTAGTGGTTACAGTTTTATGACCGCCAGCCTTGGGTTTATGTTTTTTACGAGTGCAAAAGATCATGTAATGATCACTTAGCCCACATACAATAACCCCACTCTTGGAGATTTTGGACTCATCCGATGTTAGAATGAGATCTATGGTGGTTTGAGTAGAAATACACACCCTAGTGGGTTTGGTAATTTGTTGACGGAGACCGTGTAATTCAGAAAACCTAGTGAAGGATTTGAAAACGGATGCTTCATTTCTGAGCATGTCCGTGTTCAAATCCCCAATAAGAATCTTTTCCACACAGTCAACGTCATCCAAGCACCCCTCAAGAATATCATAGAAATCATTCTGATCGGGAGGTCTGTAGATAGTACCAACCAGCACCGGTTTTGCTTTGTTAAAGATAATTTCAACCCAAACAGATTCTAATTTGTCACGATTCAGGTCATACCGGGTGTTAAAGATAATATCGTTGTGAATGTACATGCAGACACCACCCCCATACCTGTTCCTGTCGTTTCTGATGACTGTGTAGTTAACTATTTCAATCTCTGGGTCTTTGATTGATTCATCAAACTTGGTCTCAGAGAAGCTCAAAATGTGAACCTTGCTGTCATGGAACATTTCTCTGATTTGGTTACTTACCTGTTGTGCATTGGATGTCGTTTTGTAAATCATTTAATTAATTATATCCTCAGTAAGTCTACAATCCAAAACATAAACTGCAACTCTGACTATCAACTCCATGTTCCTAAACAGTTGTATAAACCGGGTGTGATGTGTGTGCCTCTATGAATGCCGTAAGAAATGTACTATGCAACATCGTGGGCTGAGCGCTCTATTGACTGTGCGCTGGGAATCCTTCAAAATATTCTCTACACACCTCTCTCCGAAATGACATTACAGCGACCTCTAGTGGTCATCCCCCCCTTTTTAATGTTACTGTAAGTTTTTGGTTTCTTTTGGATCAATCTATTCTAAGCAGTAAGAGCAAAATCATAATATAGGCTACAATAACAACAAAGCCATACATTCACAATGCAGGACGTGCATAAAGGAAATAAAGAAAATAAAAAAAGAGAACAGGATAGAACAAGGCACATACAGTACATACATTTACATAGTAACAACTGATATTCTGAACTTTGAGCAAACATCTCCTGTTCCATTAGAGCTATAGTAAGTAAGTAAGTAAGTAAGTAAAGCTTTATATAGCACCTTTCATACAAGAAATGCAGCTCAAAGTGATTTACAACAGGAATAAGAACATAAAGTGTCAGTCAGGACATTTGTTACATATTTGTAGCTTGTCATGAGCAACACGTTTTGTTTTTATTCTTTCTCTCACTAATCTATAACACTTTTTTTCTTTAAATGCCTATTGACTGTGTTAATTTGATCACATTTAAGTGATTATCAATCAAGCGTAATCGGTAGATGAATATATTTTTTTCTTAATTTGGACTATAGTGCATGTTAAAGCAGGTATGACGTGTTTTTGTAATATCAAAAAATAAAATACTAACTAAGATTATGATTAATTACATTTATGAAAGTATGAATTTTACCTCAAGCAACTTATAATGTATTATTTATGTTTTTGCTGACATGATATTTTGTAAACAAATGATACACAGTCTGGAAATCATGTTTTGAAAAAGTAATGCTACACTTGTGTTGTTCAGTTGCTTTGTTATTGGTTGAAATACAACTACTGTATTGAAGAATGTTGCATCTTGATTGAGCTGCTGTGGATGTATTTTAAAAATCTAGACAGTTCAGAGGGCAGCCTTCTTTTATTGCCTTCATAGCTAAAACTGGTCAAGTCACAGCAAATGTCACTAGCATATGCACAAGAGGCTGCTCAAATGATCAGATTTAACTTAAATGTATTTAATTCGACATAAACATATTGCAAGAAGAGCCCTGCCCTCAGTCACTGTACCTACCTTCATATTCACTGAAACATTTTCTTTATAACGACCTGTCCTAGCGGGTGCAGTGAGCAGCTGCTGACAATAGAAAGTCAAAAGTCAGAGAGCATATAATTATTATTAGGCCTATATAATAGTGAGACCCTGGGGGAAGAGCAAGGACTATGGGGATATTTCTATATTTTAGTTGTATTTTGTGTGTGGAAGCTTAGCAGCAGGTGTCACGCTCTCTGCTCATCTTTCTTTTATCTTTTATCACTTTTAATTTCACTTTCACTTTGCATGTGCACCTGTTGATTGGACAATTTCAATAGGAGGAGCAACCCGCCTTTTTTCAAACCTTGCACCTGCACTGCTGCACTGCAATGACACAGCAGAGCTAGAGGCCTTCCGTGTGACATGCATTATTCAAACCTATGCTATACATCTCAGATGCCATGTCTCCTGCACAATATTACCTGTTAATTCTGCTGGCACTCTTTCAAAGAGGTAAGCTCATTCAGTTTTTATTCACAATGTACTGTACCCTGCTAGTGCCAGCTACTATTTCAAATTGACTGACTATCTAAACACACATACTGGCGTTTAATTGCTGTTGTCAACCCAATGCAAGTGTCAAGGGTTTGAACCTGGGTATACCGGGTGTCACAAGACGGCTAGGCCAGTAAGCAAAAGCATTATATGCTTTTTATCAGCCTTGGGAACTAATATGCAAGTCAAGTTTTTGCGCCACTCTTTTCCCATTGACATAATATCCCAGTCTAACTCCCGGTCGAGAGGGGTTGATTCAAGGGGTTGATTAGAGTTAACTCTAGCTAGCCAGTTCGTCGTTTTTGAGAAATGTAGCAGCGTAAGATTTCTTTTGTCGGTAAGATTGTTACAGAAAATAGAATGGCATTGGACAACAGCACAGTTCTCCTTCTCAGAAGGTGTTGAGGAATGCAAAGTCTGCGACCTTTGTACAACAAGTCCTTTGTGCATGCAAGAGACCCCATAAAACTCTCTCTCTCTCTCTCTCTCTCTCTCTCTATCCTACCTCACTTACCAGTAGCCTCTCAAAGTCACAATTGAGGCATAATATAAAATGTAGATGTGTAAGTGATTTATAAATGAAAATGTGATGTGTACATCTCATTCAACTAACACATAAATACGTAATATGTAAATAAAATACATACAGTACTATTTAAATGAAAATGTTTTAAGTTGATACATAAATACATAATATGTCAATAAAAATGCAGCAATGTGTAAATTAAAATGTGTAAGTGAGGTGTCAAGTAATACATGTGCTGAATGTATGTTTAAGTTCATGTTCAGATTCTGATTCTGACCACATGTAGTCACTTACTTAATGTAGGAACTAGTTAACCCAAATGTTATTGCACTGAAGCAAGTGGTTGCCTAGTCCTACTGCCAATGTTGACAGTCATGGTTTAGCCTAAGTAATCAAAGGAAGTATTACAGGGTACTGGAGACCTGGGCTCGAAACCTGGTAAGTGACAAGAGGGTAGTTCTAAAGCACCTCTGATACATGTCTGTATCTGTGCCATTGCATTCATGCAGGGCTCCCAGACCTGGTTAGAACTCGACGGGATGTCACGGCGAACCTGGGAGATGATGTGGTCTTAACATGCGAGCTCCTGGTACATAAAGATGTGCTCCAAGTCACATGGCAGAAAATAACAACTGAGGAAATCAAGAATATGGCCACCTACACCAAGCGCTTCGGTTCGACAGTCAACTCACCTTTTCAGGGGCACATGGAGTTTAAGAAGACAGGACTACAGGACAGCTCCATCATCATCAGAAATGTGTCAAGAGGCGACGAGTCCTGCTACAGGTGTCTGTTTAACGCCTACCCAGGTGGAGCCATCCCTGGCAACACTTGCCTCAAAGTCCATGGTAAAAATCAGTTTTCACTGTAAATGAGTAGGGTTTACGATGGGTAATGTTACTTTAAGACTCCATCCATCTATTTTACAAAGCTTCATTTAAATGTTTATGATCTGATGCTCTGTGGTGTTTAATAATTGTGATTTGTGACTTATTGTTTTATAGAGCTGCATGATCCCACACTCCACATAACAAAAACAAACAACAGTCAAGCTGCTTTCATGGTGTCCTGCTCTGCCACTGGGCGACCTGCTCCTATAGTAGTCCTGAATGTCACCGAGCATCTCCCTCTGGGGAACTCCATCACGGTCATTGTCCCCCATCCCAATGGAACTGTCACTGTCACCACTGCTGGCACGATGGCAGCGTCCAGTCTATTTGACAAACACACACTGGTCAGCTGTGTGGTGTCGCTGCCCTCTTCTAATGCAACCAAAGAAGTATCCGGAGTTATTCCAACTAGTGATCCAGTTACATTGGCCGGTGAGAAAGGGTTATGATTTATATACAGTAATACATGCATCAATTCAAAGACATAATAATGTTGTCATGCTGATATTGTTTTTGTATATTTTCTACTAGTTAAATCTCCAATTTTGGTTATTGGTAAGTAATATTTGATTTACATGTTATATGTGTATTTATATGTGCTTGTGAATAAAGAAAAATTAAAAATACATATTACCGCATAGAGGCGGGACAGCAAGAAATGTAGAGAAATTTTTAGATAGAAGTGGCTGCAACTTGTAGGGAAAAGGAACGGAGAAAGAAACAAAGGGAGAAGAGGAAGGAGGCAGCTGTTGGATCACTGAAAGGAGGAATGTTTTTTTTTCTTTTTCTTAAGACTAAAATCTAATGTTCTGATCACTTGGAATTTGTTCATTAAACATGCTAATTTTATTAAATAATAATTCAATAAAACTTTGTTCAAAACGTTGCTCATTCTTCTAGTTAAAGTAGCAGACAATTTGTCCATCATTCATTATGCTTTTTGTCCCAATAGTGGCGCATTGCTGGCTACTCTGTTGAAGATGCATCTCTGTGCCATCAGCTCATATGAGGAGAACTGGAGAAGTCCATATGACATTTGGCTCAGCAGTACTGGAGCTAGCTGTGCATGCTCTAAAGCCCAGTGATCCTGTTTGCATTGGCTAATACTGTAGGCCTATAAGGAATCTGTTGAAAGGAGACTTTGCCATGTTGGCATTGCCATGACAATTGTTGGTCACATGAGAATGAATTTGACACATAATTATCAAGGCAATGCAAAAATGGCAAAATCAACTCTCTTTTTTTCAACAGATTCCTCATAGTAGCCCATGTAACATATTATGGGTTTTAAAACACAGCTAGCTCAAGTCCTACTCAGCCAGACATCAGATCCAACTTCTGCTCCCTATACAGAACTCAACCATGAATGTCATTTGGGCCAGACCAGGGCCATGACATATCTAACTGACTCATTAAATGATGATGGCTCATATCCAGCTTGGTACATTACAGCCAATTCTGGGTGGTCGCCTCGGAGGTATCTGTACCAGTCCAGACCAGCAAGACGTGGCCCATATCAGTGCCATAACAACATTGCTATGTGTTGGTGTACCTGTGTATATGTACCTTTTTCATACAGATGAGGACATGTTAACCAATTGATCCCATGGATGACAAGTATTTTCAATCAATTACTGTATATAATTCAAATGTGTTGTATTGTGTTGATGATATAGGCTACGTTTGCACACTTGATGTGAACTTGATGTTCTGGGGGAGGGGCTACTGTCAAAGGCGGCCAATCGTGTGCAGCACATGTTGCAAATCATGTGCAAGCGAATTGTACTATTGGTTAATAATTGGTTTAAATAAAATGAAAGCCGAATATGGAGTCATATCTTCAATTTAACAGCTTACTTTGTGAGGTTAATGGCAAACTGTCTGGAAATGCAGCTTCTTCAAATAGTTTGCCCACTGCTTTGTTTTTGCTACAGCAGGCTAAACATGTTTTATTCCATTGTTGTCAAATGTTTTGGCATAGCCTACCATGCACAAATGCAGTAGGAAACATCGTCATCCAGTGAATGTGTTTGGTCGTAGCATCCAGATTGATCTGAAGATGAATTACCGTAATGTCATGGACATCACGAGACAACTCCTTCTGTCATTGTTGTAATCGGGACAAATAGCCCAAATGCGAGGAGTTCTCATGACTCCATCCCGACCTGGCATTACGTTGCTCTCTCACTATGCCATCACTTCGCGTGGTGTTTCTAAAAGATGCAGAACATGTGTGGAGCAGGGTTCGAGTTATGTGGGAGCCAATGGGAGCTGAGCTCCCATAGAGATGGTCTGAGGCACTCTGAGCTCCCATGAAGGCAGTAAAATCAAAAATCTGTGGGGGTCGCTAATAATACATTACCACAACTATTATTTGATCAAAATGTCAATGTAATGAATATTATTTAATTTATTTTATAAATATTGTAAAATAAACACGTTTTCCAAGAGAACTACGCGCACCATTAATCTCCTGTGAATGACAGTATGCCATTGACTGCCTGCACTTCACCACCAAGACACCATGGGGCGCAGTAGAATATAGTGCAACAGAAAAAGGTTGATTAATCAGCTGTGCGGTAAACCGTTGGAACACACAGTGCACAGCTGATTAATCAATTAAACCAATAGAGTGAGACACCAGTTGCCTTTCAGGAAGTAGTGAGATCGTGCACCTAGCCTATTATTGAGAAGCAAACATTAATTCATTAGCTATACAGGAGTATATTATACAGTAGCTACCATGCCGCCCAAAAAAAGGCCACTGCTGCCGACCGGGTCATCAAGCCTAGAACATTTCGGGTTTTTATCAAAGAAACCTGCTATGACACCTAACGTTAGCCCTGCTGCTACTGTTACTGCTACTACTGCTGCTACTACTGAGGACTCTGCTACCAGGCCTGAACGCGCAACACCCACACACAGTTCAGATGAGGGGCAGAATGAAGAGGTAGGGGAGGCAACGCCACAGAACTGGGGAGAAGATCAGTGGAGATCCTGGAAAAAAAGAAACCCCTGGCTATTTGCAAATGAGGATGGCCTTGGATGCCTTGCCTGTAAAGAGGCAAAGACTCTTTTACTTTCAGAGAAAAAGTGGGGAGTGCATTTGGCGGATGCCTGGATCAATGGGACAGTAAGTAGCCCCGTTCAAAAGCAGTTGCGGAAAAAGATGTATATACACCGCGACAGTCATGCTCATAAACGAGCTGTTGAAATAGCAGAGCTTAAACAAAAGGAAGTGCTTCCTAAGAACGTAGCAGCACTCACTTCCATTATGTACAAGGAGACAGCAAGTTCGTTCAGGGCAGCCTATACTGTGGCTAAAGAAAGGATGCCATATACAAAACTGAATCCAATCATGAAGCTTAATGAGATGAATGGCGCGATAGTCGGCCCTACTCACCGATCTGATCATTCATGTGCACAGATTGTAGAGCACATTGCACAGGAGATGAAAAATAAATTCATTTCTAATGTCAAATCACTTAATTCGAGTATAAGCATAACAATAGATGAAAGCACAATTCATGGACGAGCGTACATGATTATTTATGTCAGATGCGATGTCACTGGAAATGGAGATGTGGACAATGTGTTTTTTGACATAGTTGAACTTGACCAGGGCACAGATGCCGAGTCCCTGTGCAATGCACTGAAAAACAGCCTTCGATCAGCGGGAATGGATGACGAATTTCTTCGGGAAAACCTAATTAGCATAGCCACAGATGGGGCGGCCGTGCTAACAGGGAGAGTGAATGGACTCATAGCTAGACTGAAACGGGACTTCCCTCGGCTGCAGGCAGTTCACTGTCTCGCGCATCGGTTAGAATTAGCGGTGAATGACTCATTGAAGGAGGTGACTGGCTGTAATCATTTAGAGTTTTTCCTCTCAAAACTCTATGCTCTTTACCACCAGTCCTCGAAAAATGCAAGGGAATTACAGGAAGCAGCTGCGGAACTGAACCTGCAGATACTGAAAATAGGGAAAGTGTTTACAATAAGATGGGTGTCCAGCAGTTTCAACACTGTCAAAGCTGTGCTGAAGGATTTTCCAGTGTTAGCACGTCACTTTAAATCAGCTAGTGAAGATGGCTCACGCTCCGGTATGGAGAAGGCCAAGTACACTGGTTTACGTAAGCATCTGACATCCACTGGATTTCTCTCTGATTTAGCAACAATGAAAGACGTGTTACGTGAACTACAAAGTCTCTCCCTGAAACTACAGAAACGCGACACATCCCTGATTGATGCAAGCCGCCACATTCACCAAACGATCGAGGTGCTCTCTGCCATGAAGGACCAGGGAGGGAAAACAGAAATGAAAGTCAAAATGGCCATAACCAGCGGTCAGTTCAAAGAGGTTGCTCTCACCGAAACGCAACGTAAAATAAACAAGTCCCAATTTTACCAGTCAATTATTGATAATCTCACCAAGCGTCTCCCTGACAGTGAGCTGGTAAGCATGTTGAAGCCTCTGGATCAGCACTTCTGGCCAAAAGAGAGGGCAGAACTTGTTCTATTTGGAGAGCGTGAGGTGGGGAAGTTTGCTAAACTTCTCGGAGAGCCTTCGAGTGATGCTGTCAGTGAGTTCAGAGACTGGAAATTACAAGACAAGGAACAGCAGGGTAAAACCTTGAAAAGACTTATAGTGGCGAGCAACACTTTTCTTCCGACCTCTGCAGAGTGTGAGAGGGGCTTTTCTGGATGCAATGACACTGACAGTCAGAACAGGAACCGGCTGCAAGCCAGGAGCCTTACCGCATTGTTGTTCGTGGACTTAAATGGGCCTCCGATCGACAAATTTGACCCTCTCCCGTTCATCCAATCTTGGATAAAGAAAGGACATCGGACGTCAGCATCATGGGTTCCAGGACCGCGACCGCAGCCTACTGAAAACAGACCACTTTGGTCTATCTTGTCTCCGTAAAGGTAAGGTGGCTTTTACTTTTTACTAACCTAGTGTACTAACCTAAACTGTCACTGTACCCAACCCTAACTATATGTTTACATGCCAACTAATTAGCTAATTCATTTCTGTCATTTAGAGCTGAGGGGAGCAACAGAGAGACGGACAACAGGACAGCAACTGAGAGACAGACAACAGGACAGTAACAGAGAGACAACGGGAGAGGAGAGCAATAGAGACAGAACTGAATGCACTGAACCTTTTTTTTTATTCTTTGCATTATTAACACTGTTGTGTTATTGTGTTATTAAAGTGTTTAAGTGTTTTATGGTAAAGCATTATGAGTGGTGTGTGTGTGCAGGGTGCTCGTGAGTTGTATATTTTGGGGAGGGGGGAGGCTTGTGTATGGGGGCGGGGGCGGGGGGTCCTCACACAAAGGACTGACCACCTTAATCCGCTACTGCCTATAGCTAATTAAAACTTGTAAGTCCCATCGCTGTGTGGGCATGATTCGCGCGTGCATGAGAACATTTCGCACTGTTATTTTGGAGACCCCCACAGAGTTCATCTTATAACTTGAACCCTGGTGTGGAGTAATAGTAATAATAAGCATGTTACCTTTTCTGTTGTATATATCAGAAAAGTAATACATACGAATGAAAATACTATTAATTTGATAGGCATTTCAAATGGGGAAGTGCAGGGGTTTTAAATGTTCCCGCCATCAACGCCTTGAGGTTATTTAAGGTCAAGGCCTTGGAACATTCCATCCTTCCAAGTTCATGGGTAAGCGGAAATAAAACTAGGCGCAGCAAACTAACAATTCTTTATTAAATAAATACATCAATTCTTTAAATGTTAGTGTCATATAAATGTAATCTGTTTTTTTTTCCTGCTGATATTTAAATCCTAATATCCTCTTCCTTCGAGCGTCGTCTCCCGCTCTGTCACTACCTTGGTTGCGTCCACCGCAAAGAGCGCGAGACTATTTCATCCCAACGACTGGTCCACAATCTGCATCTGCGCCACAAGAGAGACAGGTCCTCATCGCGACTGTCGCGCTGGTTGTGTTTTCGCTATAAATTGTAGTTCGCTTAACTTCGCTAGCTAAAGTGTATAGTTCGTTTAGGCTTTCCAAAATCTACTTAATTTGCCCAACACTGACGTCCAGACAGGACTAAGAGTCAACGATGGAGCCCGAAGTATCTGTAAGTCATGTTAGCTTTTGCACTGACGTTTTCACTTAGATGCTGTGTGTGATTGTGTTGATGTAGATCTAGTTCGCTTGGTAATAATCATCTATTAACTTGTTAATATTGTGCGTCTTTGACTTTGATTCTGGTTGGTTAGTCTTTTAGCTTGCTTAGTCTGTTTATTCTCTTGGCGCCTAGGCTCGCAGAGCTAGCAATCGGCATCGGCTTAGCTAGCTTTCCATCGGACGCTAACCCTAACCCATTGATTTATTTTATGAATATTGCGCCTTAAAATTCATTTTAAAATGATGCATTCCCCCACAGATCGAGCCCAGTGGTTAGTAGTTTAATGCATTTCAGGTTGTACTATATCAATATGGTTAAAATCAAGGCCACTGTAATATGGGGAGACTTGTATTTGAAGTGCAAAAGGTCATGAAGGTTTCGTTGCTATTGTTTTGAGAACGGGTCACTCGCAGACACAATAAAGTGCACCTTCAAAGAGCAGGTGTGCCAGGGTATCCGCGGTGTCTTGAAACGTATTACAAGTTGATAACTCAATTTTGGGAAAATCAAGACCCTTAATAAGTATTAAAAAGTCTTATCACGATTTTACGAGGTCTTGAGTTTTGTAGGTATTTTTCTGAATTAGACTCTGTCCAAAGAGTTTGAGTCCTAAAAACGTTTAGTAAAAGTTTGTGAATTAATTAGTTTTTATTAAAAAAACAAATGGTGTTGTATGACAGTGGTCTAGTCTAGACAGTGGTCTAGACTAGACCAGTCTAGACTAGACCAGTCTAGTCTAGACAGTGGTCTAGTCTATTGCGAACTAAAACGGTTAAGTTAAAGGTGTCACTGATGTGAACGGTTACAGCTCGAAGTGGCGGTGAGGTCTGGAAAAAATATTGACACGGTCTTTAAAAAGTCTTAGAAAGGTATTGAAATTAACCTCAAGATTCCTGTATATACCCTGTAAGTGAATCATGTATCTATCAGTCATCATAAGAAGAAATCTACTAGAGCCATGGCCATTAGCAGTCACAATGCTAGAAGGAAGAATCTTCTTTTTAATTAAAATGTAAAATGTATTTACAGTGGAGATAATTGATGTGGCCTAATTCTGCTTTTTCAAGTTTACTTGCACACAGACTCAGACCAGCACTCCCTCTCCTGATCCGGTGTATCTGGAGACTGGTAACACCAGTCCCTCTCACCATGCCCGCCACTCCGGCACAGTCATCCCAAATCGCATCTTTGTGGGAGGAATTGACTTCAAGGTGAATTACCTGTTTACTTGCTCACTTGATAACCTATTTGTTTACCGGGGCCAAGTTTAAGCCATGCAACCTCACTTGACCCTTTTGGGGGGATTTAAGGGAGCATCAAAGTATACAAACATAATTAATTCATGAATGTGTGTGTGTGTGTGTGTGTCTGTCTGTCTGTCTGTCTGTCTGTCGGGGTGGGGGTGGGGATGTGCATGTTCCCATTTGTGAGTAGACAAATGAGAACGAGCTGTGGCGTTTCTTTTCCCACCATGGAGATGTATTGGACGTGACGATTGTGACTGACCGTGCTGGGGTGTCAAAGGGGTGAGTTCAGATATACAGTACAGGCCAAAAGTTTGGACACACCTTCTCATTCAATGTGTTTCCTTTATTTTCATGACTATTTACATTGTAGATTCTCACTGAAGGCATCAAAACTATGAATGAACACATGTGGAATGATGTACTTAACAAAAAAAGTGTGAAATAACTCTAAATATGTCTTATATTTTAGATTCCTCAAAGTAGCCACCCTTTGCTTTTTTGTTGTTAATAAAATATATATTTTTTGTTGTTAATAAAATATATAATAATAATATTAAATATATATATATAATAACATATTATTATTAACACATATTATATTAAATATTATTATTATATATTTTATTAACAACAAAAAAGCAAAGGGTGGCTACTTTGAGGAATCTAAAATATAAGACATATTTTTCAGAGTTATTTCACACTTTATTGTTAAATACATAATTCCTATGTGTTCATTCATAGTTTTGATGCCTTCAGTGAGAATCTACAATGTACCAAATAGTCATGAAAATAAAGGAAACGCATTGAATGAGAAGGTATGTCCAAACTTTTGGCCTGTACTGTAGATTTGCAGTGGTTAGATTGCACCTAGACCCGATTTAGCTCAGATTAACCAACCATAATACATATTTACATTACAATAATGAATAAACAACATACAGTAAGTTGAAATGTCATGCACGTACAGAGGATCTTTGCCTTGTTATGTTCTTTCCATCCCATCCCATCCATCCCACAGATACGGTTTTGTCACCTTTGATACTGAAGAGGATGTCCAGAAACTCCTTCGTCGTGTAAGTATAACATTCACTCAAGTTATAGTCACATAGAGCCAACACACTGCATACAATGGATATGGAAATACACTTTCAAAAAACAGAAACAGTAAGGGGATTTACACCCCTACTTCTACTATAGATTAGACGCAGCTGATACACATGTACGTATCTGTCTCCACAGATGAGGTTACACATGTGTACATGTCAGGGCTTGACATTAAGCTTTTTCAGGTACTTGTCCTTTGGACAAGTGAATATATATTTTACTTGTCTGAGAGCTCAAGTTACTTGTCCAAATACAAAGATTTTGAAAAAGCAATATGTGTTAGTGCAAATAACAAATTTGACTACTATTGATTTGATAATTTGATCAATTAAAAACATATATTAATTAAACAATATTTTGTAATTATTAAAAATTGTTATGAAGGGGTAATCAGTGATTTCTTTTAGACTAAGATTGGCCACGTGGTCTGGGGTGGTCTAGCACCGCGGTCTACAGTACACACATATGCCCATGTCGGCATGAGTTCAAATCCGGCCCATGCCCTGCTGACATGCCCTCCCTTCTTCTCCTTACTTTCATGTCTGTCTTCATTATATCTGTCCAATCAAATGAAAAATATGAGTGGGACTGCCCCACTCAGAAAACAATTCTTAAAAAAACAAGAAGATTGGTCACAATAGGCATGAATATTTAAGAATATTTACGATAACTACAAGAGCACCTGATGTAAGAGCCTCAAGGAGAATGAGGCGCGGCATAGCTTGCAAATATTTTTTTTACTATTCAGATCGGAAGGAGGAGTTATTTCTTTGCAGATATTAATACGTATTAATTTCTTTTTTTGTTTTGACTTGTCCGTCAGAGAACTGCAGGAGGAAGTCCACTTGTCCGAACATAAAATATACTTGTCCTGGACAAGTGGACAAGCCGTAATGTCGAGCCCTGCATGTCCTGTTAGTCTACATAATAGCGTTAGTTAATGCTCTCATTAATATGTGCTGGATTCCTTCTCCCCTTGTCCCCACTAACCATCCCCCCTCAGGCTGACAGACTCAACATCAGGAACAAGAAGCTCAGCATTGGCCCAGCCATTCGCAGGCAATACATAGGAGGGCATCGTAAGTATGTGTAGTGATAACTAAAGCAGCTTAATAAAGCACCGTATAGTGGTAGAATGAACGTTGTAACGTACTTACAGTAAATGGACATGTTTAAGTTTTATTAAATATAGCATTCTGTATGTACATACTGTATTAGTATGGTGAATTATCATGTTATGTGGACAGTTAGTGTTATTTTTTCTATTGCACATAGGTTGGTGGTTGAAATCTTGTCTCCCCGCCCCCTCCCCCCTTCTACCCGCTTTACTCAGCCAATAGTTTCTCTGTGTCAAGCCCTACCCCTGGTATGACCATACCTGCTCCCTGTGGCACCACAGGATACCCCTACACGGGTTACCCCTACACTTTCCACAACGGAGTGGCCTATTTCTACTCCTCCGAGATGAGACCTCCTGCTCCTGCACACCACTGGCCTGTGAGTATGTTCCCCACTCAGCCTCAAGTGGGCGCTACTCTACAAACAGAGAGACAACCACAACCGGACTGTGGGGAGACTTGTTATTCCCAACCGGACTCTATGGGAGACTTGTCATGTTTGATATTGGAGTTGCTCCAATCGAGCCTCGAACCTGTGACCTTTGACCTGCCAACACACGTCACCGTCTGCTCAAATACCCGATGTTAACCAGCTACGCTATCGAAAAGCTAGCAATTCGACAGGGGGCATTTGAACTTGAGGAGATGTTTAAATAGAATTTTCAATAAAGTTCTGTCTGTCATTTTCTTTCATTTCAAATAATGTATAGGGATAGGCCTCCCCTGGACTTTGAATATGACTTAAGCTAAGATCTCACCTAGGGCAAATTCATTCATGTCCCAGTCAATGTCTGCAAATTCATTCATGTCCCAGTCAATGTCTGCAAATTCATTCATGTCCCAGTCATTGTCTGCAAATTCATTCATGTCCCAGTCAGTGTCTGGCTCCCCGGTAATGGTGACCCAACCACCTCAACCCATCTACCAACAACCAACCTACCATCACTACCAGGTCAGAGCAGTCTGTTTTGCACCCTCTCACCCCCCATTACAACTAGGTTCACCTATAATAGCATCGTTACCATGAGCAATAACAACAGGCAGTTGTTTATTTGTGGGATATGTTCAATGCTGTTGAGAAAGGTGATATGTGACAGCAGCTGGTGAAACTGGGAACAAGTCGGCAGCCTATTTAATGTTCAGACTTTTATTCTGAAAAATGTAAATACATTTCAGTGTTGTTGAAAATCAACGCTAGTCAACTAACACAGCTTGTTTTCTGAGCCTGCTAACAATGTAAAGTAGTATTATAGTTAACTAGGTAGTAGTCTGGATTACTCACTGAATCCATTGCATTGCAATGTTTTGGCTTGACTAGCGAGTGTGTCACTGATTTTCACAACGTACATTTTTACAGAATAAAAGTCTGAACATTTTGATCGGTTGGCGACTTGTTCCCCGTTTCACCACATGCTGTCACATATTGTGTAACTGCTCCGTACACTGCTTGATAGTGAGCTGCTCTTTTATGCCTTTGCCGTAGGCCCCCGCCCAGTGTATCCCTGGCCATCTGCAATGGAACCATCCCCAGGTAAAAGCAGAGGAGGCCCTGTTTTTGTGTCACCCCCTGGACTTTTAGGGGGGGGGGGGGCAAGGTGCATCCTTTGAAAAGGCAACTCATTGTGATTGTGTGTGTGCTTGTGCATGTGTCAGTCTCCAGCCCCCTCCAGCCCTGTGTTGCCCTGGTACATGCAGCCCTCTGAGCTTGTGTACCAGCCCCTGGAGATGCCCCCTGACGGAGGTTGTGTCCAGCCTGCCGTGCCAGTGCAAGAGACCCCCATCCCAGAGGTATTCTTAAAACCAGTGATCTAGTTCAATCAATCAATGTGATTTTGGTGTGTAATACTTTTTGTAATACTGTAATTATTATTTTTGTTGGTGTGTAATACAGTTTTTTCATAAAGTTATGTATCACCACCACCAGAAGATTCACACAATTTGCATGATACATTATATCACTCATAATCTACGTGTTGTGTCATAGCCGCAGTTCATCGACCACATGGTGCAACCGACCTACCATCAAGTGTATGCGCAAATTCCGGCGGCTATGGCGCCTATCATGCAGCAAGAACCAGTAAAGGTATAAATTAATCTTATAGTATGATACTACACGTATATGATGGATGTTGATAACTGGCCTTTTGGGATGACTTACAGTGAGTTGTGCCGAATCGTAATGCATTGTCTTTTCATGTCCCCCTCAAGGACCAGAAGTTTCATTTTATGAGACAAGGTTTCCCTCACTCCTCTGTCAGCCTGAAGCCCAGGAGTCACCACAGCCCCCACTACACCCATCTGCGTAACGAGTACATGGCTGAGAGCTCTGACTCCTCTCCCACGTCTGCCACTGATCCCCTCAAGTAGAGTTCAACCATGGTTTCAGCCATATTGTTCTTCATGTAATACTTTGTTATTATAGGGTATTTTGGGTAGATCAGTGCCAAAAAAATCTATTTTAAAGTAACACAACAAAATGTAGAAAAAGACCCGGGGGGGGGGGTGATACTTACTGAAGACACTGAGCAATACCTAGGAATTGTGTCCTATAACTGGTTGACTTTTATATGTGGTTTTCATAAAGAATGATCACTGGAAACATAACATTATCTGCATGTTTTTGTAACGAACTGGATTTCGCTGTAGGCACAACTGTTTGTTAACTCTTAATAAGATATACAAATTAAACTATAGGTAGTGAGCAAAACATCAGTGTCAAGTTAGTATAGTATGTGCTATAGACAGCTGACGTTATGAAGAAGTGGGACTAACATTCACTGTAATGGGTTGTTCTGAGATAGTAACTGTTGTGAGACTATGTTGTTCTAGCAATGTGGATCAAAATAAAAAGATGAGAAATGGAAACATACTTGACACATGGTTGTAAATATATCTGATATTTTAATAAGAAAATGAGAATGGATATCCACCAGGGACAAAAAGACAACACAATCAATAGATTGTTTTTTTGTGTTGTTTGAGAAATAGTTCATAATTTGACATGAATATAGAAATTGAATGAGACACACTCTTGCTTTGAAAACCTAAGGCAGTTCTGAATAGCTGTCATTATTATTCACATATAATGAAAACACATTACTCTCTTGAAAATAAATACAGTGAATAATAAGCTATTGTCCTGAATGCTATTGTCATAAAGCATCCCCACTCTATAGTAACAATAAGGAAAGAGACCCTTATACAGTAAGAAATGAAGATGCAGAGACTCCGGTCCAGTGAGTAGACAAGTAGACGCATACAGTGGCAGTATCGGACAGTTTTTGTTCAAGTCAACAACTCACTAATCATGTACATCCACATCTAAACCTGGTGGTGGTTCCATGGTTCTGTATTAGGTACACCTGCATAAGATGTGGCTCTACAAGACCAGAGTCGCTGACCCTGTGAAAACAACTAAGGACTGACAGGAAGCTAAGCTCGGTCGAGGTCTGATAAAGACCAATGGTACACTGTCCATCTCCCACACACATCACAACACTGTCATGTTCTCTGAAAAGCTCAAGCTAAGTAAGGATGGACTATAATTATTGAAAGCAGTCTACTTAAGCTAGCATAGGCGATTTCAGTGCCGTTTCTCTTGGGTCTAATAGGATAAAATAATGGGTGGTTTTGCTTTGTGTGCGTCTAGTGGGGAACAGCATGTGTGAATATGTCATTGTAAGTTTGGCACGGTGTAATAGTCTCAGGCCTCATTCTCTCCTTCCGCTTCATTCTGAACCTCGTCCTCCATTATGGGCACTATCAGGTTATCCTTTGACATCAGGTTGTACTTCATCACAAATCGCGTGAACCGATGACACAGGAACGTCTCGTTCTGGAGAAAGCAAGGGAATTAATTTAGCTTTTATCCATATAAAAAAAAAAGTAGGTCAACGAAACATTTTAACAACAATGATAGTGAACGTATGTAGTCACTGGCAAATCTCAGTGATGGTATATAGAGAGAGAGAGGGTAGATGGTGGAGAGATGGCAGACACGGTTTACCTCGTAATGGTCGAAGATCTGGCGATGGTGGAAGTAGGCGTGGGAGAATATCCTATAGATCCGCCGACAAACAGAACCCAACTTCGCTACAGATGATTCTTTAATACTCACCCTGCAAAAGGAACCAGCCATTTACTGAGAAAATGTCACCATTCACATACTGGAACAGCATTCTGTTTACAGCAACCATCAAATGGAGGTAAACATATCAGTCAATACAGTATGAGAGGTTGAGTATTAGTGAACTAGACGGTGAACAAGTACAGTCAATCAAAACGGATGTCAGAGTGAAGGATGTAAGTGTTCAACGTTAGTGGAAGCATACACACAACTCCTCACCTGCTGGGGAAATACTTGTTGCTGTTGAGGAGGCAGGCAGCGCCGTCCAGAGTGTGTCTGGTGTAGTCGATGGCTGGACACTGTAGGAAACAACATACATTTGAATATCAGTCTGAAATAATGAGTATAACACAGTTAGAAATGTATAACTGGCACATGAATGTTTGGGGGCTAAAGGACTAGGGAAAGGTTGTAAGGACTGAACCACTGATCTGCCTCTAATAAGCAGCCGATATCGGTAGAGAGTGGAACATACCTCTTTGGGGGTCTTGTGGGCAGCACAGAGGAAGATCCACTGCTCTGTTGCAGTCATCTGGGTGCATGTGTCTGGGTGGCATTCTCCCTATGGCGGAGCATTATGTTAGACTTGCAAATTAATTACCACTCAGACAAAAATGGGGCTATCTTCCAAGCGGCCAATCATTTAAGTTAGTGTATACCTGTAATTTCACTGCAAGTCCATTCAGCTCTAAACAGAACTGTCTGAAACAGACAACAAGAGACAACAGTTTGGGCGTTAAAATTGGCTTTCATCGTGAGAAAGAGAGGTCACAGAAGGGTGAACGACATTCCCTATATAGCAAAAACATCGTCACTGGTATTCCTTCTAATGAGTCAAAGACCACAATGAGATTTGACTTTCCCAGTACCAGTGCACATTATGTGTTTTTTGGGAAGTGTTTAATGTCAACCACTACCTGAGGTGTTCATACTTCCAGACCCCTTCGTCCTGACCTTCAGGGGGCTCCAGGATCTTGTCGATGTTTGAGCAGTCTGTCCGGATGTTCTGCTGGATGTACTGAGAAGAACAAGAGCTACATAGGCAGACATACACAAAATACCACAATAGCATTGGAATTCAACGTCAGAAACTTCCGTGGCAGAATGAAAACTTGTGCTAACTGTAGAGCTATTAAGCAAAAAACTAAGGGATAGTTTAACATTTCATTTTTTCTATTTACCCAGAGTATTTACCGCATCGATACCATGTTTATGTCTGCGTGCAGTTTGAAGGTAGTTACGGAGCCATTGCTAAATGCATAATGAATGGAAGTCTTCAGGAACAACTAGCTAGCTCCTCTCAAAAGCAGGAAAATGGACCTTCTAACCACACCCAAGCTTGGTGGTTGGCTCTGCAAAAACCTTCAAACTGCATGCAGACACATAAAACTAATGTTGCTCTCAATGTGATTTACTGAGAAACAAACAGACCACCTTTTGATCCCACTGGTATGTCCGTTATATATATGCCATTTAGCTGACGCTTTTATCCAAAGTGACTTACATGGCAGTGAGTGCATTCATCTTTTAGTATATATGGTCCCAGCGGGAATCGAACCTACAATCTAGTGTCATGCTCTACCAACTGAGCCACAGAGGACTCAGTTCTTCAGGTCCTATCTTGATACTTGTTTGTATGTCTCAGTTAATCACAGTGGGAGCCTAACAGTGTTGCAGACATTACTAATATTCAAGTGAATTTGATTAATCTCTGTTTTTGCCATTTCTTCCAGTGGCAGTGTGTGTCATTGCTTTATTCTGTGCCAGTGCAATGGCAGTGTTGGCAGCGTGGCAGCTAAAGAAGAGAGGTGTTAAGAGCAGGTAATGCTTTCTCAGAAAGCAAAGCATTACCTTGATTGTAAAACCAAGTGATTGTAATCACCACTTTTGATGTTGTTACAATTATGTTAGGATGTACAGTGATGACTATGAGATGACTTTACCAGTTGATCTCTATTTCCTATCCAGAGAAACCTCAAAGCTGGGTGACCCTGAAGTCTCAGCACCGACTCCAAAAAAGACGCCACTAATGGAAATGTAAGGCACTCACTCATCCTGTAGCAGATGGCTGGTTATGAGTCATGATCTCTCATTCTTTCTGACAAGTATACTGTATGTCAATTCTTTCAGTGTCATACCAAGCTCCAGTGATTTGATTTGATTTTTTATTTTACAGTTTGTAATTAAACTGAGCTTACAGAGCTGACAGGGCCTATAAAAAGAAGAGTTGAAAATAGATAACTAAGTGTAATTATTTTTTCCAGGCAAAGCACCCCAGGCACAGCAGGCAGACAAAGGAAGCTTCCAAAGTGAGTCTGTCCTCATTCTGTCATTAACAGATTACTGCTTTATCTGCTATCGAAGGATTGTTTATTCACAAAAAGTAGTATAGATAAAACTATTACGTATATTTTTTTCATGTCACTGGTATACTCATCCATTCAAACCATACTTTTATACATACTTTTACTACCTACTACACTTTAAAGTGTGTCTCATAATCACTTTCTCTCTCACCCATCCTTCCTGTCAATCTCTTTCTACTGTGCCTATCCTGATAAAGCAGAAATGCCCTACAAACATATTTAGAAAAAAAAAAGATAATCAGTTAAATGTTGTAAAATGAACATAGAGTCAGTGGGCAATCTTAAGAACCCTACTGCTGTTACACTGTTAAAGATAGATTTATTGATTGTAACTCAATTATAACATTTCTTTCAGTGTCAAACCTAGCTCCAGTGATAAAAGACCAGATGACCCGTCCATTAAAAGGTGAGATCAAATCATTGATATTAGAATATAAATGTGAAGTTAGAGGTCTTCAGAGGCTTTATTCATGTTTTGGGTTAACATTAGACTATCCTTGTAGTTTATATTAGATGATTTCTTGTAGACAAAACGTAATAAAGTGTATGAATGCTATGTGATTTTCCACAACATTTGCTGCAGTGTGACCAATAACACAATGGAATTTGATATTCTTCAAAGTATTTTAATGCCTCCAGTTGTTGCTGGAAATTGCACATTTCCACAAACAATCTAACACACAAATATGAACATTATTTTGTTTCTGTTTTTGGTCTCTCAGAAAACTTCAATGGTAGAAGAGCTGAATAACGGATGGCAGAGTCACACAGACTGATCCATAGTCGCAATTGCCCAAGTGTTTTCAGAGCTGATCTTGAATTATATTTGGTTGTTCTTGTGTTTCTTTGTACATTATAATTGTGCTTGCAAAGCAACACACAACTGTTATTCTGCAGTTATTCTGCAATACTTTATTGTATTATTCTTTTCCCCACTTGCTCCTACTTCCACACCTTTTAAGGTCCAAGATCCATTTAAAGGAACACCAACCTGCATTCTTAACATGCACTATAGTCCAAATTAAGAAAAAAAATATTCATCTACCGATTACGCTTGATTGATAATCACTTAAATGTGATCAAATTAACACAGTCAATACGCATTTAAAGAAAAAAGTTTTATAGATTAGTGAGAGAAAGAATAAAAACAAAACGTGTTGCTCATGACAGGCTACAAATATGTAACAAATGTCCTTTATGTTCTTATTCCTGTTGTAAAGCACTTTGAGCTGCATTTCTTGTATGAAAGGTGCTATATAAAGCTTTACTTACTTACTTACTTACTTACTATAGCTCTAATGGAACAGGAGATGTTTGCTCAAAGTTCAGAATATCAGTTGTTACTATGTAAATGTATGTATGTGCCTTGTTCTATCCTGTTCTCTTTTTTTCTTTTTCTTATTTCCTTTATGCACGTCCTGCATTGTGAATGTATGGCTTTGTTGTTATTGTAGCCTATATTATGATTTTGCTCTTACTGCTTAGAAGAAACCAAAAACGTAACATTAAAAAAGGGGAGATGACCACTAGAGGTCGCTGTAATGTCATTTCGGAGAGAGGTGTATGTGGAGAATCTTTTGAAGGATTCCCAGCGCACAGTCAATAGAGCGCTCAGCCCACGATGTTGCATAGTACATTTCTTACGGCATTCATATAGAGGCACACACATCACACCCGGTTTATACAACTGTTTAGGAACATGGAGTTGATAGTCAGATCAGAGTTGCAGTTTATGTTTTGGATTGTAGACTTACTGAGGATATAATTAATTAAATGATTTACAAAACGACATCCAATGCACAACAGGTAAGTTTCCTTTTTACCACAAGATATTCGTCGAACAAGACGTTGTTATGAAAACCCGATATAACATTATTCTCTAATGGTTGAAGAAGCAATTAGACAAGCAATCAAGTTATTCATGTTTTACTTGTGAAATGAAATCCAATATGCAACAATGCAACATTAATTTATACTGTATACAACAACATACATTAAAGCAGGTATGAAGTGTTTTTGTAATATCAAAAAATAAAATACTAACTAAGATTATGATTAATTACTCCATAATACATTTATGAAAGTATGAATTTTACCTCAAGCAACTTATAATGTATTATTCATGTTTTTGCTGACATGATATTTTGTAAACAAATGATACACAGTGTCTTGAAATCATGTTTTGAAAAAGTAATGCTACACTTATGTGTGTTGTTCAGTTGCTTTGTTATTGGTTGAAATAAAACTACTGTATTGAAGAATGTTGCATCTTGATTGAGCTGCTGTGGATGTATTTTTAAAATCTAGACAGTTCAGAGGGCAGCCTTATTGTATTGCCTTCATAGCTAAAACTGGTCAAGTCACAGCAAATGTCACTAGCATATGCACAAGAGGCTGTTCAAATTATCAGATTTAACTTAAATGTATCTAATTCGACATGAACATTATTGCAAGAAGAGCCCTGCCCTCAGTTACTGTACCTACCTTCATATTCACTGAAACATTTTCTTTATAACGACCTGTCCTAGCGGGTGCAGTGCGCAGCTGCTGACAATAGAAAGTCAAAAGTTAGGGAGCGTATCATTATTATTAGGCCTATATAATAGTGAGACCCTGGGGGAAGAGCAAGGACTATGGGGATATTTCTATATTTTAGGTGTATTTTGGGTGTGGAAGCTTAGCAGCAGGTGTCACGCTCTCTGCTCATCTTTCTTTTATCTTGTCTTTTATCACTTTTAATTTCACTTTCACTTTGCATGTGCACCTGTTGATTGGACAATTTCAGTAGGAGGAGCAACCCGCCTTTTTTCAAACCTTGCACCTTGCATTATTCAAACCTTGCATATGCTATACATCTCAGATGCCATGTCTCCTGCACAATATTACCTGTTAATTCTGCTGGCACTCTTTCAAAGAGGTAAGCTCATTCAGTTTTTATTCACAATGTACTGTACCCTGCTAGTGCCAGCTACTATTTCAAATTGACTGACTATCTAAACACACATACTGGCGTTTAATTGCTGTTGTCAACCCAATGCAAGTGTCAAGGGTTTGAACCTGGGTATACCGGGTCTCACAAGACGGCTAGGCCAGTAAGCAAAAGCATTATATGCTTTTTATCATATTATGCATTAGCCTTGGGAGCTAATATGCAAGTCAAG
This sequence comes from Nansenia antarctica, assembly GCF_963989245.1. Classification (NCBI taxonomy): domain Eukaryota; kingdom Metazoa; phylum Chordata; class Actinopteri; order Argentiniformes; family Microstomatidae; genus Nansenia; species Nansenia antarctica. The sequence goes on from NC_137690.1 coordinate 66,165,532, forward strand.
TTTTTTTGCGCCACTCTTTTCCCATTGACATAACATCCCAGTCTAACTGTAAAACGTACTGTGAGTATTACATTATACAGCTTTGTTGAATACAGTATTGTAATTGGTCGAGAGGGGTTGATTATTTTTCTATAAACGCAGTAATACTATTACTAAGTAAGTACGTAAGGCTATTACTAATAGCCTCTTCTCCGTTCCAAATCCACCCAACATTGAAACAGCTCAAAGTCCACATGACTGTCAAGTGTCAAAGTTACCGAGTCAACTCTAGCGAGACAGTTCGTCGTTTTGGAGAAATGTAGCAGCGTAAGATTTATTTTGTCGGTAATATTGTTACAGAAAATAGAATGGAATTGGACAACAGCACAGTTCTCCTTCTCAGAAGGTGTTGAGGAATGCAAAGTCTGCGACCTATGTGTCCAACAAGTCCTTTGCGCATGCAAGAGACCCCCATACCATGATGAATAAAACTAGCACATTTTCTCATCTCTCTCTCTCTCTCTCTCTGTCTCTCCCCCTCTCTCTCTCTCTCTCTCTCTCTCTCTCTCTCTCTCTCTCTCTCTCTCTCTCTCTCTCTCTCTCTCTCTCTCTCTCTCTCTGTCTCTCTTTCTCTCTCTGTCTCTCTCTCTCTCTCTCTCTGTCTCTCTCTCTTTCTCTCTGTCTGTCTCTCTGTCTCTCTCTCTCTCTCTCTCCTTCCTCACTTACCAGTAGTAGCCTCTCAAAATCACAATTGAGGCACAATATGAAATGTAAATGTGTAAGTGATTTATAAATGAAAATGTATAATACGTAAATACGTAATATGTAAATAAAATACATAGGCTACAGTCATATTTAAATTAAAATGTTTTACGTAATTTTTCAGTTTTTGGTTGAAGAAGTCATGGATATTTGAATGTTGATACCCTCCAAATCACCAATCAACTTATGAGAAAACTAGGCTCAAAGTCTTCACAGTTTTTTCACAGAGGTAATGGGTGGGAACAATAGCTGGTTAACTCCACCCCAACCACTCCCTCAAAACAACCACTCCCCTATTACACCACCTGTCATTATCTACCTGTCATCTGTCAATTGGGTTGTCAGCTAACCCTCAGGAAACAAACTTGCAGGGCTGACATGTTTAAATTGCTAAATAATAATAATAATAATAATAATAATAATAATTCAAGATTCATGATTTGTGTGCCAAAAGTGTATTACATCCCATTACAAGTACAAGAGAGTAAATTAGGCAAGATACAATTGAGCAATACGATAATAGAATGGTAAAAACTAATAATGTCCGTGCGTATGCATTTATCATTATAGTCCATAAAGCATCTAGTGGGACTTCAGTGTAGTTCCTTCCCATCCCATCTGGGCATCAAAGCTGTAATAAAAAAAGAAGGCAGTACATTTAAAATGATTGCCCTCTGTTACCAACATACCACTTTTACGAAATACTACTATGTTCATAAAATAGAATTGCTTATACAATGACAATGACAAATACCTGAAGTGCTGGTGACTCACATCAAGGTGTCATCTCTCACCTCTCACCTTGTCGTTCTGTAACACAAATTTCAGGTCAGAGGTGTGGACACACAGATTTCAATGTATGACACATCATTTTAAATCTTATAATCTACCCTTTCATAATCTGGAAAAAACAGAAAAATGATTTTCCAGATTTGCAGACTTTTTAACCAGACCCTGTCACAAATGTAAGTGAGGTGACAAGTAATAAATGTGCTGAATTTATGTTTAAGTTCATGTAGTATTTCACATAAATACATAAATACTTTTCAAAGTATTTCACTTTCAACCAGGTATCTGATTCTGACCACATGTAGTCACTTACTTAATGTAGGAACTAGTTAACCCAAATGTTGCACTGAAGCAAGTGTTTGCCTAGTGGTGATTTTAGGATTAACTGTACCCTTGTCTAAATGTAAGGGGTATCCTATGAGGGCAGTGCTAGGGGTGGTGGAAAATGTCCCTTATTTTCAAATCCCAATGTTGACAGTTATGGTTTAGCCTAAGTAATCAAAGGAAGTATTACAGGGTACTGGAGACCTGGGCTCGAAACTTGGTCAGTGACAAGAGGGTAGTTCTAAAGCACCTCTGATACATGTCTGTATCTGTGCCATTGCATTCATGCAGGGCTCCCAGACCTGGTTAGAACTCGACGGGATGTCACGGCGAACCTGGGAGATGATGTGGTCTTAACATGCGAGCTCCTGGTACATAAAGATGTGCTCCAAGTCACATGGCAGAAAATAACAACTGAGGAAATCAAGAATATGGCCACCTACACCAAGCGCTTCGGTTCGACAGTCAACTCACCTTTTCAGGGGCACATGGAGTTTAAGAAGACAGGACTACAGGACAGCTCCATCATCATCAGAAATGTGTCAAGAGGCGACGAGTCCTGCTACAGGTGTCTGTTTAACGCCTACCCAGGTGGAGCCATCCCTGGCAACACTTGCCTCAAAGTCCATGGTAAAAATCAGTTTTCACTGTAAATGAGTAGGGTTTACGATGGGTAATGTTACTTTAAGACTCCATCCATCTATTTTACAAAGCTTCATTTAAATGTTTATGATCTGATGCTCTGTGGTGTTTAATAATTGTGATTTGTGACTTATTGTTTTATAGAGCTGCATGATCCCACACTCCACATAACAAAAACAAACAACAGTCAAGCTGCTTTCATGGTGTCCTGCTCTGCCACTGGGCGACCTGCTCCTATAGTAGTCCTGAATGTCACCGAGCATCTCCCTCTGGGGAACTCCATCACGGTCATTGTCCCCCATCCCAATGGAACTGTCACTGTCACCACTGCTGGCACGATGGCAGCGTCCAGTCTATTTGACAAACACACACTGGTCAGCTGTGTGGTGTCGCTGCCCTCTTCTAATGCAACCAAAGAAGTATCCGGAGTTATTCCAACTAGTGATCCAGTTACATTGGCCGGTGAGAAAGGGTTATGATTTATATACAGTAATACATGCATCAATTCAAAGACATAATAATGTTGTCATGCTGATATTGTTTTTGTATATTTTCTACTAGTTAAATCTCCAATTTTGGTTATTGGTAAGTAATATTTGATTTACATGTTATATGTGTATTTATATGTGCTTGTGAATAAAGAAAAATTAAAAATACATATTACCGCATAGAGGCGGGACAGCAAGAAATGTAGAGAAATTTTTAGATAGAAGTGGCTGCAACTTGTAGGGAAAAGGAACGGAGAAAGAAACAAAGGGAGAAGAGGAAGGAGGCAGCTGTTGGATCACTGAAAGGAGGAATGTTTTTTTTTCTTTTTCTTAAGACTAAAATCTAATGTTCTGATCACTTGGAATTTGTTCATTAAACATGCTAATTTTATTAAATAATAATTCAATAAAACTTTGTTCAAAACGTTGCTCATTCTTCTAGTTAAAGTAGCAGACAATTTGTCCATCATTCATTATGCTTTTTGTCCCAATAGTGGCGCATTGCTGGCTACTCTGTTGAAGATGCATCTCTGTGCCATCAGCTCATATGAGGAGAACTGGAGAAGTCCATATGACATTTGGCTCAGCAGTACTGGAGCTAGCTGTGCATGCTCTAAAGCCCAGTGATCCTGTTTGCATTGGCTAATACTGTAGGCCTATAAGGAATCTGTTGAAAGGAGACTTTGCCATGTTGGCATTGCCATGACAATTGTTGGTCACATGAGAATGAATTTGACACATAATTATCAAGGCAATGCAAAAATGGCAAAATCAACTCTCTTTTTTTCAACAGATTCCTCATAGTAGCCCATGTAACATATTATGGGTTTTAAAACACAGCTAGCTCAAGTCCTACTCAGCCAGACATCAGATCCAACTTCTGCTCCCTATACAGAACTCAACCATGAATGTCATTTGGGCCAGACCAGGGCCATGACATATCTAACTGACTCATTAAATGATGATGGCTCATATCCAGCTTGGTACATTACAGCCACTTCTGGGTGGTCGCCTCGGAGGTATCTGTACCAGTCCAGACCAGCAAGACGTGGCCCATATCAGTGCCATAACAACATTGCTATGTGTTGGTGTACCTGTGTATATGTACCTTTTTCATACAGATGAGGACATGTTAACCAATTGATCCCATGGATGACAAGTATTTTCAATCAATTACTGTATATAATTCAAATGTGTTGTATTGTGTTGATGATATAGGCTACGTTTGCACACTTGATGTGAACTTGATGTTCTGGGGGAGGGGCTACTGTCAAAGGCGGCCAATCGTGTGCAGCACATGTTGCAAATCATGTGCAAGCGAATTGTACTATTGGTTAATAATTGGTTTAAATAAAATGAAAGCCGAATATGGAGTCATATCTTCAATTTAACAGCTTACTTTGTGAGGTTAATGGCAAACTGTCTGGAAATGCAGCTTCTTCAAATAGTTTGCCCACTGCTTTGTTTTTGCTACAGCAGGCTAAACATGTTTTATTCCATTGTTGTCAAATGTTTTGGCATAGCCTACCATGCACAAATGCAGTAGGAAACATCGTCATCCAGTGAATGTGTTTGGTCGTAGCATCCAGATTGATCTGAAGATGAATTACCGTAATGTCATGGACATCACGAGACAACTCCTTCTGTCATTGTTGTAATCGGGACAAATAGCCCAAATGCGAGGAGTTCTCATGACTCCATCCCGACCTGGCATTACGTTGCTCTCTCACTATGCCATCACTTCGCGTGGTGTTTCTAAAAGATGCAGAACATGTGTGGAGTAATAGTAATAATAAGCATGTTACCTTTTCTGTTGTATATATCAGAAAAGTAATACATACGAATGAAAATACTATTAATTTGATAGGCATTTCAAATGGGGAAGTGCAGGGGTTTTAAATGTTCCCGCCATCAACGCCTTGAGGTTATTTAAGGTCAAGGCCTTGGAACATTCCATCCTTCCAAGTTCATGGGTAAGCGGAAATAAAACTAGGCGCAGCAAACTAACAATTCTTTATTAAATAAATACATCAATTCTTTAAATGTTAGTGTCATATAAATGTAATCTGTTTTTTTTTTCCTGCTGATATTTAAATCCTAATATCCTCTTCCTTCGAGCGTCGTCTCCCGCTCTGTCACTACCTTGGTTGCGTCCACCGCAAAGAGCGCGAGACTATTTCATCCCAACGACTGGTCCACAATCTGCATCTGCGCCACAAGAGAGACAGGTCCTCATCGCGACTGCCGCGCTGCTTGTGTTTTCGCTATAAATTGTAGTTCGCTTAACTTCGCTAGCTAAATTGTATAGTTCGTTTAGGCTTTCCAAAATCTACTTAATTTGCCCAACACTGACGTCCAGACAGGACTAAGAGTCAACGATGGAGACCGAAGTATCTGTAAGTCATGTTAGCTTTTGCACTGACGTTTTCACTTAGATGCTGTGTGTGATTGTGTTGATGTAGATCTAGTTCGCTTGGTAATAATCATCTATTAACTTGTTAATATTGTGCGTCTTTGACTTTGATTCTGGTTGGTTAGTCTTTTAGCTTGCTTAGTCTGTTTCTTCTCTTGGCGCCTAGGCTCGCAGAGCTAGCAATCGGCATCGGCTTAGCTAGCTTTCCATCGGACGCTAACCCTAACCCATTGATTTATTTTATGAATATTGCGCCTTAAAATTCATTTTAAAATGATGCATTCCCCCACAGATCGAGCCCAGTGGTTAGTAGTTTAATGCATTTCAGGTTGTACTATATCAATATGGTTAAAATCAAGGCCACTGTAATATGGGGAGACTTGTATTTGAAGTGCAAAAGGTCATGAAGGTTTCGTTGCTATTGTTTTGAGAACGGGTCACTCGCAGACACAATAAAGTGCACCTTCAAAGAGCAGGTGTGCCAGGGTATCCGCGGTGTCTTGAAACGTATTACAAGTTGATAACTCCATTTTGGGAAAATCAAGACCCTTAATAAGTATTAAAAAGTCTTATCACGATTTTACGAGGTCTTGAGTTTTGTAGGTATTTTTCTGAATTAGACTCTGTCCAAAGAGTTTGAGTCCTAAAAACGTTTAGTAAAAGTTTGTGAATTAATTAGTTTTTATTAAAAAAACAAACGGTGTTGTATGACAGTGGTCTAGTCTAGACAGTGGTCTAGACTAGACCAGTCTAGTCTAGACAGTGGTCTAGTCTATTGCGAACTAAAACGGTTAAGTTAAAGGTGTCACTGATGTGAACGGTTACAGCTCGAAGTGGCGGTGAGGTCTGGAAAAATATTGACACAGTCTTTAAAAAGTCTTAGAAAGGTATTGAAATTAACCTCAAGATTCCTGTATATACCCTGTAAGTGAATCATGTATCTATCAGTCATCATAAGAAGAAATCTACTAGAGCCATGGCCATTAGCAGTCACAATGCTAGAAGGAAGAATCTTCTTTTTAATTAAAATGTAAAATGTATTTACAGTGGAGATAATTGATGTGGCCTAATTCTGCTTTTTCAAGTTTACTTGCACACAGACTCAGACCAGCACTCCCTCTCCTGATCCGGTGTATCTGGAGACTGGTAACACCAGTCCCTCTCACCATGCCCGCCACTCCGGCACAGTCATCCCAAATCGCATCTTTGTGGGAGGAATTGACTTCAAGGTGAATTACCTGTTTACTTGCTCACTTGATAACCTATTTGTTTACCGGGGCCAAGTTTAAGCCATGCAACCTCACTTGACCCTTTTGGGGGGATTTAAGGGAGCATCAAAGTATACAAACATAATTAATTCATGAATGTGTGTGTGTGTGTGTGTGTGTGTGTCTGTCTGTCTGTCTGTCTGTCGGGGTGGGGGTGGGGATGTGCATGTTCCCATTTGTGAGTAGACAAATGAGAACGAGCTGTGGCGTTTCTTTTCCCACCATGGAGATGTATTGGACGTGACGATTGTGACTGACCGTGCTGGGGTGTCAAAGGGGTGAGTTCAGATATACAGTACAGGCCAAAAGTTTGGACACACCTTCTCATTCAATGTGTTTCCTTTATTTTCATGACTATTTACATTGTAGATTCTCACTGAAGGCATCAAAACTATGAATGAACACATGTGGAATGATGTACTTAACAAAAAAAGTGTGAAATAACTCTAAATATGTCTTATATTTTAGATTCCTCAAAGTAGCCACCCTTTGCTTTTTTGTTGTTAATAAAATATATATTTTTTGTTGTTAATAAAATATATAATAATAATATTAAATATATATATAATAACATATTATTATTAACACATATTATATTAAATATTATTATTATATATTTTATTAACAACAAAAAAGCAAAGGGTGGCTACTTTGAGGAATCTAAAATATAAGACATATTTTTCAGAGTTATTTCACACTTTATTGTTAAATACATAATTCCTATGTGTTCATTCATAGTTTTGATGCCTTCAGTGAGAATCTACAATGTACCAAATAGTCATGAAAATAAAGGAAACGCATTGAATGAGAAGGTGTGTCCAAACTTTTGGCCTGTACTGTAGATTTGCAGTGGTTAGATTGCACCTAGACCCGATTTAGCTCAGATTAACCAACCATAATACATATTTACATTACAATAATGAATAAACAACATACAGTAAGTTGAAATGTCATGCACGTACAGAGGATCTTTGCCTTGTTATGTTCTTTCCATCCCATCCCATCCATCCCACAGATACGGTTTTGTCACCTTTGATAATGAAGAGGATGTCCAGAAACTCCTTCGTCGTGTAAGTATAACATTCACTCAAGTTATAGTCACATAGAGCCAACACACTGCATACAATGGATATGGAAATACACTTTAAAAAAACAGAAACAGTAAGGGGATTTACACCCCTACTTCTACTATAGATTAGACACAGCTGATACGTATCTGTCTCCACAGATGAGGTTACACATGTGTACATGTCAGGGCTTGACATTAAGCTTTTTCAGGTACTTGTCCTTTGGACAAGTGAATATATATTTTACTTGTCTGAGAGCTCAAGTTACTTGTCCAAATACAAAGATTTTGAAAAAGCAATATGTGTTAGTGCAAATAACAAATTTGACTACTATTGATTTGATAATTTGATCAATTAAAAACATATATTAATTAAACAATATTTTGTAATTATTAAAAATTGTTATGAAGGGGTAATCAGTGATTTCTTTTAGACTAAGATTGGCCACGTGGTCTGGGGTGGTCTAGCACCGCGGTCTACAGTACACACATATGCCCATGTCGGCATGAGTTCAAATCCGGCCCATGCCCTGCTGACATGCCCTCCCTTCTTCTCCTTACTTTCATGTCTGTCTTCATTATATCTGTCCAATAAAATGAAAAATATGAGTGGGACTGCCCCACTCAGAAAACAATTCTTAAAAAAACGATGATTGGTCACAATAGGCATGAATATTTAAGAATATTTACGATAACTACAAGAGCACCTGATGTAAGAGCCTCAAGGAGAATGAGGCGCGGCATAGCTTGCAAATATTTTTTTTACTATTCAGATCGGAAGGAGGAGTTATTTCTTTGCAGATATTAATACGTATTAATTTCTTTTTTTGTTTTGACTTGTCCGTCAGAGAACTGCAGGAGGAAGTCCACTTGTCCGAACATAAAATATACTTGTCCTGGACAAGTGGACAAGCCGTAATGTCGAGCCCTGCATGTCCTGTTAGTCTACATAATAGCGTTAGTTAATGCTCTCATTAATATGTGCTGGATTCCTTCTCCCCTTGTCCCCACTAACCATCCCCCCTCAGGCTGACAGACTCAACATCAGGAACAAGAAGCTCAGCATTGGCCCAGCCATTCGCAGGCAATACATAGGAGGGCATCGTAAGTATGTGTAGTGATAACTAAAGCAGCTTAATAAAGCACCGTATAGTGGTAGAATGAACGTTGTAACGTACTTACAGTAAATGGACATGTTTAAGTTTTATTAAATATAGCATTCTGTATGTACATACTGTATTAGTATGGTGAATTATCATGTTATGTGGACAGTTAGTGTTATTTTTTCTATTGCACATAGGTTGGTGGTTGAAATCTTGTCTCCCCGCCCCCTCCCCCCTTCTACCCGCTTTACTCAGCCAATAGTTTCTCTGTGTCAAGCCCTACCCCTGGTATGACCATACCTGCTCCCTGTGGCACCACAGGATACCCCTACACGGGTTACCCCTACACTTTCCACAACGGAGTGGCCTATTTCTACTCCTCCGAGATGAGACCTCCTGCTCCTGCACACCACTGGCCTGTGAGTATGTTCCCCACTCAGCCTCAAGTGGGCGCTACTCTACAGACAGAGAGACAACCACAACCGGACTGTCGGGAGACTTGTTATTCCCAACCGGACTCTATGGGAGACTTGTCATGTTTGATATTGGAGTCGCTCCAATCGAGCCTCGAACTTGTGACCTTTGACTTGCCAACATACGTCACCGTCTGCTCAAATACCCCATGTTAACCAGCTACGCTATCGAAAAGCTAGCAATTCGACAGGGGGCATTTGAACTTGAGGAGATGTTTAAATAGAATTTTCAATAAAGTTCTGTCTGTCATTTTCTTTCATTTCAAATAATGTATAGGGATAGGCCTCCCCTGGACTTTGAATATGACTTAAGCTAAGATCTCACCTAGGGCAAATTCATTCATGTCCCAGTCAATGTCTGCAAATTCATTCATGTCCCAGTCAATGTCTGCAAATTCATTCATGTCCCAGTCAGTGTCTGGCTCCCCGGTAATGGTGACCCAACCACCTCAACCCATCTACCAACAACCAACCTACCATCACTACCAGGTCAGAGCAGTCTGTTTTGCACCCTCTCACCCCCCATTACAACTAGGTTCACCTATAATAGCATCGTTACCATGAGCAATAACAACAGGCAGTTGTTTATTTGTGGGATATGTTCAATGCTGTTGAGAAAGGTGATATGTGACAGCAGCTGGTGAAACTGGGAACAAGTCGGCAGCCTATTTAATGTTCAGACTTTTATTCTGAAAAATGTAAATACATTTCAGTGTTGTTGAAAATCAACGCGTGTCAACTAACACAGCTTGTTTTCTGAGCCTGCTAACAATGTAAAGTAGTATTATAGTTAACTAGGTAGTAGTCTGGATTACTCACTGAATCCATTGCATTGCAATGTTTTGGCTTGACTAGCGAGTGTGTCACTGATTTTCACAACGTACATTTTTACAGAATAAAAGTCTGAACATTTTGATCGGTTGGCGACTTGTTCCCCGTTTCACCACATGCTGTCACATATTGTGTAACTGCTCCGTACACTGCTTGATAGTGAGCTGCTCTTTTATGCCTTTGCCGTAGGCCCCCGCCCAGTGTATCCCTGGCCATCTGCAATGGAACCATCCCCAGGTAAAAGCAGAGGAGGCCCTGTTTTTGTGTCACCCCCTGGACTTTTAGGGGGGGGGGGCAAGGTGCATCCTTTGAAAAAGCAACTCATTGTGATTGTGTGTGTGCTTGTGCATGTGTCAGTCTCCAGCCCCCTCCAGCCCTGTGTTGCCCTGGTACATGCAGCCCTCTGAGCTTGTGTACCAGCCCCTGGAGATGCCCCCTGACGGAGGTTGTGTCCAGCCTGCCGTGCCAGTGCAAGAGACCCCCATCCCAGAGGTATTCTTAAAACCAGTGATCTAGTTCAATCAATCAATGTGATTTTGGTGTGTAATACTTTTTGTAATACTGTAATTATTATTTTTGTTGGTGTGTAATACAGTTTTTTCATAAAGTTATGTATCACCACCACCAGAAGATTCACACAATTTGCATGATACATTATATCACTCATAATCTACGTGTTGTGTCATAGCCGCAGTTCATCGACGACATGGTGCAACCGACCTACCATCAAGTGTATGCGCAAATTCCGGCGGCTATGGCGCCTATCATGCAGCAAGAACCAGTAAAGGTATAAATTAATCTTATAGTATGATACTACACGTATATGATGGATGTTGATAACTGGCCTTTTGGGATGACTTACAGTGAGTTGTGCCGAATCGTAATGCATTGTCTTTTCATGTCCCCCTCAAGGACCAGAAGTTTCATTTTATGAGACAAGGTTTCCCTCACTCCTCTGTCAGCCTGAAGCCCAGGAGTCACCACAGCCCCCACTACACCCATCTGCGTAACGAGTACATGGCTGAGAGCTCTGACTCCTCTCCCACGTCTGCCACTGATCCCCTCAAGTAGAGTTCAACCATGGTTTCAGCCATATTGTTCTTCATGTAATACTTTGTTATTATAGGGTATTTTGGGTAGATCAGTGCCAAAAAAAATCTATTTTAAAGTAACACAACAAAATGTAGAAAAAGACCCGGGGGGGGGGGTGATACTTACTGAAGACACTGAGCAATACCTAGGAATTGTGTCCTATAACTGGTTGACTTTTATATGTGGTTTTCATAAAGAATGATCACTGGAAACATAACATTATCTGCATGTTTTTGTAACGAACTGGATTTCGCTGTAGGCACAACTGTTTGTTAACTCTTAATAAGATATACAAATTAAACTATAGGTAGTGAGCAAAACATCAGTGTCAAGTTAGTATAGTATGTGCTATAGACAGCTGACGTTATGAAGAAGTGGGACTAACATTCACTGTAATGGGTTGTTCTGAGATAGTAACTGTTGTGAGACTATGTTGTTCTAGCAATGTGGATCAAAATAAAAAGATGAGAAATGGAAACATACTTGACACATGGTTGTAAATATATCTGATATTTTAATAAGAAAATGAGAATGGATATCCACCAGGGACAAAAAGACAACACAATCAATAGATTGTTTTTTTGTGTTGTTTGAGAAATAGTTCATAATTTGACATGAATATAGAAATTGAATGAGACACACTCTTGCTTTGAAAACCTAAGGCAGTTCTGAATAGCTGTCATTATTATTCACATATAATGAAAACACATTACTCTCTTGAAAATAAATACAGTGAATAATAAGCTATTGTCCTGAATGCTATTGTCATAAAGCATCCCCACTCTATAGTAACAATAAGGAAAGAGACCCTTATACAGTAAGAAATGAAGATGCAGAGACTCCGGTCCAGTGAGTAGACAAGTAGACGCATACAGTGGCAGTATCGGACAGTTTTTGTTCAAGTCAACAACTCACTAATCATGTACATCCACATCTAAACCTGGTGGTGGTTCCATGGTTCTGTATTAGGTACACCTGCATAAGATGTGGCTCTACAAGACCAGAGTCGCTGACCCTGTGAAAACAACTAAGGACTGACAGGAAGCTAAGCTCGGTCGAGGTCTGATAAAGACCAATGGTACACTGTCCATCTCCCACACACATCACAACACTGTCATGTTCTCTGAAAAGCTCAAGCTAAGTAAGGATGGACTATAATTAATGAAAGCAGTCTACTTAAGCTAGCATAGGCGATTTCAGTGCCGTTTCTCTTGGGTCTAATAGGATCAAATAATGGGTGGTTTTGCTTTGTGTGCGTCTAGTGGGGAACAGCATGTGTGAATAATTATGTCATTGTAAGTTTGGCACGGTGTAATAGTCTCAGGCCTCATTCTCTCCTTCCGCTTCATTCTGAACCTCGTCCTCCATTATGGGCACTATCAGGTTATCCTTTGACATCAGGTTGTACTTCATCACAAATCGCGTGAACCGATGACACAGGAACGTCTCGTTCTGGAGAAAGCAAGGGAATTAATTTAGCTTTTATCCATATAAAAAAAAAAGTAGGTCAACGAAACATTTTAACAACAATGATAGTGAACGTATGTAGTCACTGGCAAATCTCAGTGATGGTATATAGAGAGAGAGAGGGTAGATGGTGGAGAGATGGCAGACACGGTTTACCTCGTAATGGTCGAAGATCTGGCGATGGTGGAAGTAGGCGTGGGAGAATATCCTATAGATCCGCCGACAAACAGAACCCAACTTCGCTACAGATGATTCTTTAATACTCACCCTGCAAAAGGAACCAGCCATTTACTGAGAAAATGTCACCATTCACATACTGGAACAGCATTCTGTTTACAGCAACCATCAAATGGAGGTAAACATATCAGTCAATACAGTATGAGAGGTTGAGTATTAGTGAACTAGACGGTGAACAAGTACAGTCAATCAAAACGGATGTCAGAGTGAAGGATGTAAGTGTTCAACGTTAGTGGAAGCATACACACAACTCCTCACCTGCTGGGGAAATACTTGTTGCTGTTGAGGAGGCAGGCAGCGCCGTCCAGAGTGTGTCTGGTGTAGTCGATGGCTGGACACTGTAGGAAACAACATACATTTGAATATCAGTCTGAAATAATGAGTATAACACAGTTAGAAATGTATAACTGGCACATGAATGTTTGGGGGCTAAAGGACCAGGGAAAGGTTGTAAGGACTGAACCACTGATCTGCCTCTAATAAGCAGCCGATATCGGTAGAGAGTGGAACATACCTCTTTGGGGGTCTTGTGGGCAGCACAGAGGAAGATCCACTGCTCTGTTGCAGTCATCTGGGTGCATGTGTCTGGGTGGCATTCTCCCTATGGCGGAGCATTATGTTAGACTTGCAAATTAATTACCACTCAGACAAAAATGGGGCTATCTTCCAAGCGGCCAATCATTTAAGTTAGTGTATACCTGTAATTTCACTGCAAGTCCATTCAGCTCTAAACAGAACTGTCTGAAACAGACAACAAGAGACAACAGTTTGGGCGTTAAAATTGGCTTTCATCGTGAGAAAGAGAGGTCACAGAAGGGTGAACGACATTCCCTATATAGCAAAAACATCGTCACTGGTATTCCTTCTAATGAGTCAAAGACCACAATGAGATTTGACTTTCCCAGTACCAGTGCACATTATGTGTTTTTTGGGAAGTGTTTAATGTCAACCACTACCTGAGGTGTTCATACTTCCAGACCCCTTCGTCCTGACCTTCAGGGGGCTCCAGGATCTTGTCGATGTTTGAGCAGTCTGTCCGGATGTTCTGCTGGATGTACTGAGAAGAACAAGAGCTACATAGGCAGACATACACAAAATACCACAATAGCATTGGAATTCAACGTCAGAAACTTCCGTGGCAGAATGAAAACTTGTGCTAACTGTAGAGCTATTAAGCAAAAAACTAAGGGATAGTTTAACATTTCATTTTTTCTATTTACCCAGAGTATTTACCGCATCGATACCATGTTTATGTCTGCGTGCAGTTTGAAGGTAGTTACGGAGCCATTGCTAAATGCATAATGAATGGAAGTCTTCAGGAACAACTAGCTAGCTCCTCTCAAAAGCAGGAAAATGGACCTTCTAACCACACCCAAGCTTGGTGGTTGGCTCTGCAAAAACCTTCAAACTGCATGCAGACACATAAAACTAATGTTGATCTCAATGTGATTTACTGAGAAACAAACAGACCACCTTTTGATCCCACTGGTATGTCCGTTATATATATGCCATTTAGCTGACGCTTTTATCCAAAGTGACTTACATGGCAGTGAGTGCATTCATCTTTTAGTATATATGGTCCCAGCGGGAATCGAACCTACAATCTAGTGTCATGCTCTACCAACTGAGCCACAGAGGACTCAGTTCTTCAGGTCCTATCTTGATACTTGTTTGTATGTCTCAGTTAATCACAGTGGGAGCCTAACAGTGTTGCAGACATTACTAATATTCAAGTGAATTTGATTAATCTCTGTTTTTGCCATTTCTTCCAGTGGCAGTGTGTGTCATTGCTTTATTCTGTGCCAGTGCAATGGCAGTGTTGGCAGCGTGGCAGCTAAAGAAGAGAGGTGTTAAGAGCAGGTAATGCTTTCTCAGAAAGCAAAGCATTACCTTGATTGTAAAACCAAGTGATTGTAATCACCACTTTTGATGTTGTTACAATTATGTTAGGATGTACAGTGATGACTATGAGATGACTTTACCAGTTGATCTCTATTTCCTATCCAGAGAAACCTCAAAGCTGGGTGACCCTGAAGTCTCAGCACCGACTCCAAAAAAGACGCCACTAATGGAAATGTAAGGCACTCACTCATCCTGTAGCAGATGGCTGGTTATGAGTCATGATCTCTCATTCTTTCTGACAAGTATACTGTATGTCAATTCTTTCAGTGTCATACCAAGCTCCAGTGATTTGATTTGATTTTTTATTTTACAGTTTGTAATTAAACTGAACTTACAGAGCTGACAGGGCCTATAAAAAGAAGAGTTGAAAATAGATAACTAAGTGTAATTATTTTTTCCAGGCAAAGCACCCCAGGCACAGCAGGCAGACAAAGGAAGCTTCCAAAGTGAGTCTGTCCTCATTCTGTCATTAACAGATTACTGCTTTATCTGCTATCGAAGGATTGTTTATTCACAAAAAGTAGTATAGATAAAACTATTACGTATATTTTTTTCATGTCACTGGTATACTCATCCATTCAAACCATACTTTTATACATACTTTTACTACCTACTACACTTTAAAGTGTGTCTCATAATCACTTTCTCTCTCACCCATCCTTCCTGTCAATCTCTTTCTACTGTGCCTATCCTGATAAAGCAGAAATGCCCTACAAACATATTTAGAAAAAAAAAAGATAATCAGTTAAATGTTGTAAAATGAACATAGAGTCAGTGGGCAATCTTAAGAACCCTACTGCTGTTACACTGTTAAAGATAGATTTATTGATTGTAACTCAATTATAACATTTCTTTCAGTGTCAAACCTAGCTCCAGTGATAAAAGACCAGATGACCCGTCCATTAAAAGGTGAGATCAAATCATTGATATTAGAATATAAATGTGAAGTTAGAGGTCTTCAGAGGCTTTATTCATGTTTTGGGTTAACATTAGACTATCCTTGTAGTTTATATTAGACGATTTCTTGTAGAGAAAACGTAATAAAGTGTATGAATGCTATGTGATTTTCCACAACATTTGCTGCAGTGTGACCAATAACACAATGGAATTTGATATTCTTCAAAGTATTTTAATGCCTCCAGTTGTTGCTGGAAATTGCACATTTCCACAAACAATCTAACACACAAATATGAACATTATTTTGTTTCTGTTTTTGGTCTCTCAGACAACTTCAATGGTAGAAGAGCTGAATAACGGATGGCAGAGTCACACAGACTGATCCATAGTCGCAATTGCCCAAGTGTTTTCAGAGCTGATCTTGAATTATATTTGGTTGTTCTTGTGTTTCTTTGTACATTATAATTGTGCTTGCAAAGCAACACACAACTGTTATTCTGCAGTTATTCTGCAATACTTTATTGTATTATTCTTTTTCCCACTTGCTCCTACTTCCACACCTTTTAAGGTCCAAGACTCTTTTAAAGGAACACCAACCTGCATTCGTAACATGCACTATAGTCCAAATTAAGAAAAAAAATATTCATCTACCGATTACGCTTGATTGATAATCACTTAAATGTGATCAAATTAACACATTCAATACGCATTTAAAGAAAAAAGTTTTATAGATTAGTGAGAGAAAGAATAAAAACAAAACGTGTTGCTCATGACAGGCTACAAATATGTAACAAATGTCCTTTATGTTCTTATTCCTGTTGTAAAGCACTTTGAGCTGCATTTCTTGTATGAAAGGTGCTATATAAAGCTTTACTTACTTACTTACTTACTTACTATAGCTCTAATGGAACAGGAGATGTTTGCTCAAAGTTCAGAATATCAGTTGTTACTATGTAAATGTATGTATGTGCCTTGTTCTATCCTGTTCTCTTTTTTTCTTTTTCTTATTTCCTTTATGCACGTCCTGCATTGTGAATGTATGGCTTTGTTGTTATTGTAGCCTATATTATGATTTTGCTCTTACTGCTTAGATTGATCCAAAAGAAACCAAAAACGTAACAT
The DNA here is from genome assembly GCF_963989245.1 of Nansenia antarctica. Lineage (NCBI taxonomy): Eukaryota > Metazoa > Chordata > Actinopteri > Argentiniformes > Microstomatidae > Nansenia > Nansenia antarctica. The sequence continues at coordinate 66,182,387 of NC_137690.1, forward strand.
TAAAAAAGGGGAGATGACCACTAGAGGTCGCTGTAATGTCATTTCGGAGAGAGGTGTATGTGGAGAATCTTTTGAAGGATTCCCAGCGCACAGTCAATAGAGCGCTCAGCCCACGATGTTGCATAGTACATTTCTTACGGCATTCATATAGAGGCAGGGTTCGAGTTATAAGCTGAACTCTGTGGGGGTCTCCAAAATAACAGTGCGAAATGTTCTCATGCACGCGCGAATCATGCCCACACAGCGATGGGACTTCAAGTTTTAATTAGCTATAGGCAGTAGCGGATTAAGGTGGTCAGTGGCCCTAGGCTACTCCTTTGTGTGAGGACCCCCCGCCCCCATACACAAGCCTCCCCCCTCCCCAAAATATACAACTCACGAGCACCCTGCACACACACACCACTCATAATGCTTTACCATAAAACACTTAAACACTTTAATAATACAATAACACAACAGTGTTAATAATGCAAAGAATAAAAAAAAGGTTCAGTGCATTCAGTTCTGTCTCTATTGCTCTCCTCTCCCGTTGTCTCTCTGTTACTGTCCTGTTGTCTGTCTCTCTGTTGCTGTCCTGTTGTCTGTCTCTCTGTTGCTGTCCTGTTGTCCGTCTCTGTTGCTCCCCTCAGCTCTAAATGAAAGAAATGAATTAGCTAATTAGTTGGCATGTAAACATATAGTTAGGGTTGGGTACAGTTTGGGTTTTATTCGATACCGGTGACAAATCGATACTTTAAAAACGGTACCGGTACAGAAACATCATCCTCATCCTCAAATCCCAACATATCCTGACGCTACAGCTGCAGGCTACTCATTTCACCACATCAACAGCCCCACATGAAACAACAGCTATAAAAGCGATAGTCACACATGTATCTCGGCCAATAATTTTGTTATTTTTGCTATACAGAAGGAGCGAAAAATACATTAGGTTAGTACACTAGGTTAGTAAAAAGTAAAAGCCACCTTACCTTTACGGAGACAAGATAGACCAAAGTGGTCTGTTTTCAGTAGGCTGAGTGGTCTGTTTTCAGTAGGCTGAGTGGTCTGTTTTCAGTAGGCTGAGTGGTCTGTTTTCAGTAGGCTGAGTGGTCTGTTTTCAGTAGGTAGCAGAGTCCTCAGTAGTAGCAGCAGTAGTAGTAGTAACAGTAGTAGCAGCAGGGCTAACGTTAGGTGTCATAGCAGGTTTCTTTGATAAAAACCCGACACTTTCTAGGCTTGATGACCCGGTCGGCAGCAGTGGCCTTTTTTTGGGCGGCATGGTAGCTACTGTATGTATATACTCCTGTATAGCTAATGAATGAATGTTTGCTTCTCAATAATAGGCTAGGTGCACGATCTCACTACTTCCTGAAAGGCAACTGGTGTCTCACTCTATTGGTTTAATTGATTAATCAGCTGTGCACTGTGTGTTCCAACGGTTTACCGCACAGCTGATTAATCAACCTTTTGCTGTTGCACAATATTCTACTGCGCCCCATGGTGTCTTGGTGGTGAAGTGCAGGCAGTCAAAGGCATACTGTCATTCACAGGAGATTAATGGTGCGCGTAGTTATTTTGAAAAACGTGTTTATTTTACAATATTTATAATATAAATTAAATAATATTCATTACATTGACATTTTGATCAAATAATAGTTGTGGTAATGTATTATTAGCGACCCCCACAGATTTGTGATTTTACTGCCTTCATGGGAGCTCAGAGAGCCTCAGACCATCTCTATGGGAGCTCAGCTCCCATTGGCTCCCACATAACTCGAACCCTGTATAGAGGCACACACATCACACCCGGTTTATACAACTGTTTAGGAACATGGAGTTGATAGTCAGATCAGAGTTGCAGTTTATGTTTTGGATTGTAGACTTACTGAGGATATAATTAATTAAATGATTTACAAAACGACATCCAATGCACAACAGGTAAGTTTCCTTTTTACCACAAGATATTCGTCGAACAAGACGTTGTTATGAAAACCCGATATAACATTATTCTCTAATGGTTGAAGAAGCAATTAGACAAGCAATCAAGTTATTCATGTTTTACTTGTGAAATGAAATCCAATATGCAACAATGCAACATTAATTTATACTGTATACAACAACATACATTAAAGCAGGTATGAAGTGTTTTTGTAATATCAAAAAATAAAATACTAACTAAGATTATGATTAATTACTCCATAATACATTTATGAAAGTATGAATTTTACCTCAAGCAACTTATAATGTATTATTCATGTTTTTGCTGACATGATATTTTGTAAACAAATGATACACAGTGTCTTGAAATCATGTTTTGAAAAAGTAATGCTACACTTATGTGTGTTGTTCAGTTGCTTTGTTATTGGTTGAAATAAAACTACTGTATTGAAGAATGTTGCATCTTGATTGAGCTGCTGTGGATGTATTTTTAAAATCTAGACAGTTCAGAGGGCAGCCTTATTGTATTGCCTTCATAGCTAAAACTGGTCAAGTCACAGCAAATGTCACTAGCATATGCACAAGAGGCTGTTCAAATTATCAGATTTAACTTAAATGTATCTAATTCGACATGAACATATTGCAAGAAGAGCCCTGCCCTCAGTTACTGTACCTACCTTCATATTCACTGAAACATTTTCTTTATAACGACCTGTCCTAGCAGGTGCAGTGCGCAGCTGCTGACAATAGAAAGTCAAAAGTCAGGGAGCGTATCATTATTATTAGGCCTATATAATAGTGAGACCCTGGGGGAAGAGCAAGGACTATGGGGATATTTCTATATTTTAGGTGTATTTTGGGTGTGGAAGCTTAGCAGCAGGTGTCACGCTCTCTGCTCATCTTTCTTTTATCTTGTCTTTTATCACTTTTAATTTCACTTTCACTTTGCATGTGCACCTGTTGATTGGACAATTTCAGTAGGAGGAGCAACCCGCCTTTTTTCAAACCTTGCACCTTGCATTATTCAAACCTTGCATATGCTATACATCTCAGATGCCATGTCTCCTGCACAATATTACCTGTTAATTCTGCTGGCACTCTTTCAAAGAGGTAAGCTCATTCCGTTTTTATTCACAATGTACTGTACCCTGCTAGTGCCAGCTACTATTTCAAATTGACTGACTATCTAAACACACATACTGGCGTTTAATTGCTGTTGTCAACCCAATGCAAGTGTCAAGGGTTTGAACCTGGGTATACCGGGTCTCACAAGACGGCTAGGCCAGTAAGCAAAAGCATTATATGCTTTTTATCATATTATGCATTAGCCTTGGGAGCTAATATGCAAGTCAAGTTTTTTTGCGCCACTCTTTTCCCATTGACATAACATCGCAGTCTAACTGTAAAACGTACTGTGAGTATTACATTATACAGCTTTGTTGAATACAGTATTGTAATTGGTCGAGAGGGGTTGATTATTTTTCTATAAACGCAGTAATACTATTACTAAGTAAGTACGTAAGGCTATTACTAATAGCCTCTTCTCCGTTCCAAATCCACCCAACATTGAAACAGCTCAAAGTCCACATGACTGTCAAGTGTCAAAGTTACCGAGTCAACTCTAGCGAGACAGTTCGTCGTTTTGGAGAAATGTAGCAGCGTAAGATTTATTTTGTCGGTAATATTGTTACAGAAAATAGAATGGAATTGGACAACAGCACAGTTCTCCTTCTCAGAAGGTGTTGAGGAATGCAAAGTCTGCGACCTATGTGTCCAACAAGTCCTTTGCGCATGCAAGAGACCCCCATACCATGAAGATTAAAACTAGCACATGTTCTCATGTCTCTCTCTCTCTCTCTCTCTCTCTCTCTCTCTCTCTCTCTCTCTCTCTCTCTCTCTCTCTCTCTCTCTCTCTCTCTCTCTCTCTCTCTCTCTCTCTCTCTCTCTCTCTCTCTCTCTCTCTCTCTCTCTCTCTCTCTCTTTCTCTCTCTGTCTCTCTCTCTCTGTCTCTCTCTGTCTCTCTCTCTCTCTCTCTCTCTCTCTCTCTCTCTCTCTCTCTCTCTCTCTCTCTCTCTCTCTCTCTCTCTCTCCTTCCTCACTTACCAGTAGTAGCCTCTCAAAATCACAATTGAGGCACAATATGAAATGTAAATGTGTAAGTGATTTATAAATGAAAATGTGATGTGTACAACATAAATACGTAATATGTAAATAAAATACATAGGCTACAGTAATATTTAAATTAAAATGTTTTACGTAATTTTTCAGTTTTTGGTTGAAGAAGTCATGGATATTTGAATGTTGATACCCTCCAAATCACCAATCACCGTTATGAGAAAACTAGGCTCAAAGTCTTCACAGTTTTTTCACAGAGGTAATGGGTGGGAACAATAGCTGGTTAACTCCACCCCAACCACTCCCTCAAAACAACCACTCCCCTATTACACCACCTGTCATTATCTACCTGTCATCTGTCAATTGGGTTGTCAGCTAACCCTCAGGAAACAAACTTGCAGGGCTGACATGTTTAAATTGCTAAATAATAATAATAATAATAATAATAATAATAATAATAATAATAATTCAAGATTCATGATTTGTGTGCCAAAAGTGTATTACATCCCATTACAAGTACAAGAGAGTAAATTAGGCAAGATACAATTGAGCAATACAATAATAGAAATACTACTATGTTCATAAAATAGAATTGCTTATACAATGACAAATACCTGAAGTGCTGGTGACTCACATCAAGGTGTCATCTCTCAGAACCTCTCACCTTGTCATTCTGTAACACACATTTCAGGTCAGAGGTGTGGACACACAGATTTCAATGTATGACACATCATTTTAAATCTTATAATCTACCCTTTCATTATCTACCTGTCATCTGTCAATTGGGTTGTCAGCTAACCCTCAGGAAACAAACTTGCAGGGCTGACATGTTTAAATTGCTAAATAATAATAATAATAATAATAATAATAATAATAATAATAATAATTCAAGATTCATGATTTGTGTGCCAAAAGTGTATTACATCCCATTACAAGTACAAGAGAGTAAATTAGGCAAGATACAATTGAGCAATACAATAATAGAAATACTACTATGTTCATAAAATAGAATTGCTTATACAATGACAAATACCTGAAGTGCTGGTGACTCACATCAAGGTGTCATCTCTCAGAACCTCTCACCTTGTCATTCTGTAACACACATTTCAGGTCAGAGGTGTGGACACACAGATTTCAATGTATGACACATCATTTTAAATCTTATAATCTACCCTTTCATAATCTGGAAAATGAAAAATGATTTTCCAGATTTGCAGACTTTTTAACCAGACCCTGTCACAAATGTAAGTGAGGTGACAAGTAATAAATGTGCTGAATTTATGTTTAAGTTCATGTAGTATTTCACATAAATACATAAATACTTTTCAAAGTATTTCACTTTCAACCAGGTATCTGATTCTGACCACATGTAGTCACTTACTTAATGTAGGAACTAGTTAACCCAAATGTTGCACTGAAGCAAGTGTTTGCCTAGTGGTGATTTTAGGATTAACTGTACCCTTGTCTAAATGTAAGGGGTATCCTATGAGGGCAGTGCTAGGGGTGGTGGAAAATGTCCCTTATTTTCAAATCCCAATGTTGACAGTTATGGTTTAGCCTAAGTAATCAAAGGAAGTATTACAGGGTACTGGAGACCTGGGCTCGAAACTTGGTCAGTGACAAGAGGGTAGTTCTAAAGCACCTCTGATACATGTCTGTATCTGTACCATTGCATTCATGCAGGGCTCCCAGACCTGGTTAGAACTCGACGAGACATCACGGCGAACCTGGGAGATGATGTGGTCTTAACATGCAAGCTCCTGGTGCATAAAGATGTGCTCCAAGTCACATGGCAGAAAATAACAACTGAGGAAATCAAGAATATGGCCACCTACACCAAGCGCTTCGGTTCGACAGTCAACTCGCCTTTTCAGGGGCACATGGAGTTTAAGAAAGCAGGACTACAGGACAGCTCCATCATCATCAGAAATGTGTCAAGAGGCGACGAGTCCTGCTACAGGTGTCTGTTTAACGCCTACCCAGGTGGAGCCATCCCTGGCAACACTTGCCTCAAAGTCCATGGTAAGAATCAGTTTTCACTGTAAATGAGTAGGGTTTACGATGGGTAATGTTACTTTAAGACTCCATCCATCTATTTTACGAAGCTTCATTTAAATGTTTATGATCTGATGCTCTGTGCTGTTTAATAATTGTGATTTGTGACTTATTGTTTTATAGAGCTGCATGATCCCACACTCAACATAACAAAAACAAACAACAGTCAAGCTGCTTTCATGGTGTCCTGCTCTGCCACTGGGCGACCTGCTCCTATAGTAGTCCTGAATGTCACCGAGCATCTCCCTCTGGGGAACTCCATCACGTTCATTGTCCCCCATCCCAATGGAACTGTCACTGTCACCACTGCTGCCACGATGGCAGCGTCCAGTCTATTTGACGAACACACACTGGTCAGCTGTGTGGTGTCGCTGTCCTCTTCTGGTGCAACCAAAGAAGTATCCGGAGTTATTCCAGCTAGTGATCCAGTCCCATTGGCCGGTGAGAAAGGGTTATGGTTTATATACAGTAATACATGCATCAATTCAAAGACATAATAATGTTGTCATGCTGATATTGTTTTTGTATATTTTCTACTAGTTCAATCTCTGGTCAGCCATGACGACCAGAACCTGTTTATTGGTAAGTAATATTTTATTTATATGTGCTTGTGAATAAAGAAAAAGGGAAAAAACATATTACCGCTTAGAGGCGAGACAGCAAGAAATGTAGAGAAATGAGTCATGTCTGCAACTAATGTGATTTACTGAGAAACAAACATACCACCTTTTGATCCCACTGGTATGTTCGTTATATATATGCCATTTAGCTGACGCTTTTATCCAAAGCGACTTACATGGCAGTGAGTGCATACATTTTTCAGTATATGTGGTCCCAGCAGGAATCGAACCTACAATCTAGCGTTGTTAGCGTCATGCTCTACCAACTGAGCCACAGAGGACTCAGTTCTTCAGGTCCTATCTTGATACTTGTTTGTATGTCTCAGTTAATCACAGTGGGTGCCTAACAGTGTTGCAGACATTACTAATATTCAAGTGAATTTGATTAATCTCTGTTTTTGGCATTTTTTCCAGTGGCAGTGTGTGTCATTGCTTTATTCTGTGCCTCTGCAATGGCACTGTTGGCAGCGTGGCAGCTAAAGAAGAGAGGTGTTAAGTGCAGGTAATGCTTTCTCAGAAAGCAAAGCATTACCTTGATTGTAAAACTGATCAAAGTATTTTGTCCACATCACCACTTTTGATGTTGTTAGGATGTTAGGATGTACAGTGATGAGTGTGAGGTGACTTTACCAGTTGATCTCTATTTCATATCCAGAGACCCTGAAGGCTCAGCACGGACTCCAAAAAAGATTAACCAAAATGAAAAGTAAGGCACTCACTCATCCTGTAGCAGATGGCTGGTTATGAGTCATGATCATTCTTTCTGACAAGTATACTATGTCAACTGTTAGAACAGACACTGTTGCTCTGTAACTCAATTATAACATTTCTTTCAGTGTCATACTAAGCTCCAGTCATTTGATTTTAGTATTTATTTTACAGTTTGTACTGAAACTGAGCTTACAGAGCTGACAGGGCCTATAAAAAGAAGAGTTGAAAATAGATAAGTAAGTGTAATGATTTTTTCCAGGGAAAGCACTCCAGCCTCAGAAGTCAGACGAATAAGCTTCTAACGTGAGTCTGTCCTCATTCTGTCATTAACAGATTACTGCTTTATCTGTTATCGAAGGATTGTTTATTCACAAAAATTAGTATGGATAAAACTAGTATGTATATTTTCTTCTGTTTTACTCATGTCACTGATATACTCAGCCATTCAAACCATACTTTTATACGTACCGTACTTGTACTACCTATTACACTTTAACATTCATAATCACTTTCTCTCTCACCCATCCTTCCTGTCAATCTCTACTGTGTCTATCCTGATAAAGCAGAAATGCCCTACAAACATATTTAGGGGAAAAAAGATAATCACTTCAATGTTGTAGAGTCAGTGGGCAATCTTTAGAACCCTACTGCTCTTACACTGTTAAAGATAGAAACACCATACCCACTCTGAATAAATACCCCTGAAAAAAGCTTTTTGATACTTTCTAAACTACTTAATCTACTACTTAATTAAATTATATTGAATTAACATGGTTTCCAACATGTATATATTGTCCACATCACCACTTTTGATGTTGTTACAATATGTTAGGATGTACAGTGATGACTGAACATTAATGATGAGAACATTAGACTATCCTTGTAGTTTATACATGTGATTTTCCACAACATTTGCTGCAGTGTGACCAATTACATAATGGAATTTGATATTCTTCAAAGTATTGTAATGCTGTAATTGCAAAATTCCACAAATAATTTAACACACAAATATGAACATTTATTTTTTCTGTTTTTGGTCTCTCAGAAAACTTCAAATGGACTCCAAAAACTAGAGCTGAATAACTCTGATGGCAGAGTCACACAGACTGATCCATTTTGCCCAAGTGTTGGACAATAAGGCCTTTCGGACCTGAACTTGAATTGTATTTGGTTGTTCTTGTGTTTCTTTGTACATTATAATTGTGCTTGCAAAGCAACACACAACTGTTTTTCTGCAGTTATTCTGCAATACTTTATTGTATTATTATTTTTTCCCACTTGCTCCTACTTCCACACCTTTTATGGTCCAAGATCCTTTTAAGGAACACCAACCCGCATTCTTAACATGCACTATAGTCCAAATTAAGAACAATTTGGATTACGCTTGATTGATAATCACTTAAATGTGCTAAAATGAACATAGTCAATAGGCATTTAAAGTTTTATAGATTAGTGAGAGAAAAAAATAAAACAAAATGTGTTGCTCATGACAGGCTGCAAATATGTAACAAATGTCCAGACTAATAACTAATGGAACAGGAGATGTTTGCTCAAAGTTTAGAATATCAGTTGTTACTATGTAAATGTATGTGCCTTGTTCTATTCCTGTTCTCTTTTTTTCTTTTCTTTATTTCTATTTCCTTCATGCACGTCCTGCATTGTGAATGTATGGCTTTGTTGTTATTGTAGCCTATTTTATGATTTTGTTGTTACTGCTGAGATTGATCCAAAAAACTAAACATTAAAAAAGGGGGAAAGGACCACTAGAGGTCGCTGTAATGTCATTTCGGAGAGAGGTGTGTAGAGAATCTTTTGAAGGATTCCCAGCGCACAGTCAATAGAGAGCTCAGCCCACGATGTTGCATAGTACATTTCTTACGGCATTCATATTATAGAGGCACACACATCACACCCGGTTTATACAACTGTTTAGGAACATGGAGTTGATAGTCAGAGTTGCAGATGATATTTTGGATTGTAGACTTACTGAGGATATAATTAATTAAATGATTTACAAAACTACATCCAATGCACAACAGGTAAGTTTCCTTTTTACCACAAGATATTCGTCGAACAAGACGTTGTTATGAAAACCCGATAGAACATTATTCTCTAATGGTTGAAGAAGCAATTAGACAAGCAATCAAGATATTCATGTTTTACTTGTGAAATGAAATCCAATATGCAACAATGGAACATTCATTTATACTGTATACAACAACATACAATAAAGCAGGTATGAAGTGTTTTTGTAATTTCACAAAATAAAATACTAACTAAGATTATGATTAATAACTCCATAATACATTTATGAAATTATGAATTTTACCTCAAGCAACTTATAATGTATTATTTATGTTTTTGCTGACATGATATTTTGTAAACAAATGATACACAGTCTTGAAATCATGTTTTGAAAAAGTAATGCTACACTTGTGTTGTTCAGTTGCTTTGTTATTGGTTGAAATAAAACTATACTGTATTGAAGAAGGTTGCATCTTGATTGAGCTGCTGTGGATGTATTTTTAAAATCTAGACAGTTCAGAGGGCAGCCTTCTTTTATTGCCTTCATAGCTAAAACTGGTCAAGTCACAGCAAATGTCACTAGCATATGCACAAGAGGCTGTTCAAATTATCAGATTTAACTTAAATGTATCTAATTCGACATAAACATATTGCAAGAAGAGCCTTGCCCTCAGTTACTGTACCTACCTTCATATTCACTGAAACATTTTCTTTATAACGACCTGTCCTAGCGGGTGCAGTGAGCAGCTGCTGACAATAGAAAGTCAAAAGTCAGAGAGCGTATCATTATTATTAGGCCTATATAATAGTGAGACCCTGGGGGAAGAGCAAGGACTATGGGGATATTTCTATATTTTAGTTGTATTTTGGGTGTGGAAGCTTAGCAGCAGGTGTCACGCTCTCTGCTCATCTTTCTTTTATCTTGTCTTTTATCACTTTTAATTTCACTTTCACTTTGCATGTGCACCTGTTGATTGGACAATTTCAGTAGGAGGAGCAACCCGCCTTTTTTCAAACCTTGCACCTTGCATTATTCAAACCTTGCATTTGCTATACATCTCAGATGCCATGTCTCCTGCACAATATTACCTGTTAATTCTGCTGGCACTCTTTCAAAGAGGTAAGCTCATTCAGTTTTTATTCACAATGTACTGTACACTGCTAGTGCCAGCTACTATTTCAAATTGACTGACTATCTAAACACACATTCTGGCGTTTAATTGCTGTTGTCAACCCAATGCAAGTGTCAAGGGTTTGAACCTGGGTATACCGGGTGTCACAAGACGGCTAGGCCAGTAAGCAAAAGCATTATATGCTTTTTATCAGCCTTGGGAACTAATATGCAAGTCAAGGTTTTGCGCCACTCTTTTCCCATTGACATAATATCCCAGTCTAACTCCCGGTCGAGAGGGGTTGATTCAAGGGGTTGATTAGAGTTAACTCTAGCTAGCCAGTTCATCGTTTTTGAGAAATGTAGCAGCGTAAGATTTCTTTTGTCAGTAAGATTGTTACATAAAAATAGAATGGCATTGAACAACAGCACAGTTCTCCTTCTCAGAAGGTGTTGAGGAATGCAAAGTCTGCGACCTTTGTACAACAAGTCCTTTGTGCATGCAAGAGACACCATAAAACTCTCTCTCTCTCTATCCTACCTCACTTACCAGTAGCCTCTCAAAGTCACAATTGAGGCATAATATAAAATGTAAATGTGTAAGTGATTTATAAATGAAAATGTGATGTGTACATCTCATTCAACTAACACATAAATACGTAATATGTAAATAAAATACATACAGTAATATTTAAATGAAAATGGTTTAAGTCGATACATACATACATACATAATATGTCAATAAAAATGCAGCAATGTGTAAATTAAAATGTGTAAGTGAGGTGTCAAGTAATACATGTGCTGAATTTATGTTTAAGTTCATGTTCAGATTCTGATTCTGACCACATGTAGTCACTTACTTAATGTAGGAACTAGTTAACCCAAATGTTATTGCACTGAAGCAAGTGGTTGCCTAGTGCTACTGCCAATGTTGACAGTCATGGTTTAGCCTAAGTAATCAAAGGAAGTATTACAGGGTACTGGAAACCTGGGCTCAAAACCTGGTAAGTGACAAGAGGGTAGTTCTAAAGCACCTCTGATACATGTCTGTATCTGTGCCATTGCATTCATGCAGGGCTCCCAGACCTGGTTAGAACTCGACGAGACGTCATGGCGAACCTGGGAGATGATGTGGTCTTAACATGCAAGCTCCTGGTACATAAAGATGTGCTCCAAGTCACATGGCAGAAAATAACAACTGAGGAAATCAAGAATATGGCCACCTACACCAAGCGCTTCGGTTCGACAGTCAACTCACCTTTTCAGGAGCACATGGAGTTTAAGAAAGCAGGACTACAGGACAGCTCCATCATCATCAGAAATGTGTCAAGAGGCGACGAATCCTGCTACAGGTGTCTGTTTAACGCCTACCCAGGTGGAGCCATCCCTGGCAACACTTGCCTCAACGTCCATGGTAAAAAAATCAGTTTTCACTGTAAATGAGTAGGGTTTACGATGGGTACTGTTGCTTTAAGACTCCATCCATCTATTTTACAAAGCTTCATTTAAATGTTTATGATCTTATGCTCTGTGGTGTTTAATAATTGTGATTTGTGACTTATTGTTTTATAGAGCTGCATGATCCCACACTCAACATAACAAAAACAAACAACAGTCAAGCTGCTTTCATGGTGTCCTGCTCTGCCACTGGGCGACCTGCTCCTATAGTAGTCCTGAATGTCACCGAGCATCTCCCTCTGGGGAACTCCATCACGTTCATTGTCCCCCATCCCAATGGAACTGTCACTGTCACCACTGCTGCCACGATGGCAGCGTCCAGTCTATTTGACAAACACACACTGGTCAGCTGTGTGGTGTCGCTGTCCTCTTCTGGTGCAACCAAAGAAGTATCCAGAGTTATTCCAACTAGTGATCCAGTCCCATTGGCCGGTGAGAAAGGGTTATGGTTTATATACAGTAATACATGCATCAATTCAAAGACATAATAATGTTGTCATGCTGATATTGTTTTTGTATATTTTCTACTAGTTAAATCTCCAATTTTGGTTATTGGTAAGTAATATTTGATTTACATGTTATATGTGTATTTATATGTGCTTGTGAATAAAGAAAAATTAAAAATACATATTACCGCATAGGTAACACGGGACAGCAAGAAATGTAGAGAAATGTGTAATGTCTGCAACTAATGTTGCTCTCAATGTGTTTTACTGAGAAACAAACAGACCACCTTTTGATCCCACTGGTATGTTCGTTATATATATATATATATATATATATATATATATATATATATATATATATATATATATGCCATTTAGCTGACACTTTTATCCAAAGAGACTTACATGGCAGTGAGTGCATATATTTGTCAGTATATATGCTCCCAGCGGGAATCAAACCTACAATCGTCATGCTCTACCAACTGAGCCACAGAGGACTCAGTTCTTCAGGTCCTATCTTGATACTTGTTTGTATGTCTCAGTTAATCACAGTGTGAGCCTAACAGTGTTGCAGACATTACTAATATTCATGTGAATTTGATTAATCTCTGTTTTTGCCATTTCTTCCAGTGGCAGTGTGTCTCGTTGCTTTATTCTCTGCAATGGCACTGTTGGCAGCGTGGCAGCTAAAGAAGAGATGTGTTAAGTGCAGGTATTGCTTTCTCAGAAAGCAAAGCATTACCTTGATTGTAAAACTGAACTGAAGTATTTTGTCCACATTTTTGATGTTGTTACAATATGTTAGGATGTACAGTTGATCTCTATTTTATATCCAGAGACATCTCAGCACTGGATGACCCTGAAGGCTCAGCACGGACTCCAAAAAAGATAATGGAATTATTTAATGCAGTAATTAAAATGTAAAGCATTCACTCATCCTGTAGCAGATGGCTGATTATGAGTCATGATCATTCTTTCTGACAAGTATACTGTATGTCAACTGTTAGAACAGACACTTTTGCACTGTAACTCAATTATAACGTTTATTTCAGTGTCATACCAAGCTTCAGTGATTTGATTTGATTTTTTTTTTACAGTTTGTAATTAAAGATCTAATCTTACAGAGCTGACAGGGCCTATAAAAAGAAGAGTTGAAAATAGATAAGAACTAAGCGTAATTATTTTTTCCAGGGAAAGGACCCCAGGCTCAGCAGTCAGACAACTGATGCTTCCAAAGTAAGTCTGTCCTCATTCTGTCATTAACAGATTACTGCTTTATCTGTTATCAAAGGATTGTTTATTCACAAAAACTAGTATGTATATATTTTTTCTGTTTTACTCATGTCACTGATATACTCATCCATTCAAACCATACTTTTATACGTACGTGTACTACTACCTATTAGACTTTATAATTCTTAATCACTTTCTCTCTCATCCATCCTTCCTGTCAATCTCTACTGTGTCTAGCCCGATAAAGCAGAAATGCCCTACAAACATGTTTAAAAAAAGAAAAAATAGATAATCACTTAAATGTTGTAAAATGAACATAGAGTCAGTGGGCAATCTTCAGAACCCTACTGCTCTTACACTGTTGAAGATAGAAACACCATACCCACTAAATACCCCTGAAAAAAGCTTTTTGATACTTTTTTTATACTTCATCTAAATTATATTGTATTATTGTAACCATATTATTGTAACCATATATTATATGGTTTCCAACAAGTACATTGTCCACATCACCACGTTTGATGCTGTTACAATACGTTGGGATGTACAGTGATGACTGTGAGGTGACTTTACCAGTTGATCTCTATCTCATATCCAGAGACATCTCAGCACTGGGTGACCCTGAAGGCTCAGCACGGACTCCGGAAAAGATGTCACTAATGGACAAGTAAGTCCTGTAGCATATGGCTGGTTATGAGTCATGATGCCTCTCATTCTTTCTGACAAATACTATAATACTATTATGCCAACTGTTAGAACAGACACTGTTGCGCTGTAACTCAATTATAACATTTCTTTCAGTGTCATACCAAGCTCCAGTGATTTGATTTGAGTTTTTTTTTTACAGTTTGTAATTAAACTGAGCTTACAGAGCTGACAGGGCCTATAAAAAGAAGAGTTGAAAATAGATAAGTAAGTGTAATGATTTTTTCCAGGGAAAGCACCCCAGGCTCAGAAGTCAGACGAAGGAAGCTTCTAAAGTAAGTCTGTCCTCATTCTGTCATTAACAGATTACTGCTTTATCTGTTAACGAAGGATTGTTTATTCACAAAAACTAGTATAGATAAAACTAGTATGTATATATTTTTCTGTTTTACTCATGTCACTGATATACTCAACCAATAAAACAATACTTTTATATGTACGTGTACTACCTATTACACTTTAACATTGATAATCACTTTCTCTCTCACCCATCCTTCCCGTTCAGTTCTCTACTGTTTCTATCGCAATAAAGCAGAAATGCCCTACAAACATATTTATTAAGAAAAAGAAGGAAAAAAATACAAATAAGGCACTCACTCATTATGTAGCAGATGGCGGGTTATGAATCATGATCTCTCTCATTCCTTCTGACAAGTATACTATATGTCAACTGTTATAACGGACACTGTTGCGCTGTTACTCAATTCTAACATTTGCATTTCTTTCATGTATTTTCTTTGTCATACCAAGCTCCAGTCAGGAAACCATGTATTTATTTTTACAGTTTGTACATTCAAACTATACGTTGATACATACCTGTATACGTAAGCATACAATTATATTTGTTTCATACAGAAACTCCCCTGAAAGACCAGATGACCTGTCCTGTAAAAGGTGAGATCAAATTATTGATATTAGAATATAAAGGTGAAGTTAGAGGTCTTCTGAGGCTTTATTCATGTTTTGGGTCAACATTAACTATCCTTGTAGTTTATATTAGATTATTGCTTGTAGAGAAAACCACTGCCCGATAAAGCAGAAATGCCCTACAAATATGTTTAAAAAAAGAAAAAATAGATAATCACTTAAATGTTGTAAAATGAACATAGAGTCAGTGGGCAAGCTTCAGAACCCTACTGCTCTTACACTGTTAAAGATAGAAACACCATACCCACTCTGAATAAATGCCCCTGAAAAAATGTTGCTGTTACAATATGTTAGGATGTACAGTGATGACTGTGAGGTGACTTTACCAGTTGATCTCTATTTCATATCCAGAGACTCAGAACTGGGTGACTCTGAAGACTCAGCACGGACTCCGGAAAAAATGTCACTACTGGACAAGTAAGTCCTGTAGCATATGGCTGGTTATGAGTCATGATGTCTCTCATTCTTTCTGACAAATATACTATATGTCAACTGTTAGAACAGACACTGTTGCGCTGTAACTCAATTATAACATTTCTTTCAGTGTCATACCAAGCTCCAGTCATTTGATTTGAGTTTTTATTTTACAGTTTGTAATTAAACTGAGATTACAGAGCTGACAGGGCCTATAAAAAGAAGAGTTGAAAATAGATAAGAAATAAGTGTAATTCTTTTTTCCAGGGAAAGCAGATGCTTTATCTCGGATTGTTTATTCACAGAAACTACTAGATAAAACTAGAACGTATTTATTTCAGTTTTACTCATGTCACTGATATACTCATCCATTCAAACCATACTTTAACATTGATAATCTCTGTCTCTCTCACCCATCCTTCCTGTCAGTTCTCTACTGTTTCTATCGCAATAAAGCAGAAATGCCCTACAAACATATTTATTAAGAAAAAGAAAAAAATATACAAATAAGGCACTCACTCATTATGTAGCAGATGGCTGGTTATGAATCATGATCTCTCTCATTCCTTCTGACAAGTATACTATATGTCAACTGTTATAACGGACACTGTTGCGCTGTTACTCAATTCTAACATTTGCATTTCTTTCTTGTATTTTCTTTGTCATACCAAGCTCCAGTCAGGAAACCATGTATTTATTTTACAGTTTGCACATTCAAACTATACGTTGATACATACCTGTATACGTAAGCGTACAATCATATTAATTTCATACAGAAACTCCCCTGAAAGACCAGATGACCTGTCCTGTAAAAGGTGAGATCAAATTATTGATATTAGAATATAAAGGTGAAGTTAGAGGTCTTCAGAGGCTTTATTCATGTTTTGGGTCAACATTAACTATCCTTGTAGTTTATATTAGATTATTGCTTGTAGAGAAAACCACAGCTCGATAAAGCAGAAATGCCCTACAAACATGTTCAAAAAAAGAAAAAATAGATAATCACTTAAATGTTGTAAAATGAACATAGAGTCAGTGGGCAATCTTCAGAACCCTACTGCTCTTACACTGTTAAAGATAGAAACACCATACCCACTCTGAATAAATACCCCTGAAAAAAGCTTTTTGATACTTAATCTAAATTATATTGAATTAACATGGTTTCCAACAAGTACATTGTCCACATCACCACTTTTGATGCTGTTACTATATGTTAGGATGTACAGTGATGACTGTGAGGTGACTTTACCAGTTGATCTCTATTTCATATCCAGAGACATCTCAGCACTGGGTGACCCTGAAGACTCAGCACGGACTCTGGAAAAGATGTTACTATTGGACAAGTAAGTCCTGTAGCATATGGCTGGTTATGAGTCATGATGTCTCTCATTCTTTCTGACAAATATACTATATGCCAACTGTTAGAACAGACACTGTTGCGCTGTAACTCAATTATAACATTTCTTTCAGTGTCATACCAAGCTCCAGTCATTTGATTTGAGTTTTTATTTTACAGTTTGTAATTAAACTGAACTTACAGAGCTGACAGGGCCTATAAAAAGAAGAGTTGAAAATAGATAAGAAATAAGTGTAATTCTTTTTTCCAGGGAAAGCAGATGCTTTATCTCGGATTGTTTATTCACAGAAACTACTAGATAAAACTAGAACGTATTTATTTCAGTTTTACTCATGTCACTGATATACTCATCCATTCAAACCATACTTTAACATTGATAATCTCTGTCTCTCTCACCCATCCTTCCTGTCAGTTCTCTACTGTTTCTATCCCAATAAAGCAGAAATGCCTTACAAACATATTTATTAAGATTATTTTATTTTTAAAAGACATGTAAGGCACTCACTCATTATGTAGTAGATGGCTGGTTATGAATCTCTCTCATTCCTTCTGACAAGTATACTACTGTATATGTCAACTGTTATAACGGACACTGTCCATTACTCAATTCTAACATTTGTATTTCTTTCATGTATTTTCTTTGTCATACCAAGCTCCAGTCAGGAAACCATCTATTTATTTTACAGTTTGTACATTCAAACTATACGTTGATACATACCTGTATACGTAAGCGTACAATTATATTTGTTTCATACAGAAACTCCCCTGAAAGACCAGATGACCTGTCCTGTAAAAGGTGAGATCAAATTATTGATATTAGAATATAAAGGTGAAGTTTGAGGTCTTCAGAGGCTTTATTCATGTTTTAGGTCAACATTAACTATCCTTGTAGTTTATATTAGATTATTGCTTGTAGAGAAAACTACAGCCCGATAAAGCAGAAATGCCCTACAAACATGTTTTAAAAAAAGAAAAAATAGACAATCACTTAAATGTTGTAAAATGAACATAGAGTCAGTGGGCAACTTTCAGAACCCTACTGCTCTTACACTGTTGAAGATAGAAACACCATACCCACTCTGAATAAATACCCCTGAAAAAAGCTTTTTGATACTTAATCTAAATTATATTTAGATTTGGTTTCCAACAAGTACATTGTCCACATCACCACTTTTGATGCTGTTACAATATGTTAGGATGTACAGTGATGACTGTGAGGTGACTTTACCAGTTGATCTCTATTTCATATCCAGAGACTCAGAACTGGGTGACCCTGAAGACTCAGCACGGACTCCGGAAAAAATGACACTATTGGACAAGTAAGTCCTGTAGCATATGGCTGGTTATGAGTCATGATGTCTCTTATTCTTTCTGACAAATATACTATATGTCAACTGTTTGAACAGACACTAAAATCACTTTCTCTCTCACCCATCCTTTCTGTCAATCTCTACTGTGTCTATCCCGATAAAGCAGAAATGCCCTACAAACATATTTAGGGAAAAAAAGATAATTACTTAAATGTTGTAAAATGAACATCTTTAGAACCCTACTGCTCTTACACTGTTAAAGGTAGAAACACCATAACCACTCTGAATAAATACCCCTGAAAAAAGCTTTTTGATACTTTCTAAACTACTTAATCTACTACTTAATTAAATCATATTGAATTAACATGGTTTCCAACAAGTATATTGTCTACATCACACTTTTGATGCTGTTACAATATGTTAGGATGTACAGTGATGACTGAGGTGACTTTACCAGTTGATCTCTATCTCATATCCAGAGACATCTCAGCACTGGGTGACCCTGAAGACTCCGAAGCAGACTCTGCAGCAGAGATTCAACCAATCGACAAGTAAGTCCTGTAGCAGATAGCTGGTTGTGACTCATGATCATTCTTTCTGATAAGTATACTGTTCTAACAAGTATACTGTATGCCAACTGTTAGAACAGACGCTGCTGCGCTGTAACTCAATTATAACATTTATTTCAGTGTCAAACCTAGCTCCAGTCATAATAGACCAGATGACCCGTCCAGTAAAAGGTGAGATCAAATCATTGATAATAGAATATAAAGGTGAAGTTAGAGGTCTTCTGAGGCTTTATTCGTGATTTGGGTCAACATTAGACTATCCTTGTAGTTTATATTAGACGATTTCTTGTAGAGAAAACGTAATAAAGTGTATGAATGCTATGTGATTTTCCACAACATTTTAAAGTATTTTAATGCCTCAAAGTTGTTGCTGGAAATTGCTAATTTACACAAACAATTTAACACACAAATATGAACATTTATCTTTTTCTGTTTTTGGTCTCTCAGAAAAAAATCAATTGAACTTCCGCTGACGTTGGATGACACACAGACTGATCCATAGTCGCAATTGCCCAAGTGTTGGGCAATAAGGCTTTTCAGAGCTGAACTTGAATTATATTTGGTTGTTCTTGTGTTTCTTCTTTCTACATTGTAATTGTGCTTGCAAAGCAACACACAACTGTTATTCTGCAATACTTTATTGTATTATGCTCAAAGTTCAGAATATCAGTTGTTACTATGTAAATGTATGTATGTGCCTTGTTCTATCCTGTTCTCTTTTTTTCTTTTCTTTATTTCTTTATTTCTTTACTATTACTATACTGTAAATGTATGTATGTGCCTTGTTCTATCCTGTTCTCTTTTTTCTTTTCTTTATTTCCTTTATGCACGTCCTGCATTGTGAATGTATGGCTTTGTTGTTATTGTAGCCTATATTATGATTTTGTTGTTACTGCTTGATCTTAGATTGAAAACTAAACATTAAAAAGGGGAGGATGACCACTAGAGGTCGCTGTAATGTCATTTCGGAGAGAGGTGTGTAGAGAATCTTTTGAAGGATTCCCAGCGCACAGTCAATAGAGCGCTCAGCCCCACGATGTTGCATAGTACATTTCTTACGGCATTCATAGAGGCACACACATCACACCCGGTGTATACAACTGTTTAGGAACATGGAGTTGATAGTCAGATCAGAGTTGCAGTTTTGGATTGTAGACTTACTGAGGATATAATTAATTAAATGATTTACAAAACGACATCCAATGCACAACAGGTAAGTTTCCTTTTTACCACAAGATATTCGTCGAACAAGACTTTGTTATGAAAACCCGATATAACATTATTCTCTAATGGTTGAAGAAGCAATTAGACAAGCAATCAAGATATTAATGTTTTACTTGTGAAATTAAATCCAATATGCAACAATGGAACATTAATTTATACTGTATACAACAACATACAATAAAGCAGGTATGAAGTGTTTTTGTAATTTCAAAAAATAAGATTATGATTAATTACTCCTTAATACATGTATGAAAGTAAAACAATTGTTTGACCTTAAGCAACTTATAATGTATTATTTATGTTTTTGCTGATGATATTTTGTAAACAAATGATACACAGTGTCTTGAAATCATGTTTTGAAAAAGTAATGCTACACTTATGCAGAAAGGTAATCTAGTGCTATTTTGCATGTTAAAATGCATCCCCACTGTTTACAATTTATTGGTGACCATGCATGTAGAAATCACTGATAGTTGCTTTAAATTCCTTGACTGGATATTAGTGAGACCAAACATGCCTGATTCTGAAGACAAAACCAACAGTTGTTAAATACGTTATTGCACACAGTTGCACCTAGATTGGCCCTTGAGGATCTAAGTTGCCCATTTTCCCCAGTTTGTGATATTTTCTTTGTGTGGTGTTAGGTCTGTGAAAGGCCAGGTTTACTGATGTGTTTGTAGATTTATTGGCTGTGCCATGCAATCCTCTGTGATACGTTAAACATGAGCAGCCCATAATAATCCCTGTGCTCTGATCCTCAGTAAAACCAGAGTCTCCAGAAGTTTGATAGATGAATAGAGTTTCTGTGATTAATTGAGGGGGGATTTAATTGAATATGTGACACCATATCTTATACAGACAGTAGGCTACCAGTGTTTTGGCTTTCTGCTTTTGCATAACCTGCTCTTTGCTTTTACAAGTCAGGTATTTTCAAGTCAGCTATACCATATGTTCTGTTTACTATAAGATGTCTGAAAGTCTTTTTTGTTTTACTTGTGTAGCGAGGAAAGAGAGGAACCATTTAAAGTTTGCCCAACAAGGGCAGACGGCACCATTGAATCCAGATGATTTACATTCTAAAAGATCCAATGAAATGCCTTTAGAGCTCTGGTCAGCGTGTGGCTGAAATCAGTTTCTGTTTCTGAATGAAGTTGGGGCTCTGAAGCGCTGATCTAAGGTCAGTTTAGCTTTTTCACATCCACTACTGAGGGTATCGGGGTTTAGGATCAGTCAACTGATCCCAAAACATCTCCTGGGAGCACCAACATCTGCCTAGAGGCCAGTTTCTTCTTGCATGGTCACAACCTCCCACTGGCTCTCTTAAACAAGTGGATTTCCCGGCAAGCCAGACACAGGAGCTCACCACCAAGTGTTTTTTATAGCCATGAACCGCTGGGCTTGGCTGGCATCGTTCCTAGCTGCTCTTCAAACTGTGATTACAGCTTCTAGTGGCATGTATCCGATGCTCTAAGATGACTAGTTGTAATGGTTATGACTAGTCCCTTTTTGTCATTTGACTTATTCTCTGTTAGCTTATTTGATCTCGATGCTTCTGGTTTTATTGCACATAAAAGTAGCTTTAATGCGTAAACCGGGGGTTGTTGCTGTCTAGACATCAAAGCAGCAGGCCTGATGCTTGCCAGGTGATTATGGTCTTAGTAGGTAGGGTATAATGTGTGTGTGTGTGTGTGGGGGGGGGGCAGACCCTAGCTGAGACATGAATAAGAAGCTTGTGTTGTTGTTGTTAGAATCTCATGGCAACAGGCTCTAGCACCAACAACACTGTTTGTGTCAGAGGGTCATGTCACTTAGCGACACAGTCCTGCATTGCTACTGAACTGTGGCTCCCATTCATATGCTATACTACTGTAGCATTCTCTAGTTCTCAGCCACTTAGTAGAAGGTAGTAGTGTCAAGTTAAGGCTTATCATGCGGAATAGATGTTCACACAGTGGTGTCATCTTCTGCCATCTGGGATCAGCTCCAGGGCCCAGTTGTTCAAAACGTTTCATCTGGATCAGAATTATCCTGTTTCTTTTTTTGCTATCCAGGATCAGATCTATCTCGCTGATTTTGAGTCGTATAGGGTAAATCAGCCAGCTCGATCTGATCCTGGATAGCAAAAAAGAATCGAGATCATTCTGATCCAGATTAAACGTTTTGAACAACTAGGCCCAGGTGACTGTCTGGGTAAGTAACTGACAGGGTATGTAAGTAAGTTACTGACTGCAGGTCATTCCTGATGTTGGTTATTCTTAACTATTGGTATTTCATTGGATGATTTCTAACAACATACTCTAGTATCATTTATGTTATGACAGTGTTCACGTTTTCTTGTAGCAGGCTGGATGCAATTCCCCAGAGTGAGAGTTGGTGACACTCCTGCAGACTAAGATGTGTGGATCTGCGCTGCCTTTGTGCCTACACCTCTGGGTATTTGTGATTGTGGTACCCAGGATAAAAGGTAGCCTTCCCTCAACATGCTTCATTACAAAGACTGACATGTTTTAATAGTCAAGTAGAAAAAACATTCCTACTGTGAAAGAGTTCCTATGCAGTTGGCCATATATAGATTGATCATGTGCTGTGTTCTGCTGAGTTTGCTGAGTTTGTGTCATGTAGTTTCAGGAAAAAAAACATAATTCGGTGGTTTTGTGTGTTTGTCATGTGTCAGGTGAGGTCATCGCCCCCTCCAGTCTGAACGCCGTCGCGGGCCTCCCCTTCACGTTGAGCTGTAATGTAACCATGGAGATCGGCGACACAGTGAAGCAGGTCCGCTGGCTGAACAAAAAGGACCAGGTCCTCCTGGCGTACGAACCGGGCGAGCCGGTCAGAGTCACCTCCCGCCGCGATGACGTAGAGCTGATCGCCTCCCACAATGACGTCAGCGCTGTCACCATCAAGAGGGCAAAGGGGAATGATGAAGGCTGCTACCGCTGTATCTTCGATGTTTACCCCAGTGGAGCACAGGAGGGGATGACCTGCCTCAGCGTCACAGGTGAGTCTAGCCCCAGAAGGTTCCAGCTAGAGGGCTCAGGGCTATGGCCCAACACCAGGTTACCTTTCTCATAGACTAAAACCACCCAGATCAATTCCATGACAAATATCTCAAGCTTTTTTCCCTCCTTTTTTTCTTGAAAACAAAAGAAAGAAGAAAAAAAAGCTAATGTGTTTGTTTATAAGTCCAGTTCCAGAGTTTTCTTCATCAGTTTATTTCACTGCTGATTGTGTAATGTGTACAGTTATAAGAATCAGAGTGCTAATTTGGCCCCTCCAATCCCACAATGCTTCAGTGGAGTGGAAACAGGAAGTGGACTGATGTCACAGACTCCAAGGACCAGGGCAGAGAGGTGAAGCCAACCCCCACCTAGCCCTCTCTGAAAGAACAGCCCTGTACCCTTCTGTGGTAGAACTGCTTTAACACATCCAGCAACCTTACTTTACAAGGATACTGTCGTGGATTTCAATGAGACTCAAGATAGCAACTTGTTTTAAATCTAAGTATAATATGTATTAAAAGAAATGGTAGAAGAAACTCGAGTTGGTCAGTCTAATCCACCTCACAATGAAAAGCTTTCAGAGACTGACACCAAACTTTCACATTGTACATTTGGTATACTGTCAACATAGTCACAACATTGATAACGAGTCTGCACTCCATCACTGCCTATGAACACAAGGCCCTCGATCCAGGGCCGGGTGTTCACAAACAGGACAGCCAGACTCTCAACAATCCCATGGGAATTTCCATGGAGCTACTCCATGGAAAACTACTGTTACACTCTGTGTGAAAATGGACAGACTATGCAGACATAGATATACATACAATACATACATGTTAAAAATCCCTTACAATACTGTTTGTAATTGCCTTGCTGACATTAAAGCCTGTATACACATGGGCTTCCTAGGACCAAGTCCACCCATTTGATAGTGGATTGCATTGTAATCTAATCCCCTAATACCTCATGATGTGTCTCTCTGTGTATCCCAGTGGAAGTGGGCCTCGACGGGAACAAGACTGCAGTGAGCGGGAAGCTCGCCACCCTGTCCTGCTGGTACGGCCTCCCAGAGACGGTACGGCAGGTCATGTGGATGAAGACAGCGGAGCAGGGGGACACTACCAGCGTGGCGTCCTATGCCAAGCGAGGCCACCCCTCCGTGGAGGAGTCTTTCCGGGGCCGCGTGAGCCTGAGCCGCTCCCTGGGTGACACCCAGCTATCCATCCGGCCGGTGAGGACGGATGACGAGGGCTGCTACACCTGCGAATTCCACACTTACCCAGAGGGAACCAAAAGCGCCACAGCCTGCCTCTCTGTGTATGGTAGGTATAGGGATTGTGGGTCTTTTGGGTTGTTAGTACCACCCATTGGAGTGAAATGACTGCTTTGGTAGTGTATTTGGTGAGAAGTCGTGATGGTAAATGTCATTCTGAAAGGTGTGGCCCAAAATCATAAGTTGCTGCCAAAACTAACCTCTCACTTTGCAACCATAAATGTTCAAAAAGGGGGAATGTGCTCCAGGGAACTCAGTTTCTTGTACTCACTGAAGGACAAACACAGACTGAGAGTGTGTGTGTGACTGAGAGTGTGTGTAACCAAATATTGGTATTCATGTCTTGCACTTGATGTCATAGACAGTGGATCCTGCCATGCTGAGTCCCGATTTTCAGCAGAGTGACGTTTGTGTTAGTATGTAGTATGTTACTACTATCGGTAGTAATAAACATGCTATAAATACATGTAGGTAATACACACACACACACATGTGTACACGTGAAGGGACAAAAGGAAGGAGGTTGGAGGTCAAGGACAGGAAGGTAGACACAGTAGATATAGCAGATATAGTACGGGAAGGGGAAGAGCTTTGTGTAAACAAACCTCAAGTCCCTGTGTCTGATGAGGGGGTCCAGAGTAGGTCAGAATGCTACTGTGTTCAGGACTGCTACGGAGACACTCCACTGTGCAGCTCCTTAACCCTGGTCTCTTTTGGAACATTAGGCTTTTGTGTACTGTCTGCACGCCTCACCCTTCGAACTGCAATGTGTTTTCAAATTGCAGTATTGCACATTATTAATTGATTTCATCATTTAACCTTTATTTTATGCAGGATTGGAGACAACATTCGGAGACAACAGGGTTGGAGACAATATTTATGCCATTTGAACGTCACAACGTTTTTTTACTTTCGCCCCTCTCCAAGTTGACAGAAAATCCTCTTTGGTGCTGTGTTACTGGCAATGGTTTTTTCCAGTGTGAGTGTTGGGAGGGCTAAAGATGACAGAGCTATGCCAGGAGAGGGGAAAGAGGTGATTAATTTGGGCAGGGGGATGAGTGGGTCACTGTTTCCCCAGACACAGGGCCTCTGTGTGTGTGTGTGTGTGTGTGTGTGTGTGTGTGTGTGTGTGTGTGTGTGTCTCCTGCTGCTCCCATCTCAGCCTAACAGCCCTGCTTTTGTCCAGTCTAAAAACAGCAGTGGCTCAGGCACCAAAGCCCACTAGAACACACACTACATAAACCTTCTATTTCCTCTGTCTCTCTGTCTGTTGCTGCGTGCGTCTTGTTTCCATGTCGGGTGGTCTAAAACGGGATGTGTCATTGTGTCCGACACTGACAGAGGGTTTAGACGCTGTGCTGTCTCTCTGTGTCTGTCATGCCCTGAAGACAGAGGAACAAACACTGTCTGGGATCATTGGGGTCAGACGAGGCCAACCAACAAAACAGACAACACAATAAAACAGCAGACAACACCAAACAAAATGGTGATGGTAGCACAGGACGTCAAATAAGAATAGGCTGCATGTTAATAGTCAAACTCAGACAACAGCACCCGGAACTTAGTAGTGCCTATTATGATTGATGACATTCTTAACAGAAATGCCCTTACAGTATATAGCATTGTACTACACAGTATAATACTGTACTATCTAGATCTACTCTTAACAATTACTGTATTGTCTATGGTCTATTTCCCTCCCTCAGTGCTGCCCAAACCAGAGGTGAGCTACGCGACAACTTCTCCGGGGGTCATCGAGGCCAACTGCACGGCCCAGTCCCGCCCGCCGGCAGTGATGGTGTGGAGCGTGGAGGGGGACAACCGTACGCTGGGGCCTCCCGTGACCTCGTCCAACGAGCTGGGCGACGGCACCACGCTGGTCACCAGCACCCTGCTCCTCCAATCAGGGCTGCTCCATGACCTGCCTATCAAATGCACGGTGCACCACCGAGGTCTGGAGACGCCCATCACAGTGTCCATGGACACCAGCGGTGAGGCGCTCAGATACACACATTCACATACAGATGTAATAGTTAGTTAGTTTAGTTTTTATTTGACAATCATGTAAGGTACATAAAAAGGTATTGTCAATGCCATATGTCATACACTTACATGGGCTGTCGAGGAATGAGCACACAATAACATCCTAGGATTTATAGATAGATAGACTTTATTTGTCATTGTTACAGTACAGGTACCAAACAACGAAATTTAGGAGGGGAGGCTCCCCTGGTGTTTACACTTACATGGGCTGTCGAGGAATGAGCACACAATAACATCCTAGGATTTGTTTCCGTCCTAATCCCCTGTTGTGTGTGTGTGCTTGTGCATGTGGGGGGAGGGGGGGGTCCTTATGTCCTTATGAGGGAGAATCCACAGAACAACTCTTGCGATGGAGTTCAGCACTGTTATGTGTTGAAGCCCTGTAATTGTAATACTCTCGCAAGCACACTGTTGTGATTGTTTCCTTGTGGTGTTGGATCAAGAGGAGGAACGATTATAAAGAAAGCTTCAGTTTCTCCACCCAGTGGATTTTGCGCTATTTTAGTGACATGCAATTATGGCTGTTCTGAAGGCAGATTAACTGCAACAACCCTAACGTTTCCTGGAAGTGAAATACCAAAAAATGAAGAAATACTTCACACTTAAAATGATACAGGACCCCTTTTTCCAGATGCTCCATATGTTTTGTTCTCTTGTTTTATGGCTTGTGTCAGTTATATGGTCATTATGAAGCACCATCATTGTAGCCTGTAACATTTGATTGATTGTGTGTGTGTGTGTGTGTGTGTCTGTGTGTGTGCTGTTTGTGTGTGTGTGTGTGTGTGTGTGTGTGTGTGTGTGTGTGTACTGTTTGTGTGGGTTGCAGTTGGGCCAGCCCTCAGTGTCCTCATCTCAGTATCCTGTGTGACCGTTCTGCTCCTCCTGGGTCTGTGTGCGTGCGTCTGCAAGTGTTTCCTGTGTCGCGATGGTGAGTGTGTCACCTCCCTCCCGGTCCCCATTTACACTAAGTGCTTTCCGTGGAAACGCAGATAGAAATGTAACATACAGAGTGGACATCATTCTCTATTTGGAAGAGATAACCGCCCCCCACCCAATACGCCTTACAGTTCTACTCTCAGTGTTTTAAATGTTCCTTCCACCCTACTGAAAATCCCTCAGGTATTTTGTAACGTTCCTGCTACTTTTGTGTCGTCTACACGTCACTATGGATGGCTGTTTTGCCATGATGTTAAGACTATGAATATCACTGTCCCTTATCATGGGAACAAGCCTCCTCGTAGCAGATACTGTAGCTACAAGAGCCGTAACGTGACCTGCTGGTGTTGGCCAAGTTATGAGTGCTTGTCATAGCACTGATCATCACCAACTGTTGTTGTTTCAAGACGTCCCAATACCGGGGAGACATTCTGGATATATAAACAGATGATGGAACGGTCAGCCATAAGGTTTTACGGGAACTCACCAGTTATACAGTATATTCCCACTGTTAATCATGTGAAGTAGGAGTAGTTTGGGTCAAACACTTGAACTGTAAGGGGAAACTGTATTTAGGCAAATTATCATATCTTAGTCTGTGCGTATGTAAGACCTTTTGGACTCATTGGATCCGTTTCACGATTCCTAAGAACACGGGCGTGGTGGTTGTTTTCTGTCCACACACTTTAGCGGTTAAAAAAGTTAAAATACCACATTGAGCTGACACTTTTGCCCATCCCGTGTCATCACCCCCCCATTACTCTGTTAACACCTTTTCCCCGTGGCCTTCACACGACGGTCATCATCAGAGGCAACAGTGAAGGGGAAACAGTCTGGTGACAGTATGCCATGACGTGTGGACCTCTGCCCTTACAGTATCACTCCAAAATAGCACCTCAGTCCCCAGGAAGATATGAGGGAACAAAACAAACCATGCTAGTGCCAGCAGCTTTTTGGTTTGCCAATGAAGAAAATACTGAGGTTTTTCTGTAGAACTTGTGTCAGGATTGTGATATCCTGTGCTTGGTTGGTTTCCTTCTTAGAAACCCTGTCATTTGAGTATGTTTAATGGAAAGAGTATTCAATGAAAAGACACTCATCGTAGAGTCATTAGGACACATGGATGTGATATCAATCTGGATTCACTTTAATGCTTTAGTTGCATATTAAATGGTGGTAGTGATGGGTGGTAGTGGGTGGAGTACTTCAACCCAATATTCTGAAGGAGGTGTAGTATTCAAACGGAGCCAGACGAGTTTGGAGAGGTATGTCGATTTTCCAGGAACGGCATTGCAGGTGAGCTGTAATTGCTGTTTGTGGGTTTTGGTTACATTGACTCATGTCTACCTCAGAAAGGTGTCGTGTGTTGAAATATGGAGGGTTAGAAACATGTTCTTATTAAAGGGGCAATTGGTACATCCAAGTTACAATGAATCATGAGGAGGTTACACTTGGTCCAATACCATCACATTAATCCACATAGGAAGAATGAGAAGAGAGTATTAACAAATTAACCAATTTAACCGTTTCAAAGAAACATAAAATAAACAAACTGTAGTAAACAAATGGAAGTTTAACCATAAACCACAAATACTGTATAGCTTCAAAACATGGTTAAAACTATCAGTATGATCTTATGGATGGTCAGTAATGGCATCCATAGCTCCATCTATATATTTCTCCAGCCCCGTCCCTCAGCTGTTTACCAAGAAAGTGGCGAGTAGACCGTTTTGTTATTGTTAGAATCCCAGATTACCCCCACGATCTTAAAGGGTAAGACAGTTGATAAGATGTGATTGATCCCTTATACTTGATATTATTATGATGTGTCATTTGTTATAGAAAAATATATTAGACTTGTTCTAGTTTTATTTTTTATCAAGAGTGTAGAGATTTAAAGAGCTTTACATGATTGGTTCAGGTTCTCTCGTGCTTGTTTCTTTAGCTGAATAAAAGTAGCCAACTCAATACCTCTGACCTTCTGGTGAATCAGGACCTCCACACCTGGGTTGTTTTTCATTGTTGCTGTTTCCTCAAGGACAGGAGAGGTAGACCTCACCTCTGCTGTTTGGGTGGAGGTGTTGAGGATGGAGTTCATTGGCACTCTCCTACTCAAAACTGGTGAAAAACTTTTGACGAAAACGCACAGGCCTCCTAAAGCAATGTCCAGGACAGCAAACACTAAAATGTCATTTGTCCACAATTTTTTTTTATTCGTCTCATGTCCCATAAATATGATGGCAAACTTGGATGGGTCGAGCACCTCTTTTGGTGGTTGAGCTATAGTGGTACAATGGTCCAATAGTTAGTCAAGAGTTACTGCCTTAACTGTCTGTGGGTTGTGTACTTTGCAGCTGTTTCACTTCAAATTACTGAGAAACGTGGGAAGGGAAAAGGATTGTGAAAGTCTGTGTGCACAAGAAGAGCCCTTAAAGTCTAGCCTAATCTGTCATCGTTATTATTTATTGTTTTTAAACTCCTCTCTCCTCTCATCTCCTCTCCTCCGCTCCTCATCTCCTCTTCTGTCCTCTCTTCTCCTCTCTTCTCCTCTCCTCTCCTCTCTTCCTCATCTCCTCTTCTGTCCTCTCTTCTCTTCTCTTTTCTTCTCCTCTCCTCTCCTCCTTGTGTCCTCTCCTCTCCTCTCTTCCTCATCTCCTCTCCTCTCCTCTCATCCTCTTCTGTCCTCTCTTCTCCTCTCCTCTCCTCTCCTCCTCGTGTCCTCTCTTGTCCTCTATTCTCCTCTCCTTTCCTCTCCTCTTCTGTCCTCTCTTCTCTTCTCCTCTCTTCTCCTCTCTTCTCCTCTCTTCTCCTCTCCTCTCCTCTCCTCTCCTCCTCGTGTCCTCTCTTGTCCTCTCCTCTCTGTGGAGTGATTAATGATGGTGCTAGTTGTCCAGTGCAGTGCTAGCTGCTCTCAATAGAACGGCCCGTCCCTAATCCCGTACTTGGAGCCAGATTCACACAAGGGGCTGGAAGGAGGGGGAGAGAAGCCCATAACAACGTGTCTTTCAGACTGTAGTCCGGCCCTTACGCATCACTGCCCCGCCTGACGTTATGCAGAGTGGCAGTACAGTACTAATCACATTTTGGGTTCAAAAGACGGTTTTGACATTCATGTGAGGTTGATTTGTGTTTGGGGAGGCAGCTGTGCTTCTGATTCGATTCATTTCCACAATGTCATGTATGAAACACTGTTAGTGGCCCGAAATGACGTATTGTACACGCTTGCAAATGGAAAGCGGCAAAATGAACTGCTTCTGTCATTTTATCTTGTGTACAGAATGATTTCATTATAGTTATAACTGACTATTGAACTATCCCTTTTCATTCCTTAGTTTGCACTTCCATAGCAGAAAATTATATTTAATCTCTACCTTTAGACTGGTCAAATAAACATCGGAAAGTACATTTATTAAGCATCCTCTATCAGTGGAATTTTCCATAATTAATCATTGTCATAATGTTGAGAGATTATTCAACTGGGATAAGAGCCGTGGCCAACTAACTGTACAGGAAGTGTGTCTCAGATAAGAACTTTGAGTTTTGATGAAAGGACAGTTCTGCAGGCACTCTTAATCTGTGGCATCGCAGGGAGTATGGGGAGTAACTATATCCTGTCCGGCACATAAACATGCTCGACCCTTACAGGGTCCCTGTATGTCACTGTGAGGGCAGCACTGTGGCTGTTTGAAAGAGGGCCAGAGATGTAGAGAAAGTGTTTAAGAAAGGAAGGGAAATGGTTGTTTAGTTACAGTATGTCAAATGAACATTACCTTGACTGTGGGGAGGGATTATCTACCACCAATCTGGCAACCTGGCAAAGAGACACCTGCTGGTAGCTAAGAGTACATCATTCTTTCTTTGTTGGTTTATTTTCCAAAGCTGTGAAAGTAGGACAACACTGATTCCCCTTTACTGGTCCTCTAGAGCAGTGTTCCTCAACCCTCTCCTCGGGGCGCCCCAGCCGCTCCACATATTTGATCTGTTCCACCACCAGCACACCTGATTCAACTAATCAAGTACACAGCATAATTGCTTCTGTATTTCACACTGTACACACAGATTTAGGGTTAGGGTTAGCACTGGGTGTGTGCTTGTGGTTCTCCCTGTGTTACTGGAACAGTGTTGAAATGTGTGTTTGTGTGTTGTGTGTGTGTGT
Organism: Nansenia antarctica; assembly: GCF_963989245.1. Lineage (NCBI taxonomy): Eukaryota > Metazoa > Chordata > Actinopteri > Argentiniformes > Microstomatidae > Nansenia > Nansenia antarctica. The sequence goes on from NC_137690.1 coordinate 66,213,997, forward strand.
GTGTGTGTGTGTGTGTGTGTGTGTGTGTTGGTCATGCCCACCCTTAAGAAAAATAAAGAAACCTTGAATGTGGCTATGATGTCATCTATTTTAGAGACAAAAAAAGCTTTAGATATGTTGCCGAGTGGCAGATTCAGATCTGCCTCCACTTGATGCTGGGAGTCAGTTTGATTGTTTGGCAATGATGAAATCTTAGGGGCGACAGGAAAGGGGTGTGACACTGGTAGGGGATGTGGCATTGTGATTGGGTTTGTTGTTGGCAAGATGAATAAAATGGCATGCTAGGCTGCATGGAACATCTAATCATGACCCTTGAACAGCTCTCCACTGTAGATTACTGTCTATGCCACCTGACTCACACTCTCTCTCTGTCTGTCTGTCTCTCGCCTGCTCTCTCACGCTCTCTCCCCTGCTCTCTCTCTCTCTCTCTCTTTTTATTTCTCTGTCTCTATCTCTCCCTCTTTGCCCATCCCTACAGATTGATCTTTGACCTGGAATGGTGGAAGACTCCACCATACTTTGATTCAAGGCCAGAGTTCCAGCCCGACCTAACTGCTCACCACCATACGCACCAAGTCTGTGAAGAGGAACAGAATATCATTAAAGACTGTCTCCCTGTGTCCCAAGCCCTAATGGGTGATCCGGACATGAAGCTCCATCCTACAACATAAATAACACTAAAGCAGGGTTTCTATTAACAATAGATTTGACACTTAATATGGCTATTCTAGGATGTATGGCCATATCATTAAACATTTCATAAGTGTGTTTGTCTAGTATAACTTCACAAAACCTTTACAAAGCACACACTGTGTAATATGAAGTGGCCTTTAACAGTTAAGTGGAATGAGAGAACACGCTGGTATGAGTAGAGTGGGATTGTTATTTTGATTATGTTATGCTGCTGTGCCCTGCGGTCTGTTGATGGTTGTGGTAAACCGAGGGGTTGGCGGAGTGCTAGGATCCTATCACAAGTCGTGTGTGTGTGTGTGTGTGTGTGTGTGTGTGTGTGTGTGTGTGTGTGCGTGCGTCCGTCCGTGTGTGTGTGTGTGTGTGCGGCCGTGTGTGTGTGTGTGTGCGCGTGTGTGCGTGTGCGCATGCGTGCGTGTCTGTCTCTCTGTCTGTGCATGTCTGTGCGTGTGTGTGTGTGTGTCTGTGCATGCAAGCATGCGTGGGTGGGTGGGCATACCTGAATGTGTGTGAGTGTACATGCACGTGCTAGAATAGAGAGAGCGGATGTTGACGGATGTTGTGTGTATTGCATGACTCAAAAAACATTCATGGTGGACCTGGTGGTCACAGATATATGAAATGCTCAGATTGTAACACATCATTGTTCAATTCATGTTCAATACAGCATAACATTCCATACAGTAATTAATTACAGTAGAATATGGCAACATGTTTGTCTAATCCTAAATCAGAATACTCTAGACTAGGAGGGAAATGGCATTGTGTTAATTAGATGTTTATGTTTATTTGAGTATTTGATTGCCTTCTGACATGTTGTGTGATCCTCTCTACTTCACTGTCAGTAATAGCTCCATTCACTAGGGCCACAGTTAGCTGTGAAGAATCAAGAGATGGTGCTGATGAGGATGAGGATGACTGATGAATAGTATATATGTTCTGTTTTATCACATGAGCGATGTAAAATAAAACCTGAAATGACCTTTATTTTCTGGCAGTGTTTGTTTTTCATTTTCAGTAAATGTAGATGTTCCTATTGATGATTGCCTATTAGATATGATATACATGATTTTGAATCAAGATTGATTGATATGTTTATGACTTGTTTTATGTGTGCTTTATCATTACTGACCCTCCCATCCCTGATCTGTTAGAACATGGTTACGTCCTGCAGACCATTATGTGTACAGCAGACCGGAATTTATTAATTCTTTTTTTGATTTATTTTTTCTTCAGTGAGTCCCAGATGGAAACAGATGGTGAGGATAAAAGTGAGAGTGGGAGCTGAATTTCCCAATACAGCATAAGTGTCCCACTTAAGCTTCCCTTCCTGGACCCAGTCTGGACCCAGCGCTGTTAGTGCTATGTTACTCTTGGACTGCTTGAATAGCGCAGGTTTTTGATACACGTACCCTCAAATATTCTATGACTAACATTCTTCCCAGACTATTTTGCCACACTACTCAGAACAAACACACACCCAGTTCCACGCGCTAGTAGGTTTCAGGTGTTTGAATCAGACATGAGTCAGGGGAAACCGTGCCCTTAAACCAGGGATACGGGCCGGCCTTAGGTCCTGAGTTAGCTCTCTAAACCAGAGGAAGCTCAGTATGCTGCGGTTGTTCATGTCACTGTTTCTTTGAACACCTAAATACTGGACAGTGTATAGAGTGACCTAATATCAGCTCTACTGGCCCATAGGCATGTCTAATATTTTTGCGAAGGCTTCCTTGGCTCAACTCTGTGTGTTATCTCATTCTGACACATTAACTGTTTTTGTATTCTTCAATGTTTTATTATGGTGTACGGCAATCACAATGACTCCCTAAACTCCTTTCTCTTTCATGTAGAATTATTATAAGGCTGGTTATGATAAATGTTATAAAAGCAAATAGAAGTAGGACCTGCTGCTTATCTAGCGGAAACCCTCTGTTGCTCATGACCGCGCCACATAATTCAGAAACTCGCTGCTTTGTCTTTGAGTTCTCCAACTCTACGTGTTAAAGGATGTTTTCTTTTTTATCTAAGTTGACTTATTTGAGTCATTACCCTCATGTCTCTTGGCCTGAGACAGATTGTTGACCTTGGATCAGCAAGGTCATTGTCTCATGCACAGAGAATAGAGGACTATGTTTGGAATGGGCCCATCCATAACACACAATATTATTAGACCCAAACAAGATAACAACTAAGGAAATGTGCCTCATGACATTGAAATCTGCATGACGTGTGGATCTGTCTCCACTAGATGACACTGTAGCTACATCATCGGCTGTAAATGAACTCTTCATGTATCCCGTGGCTGTTCCGGTTAGTGATGGTTGTAATGTAGCAGTTAGGAGTTGTAAGACAACTTTAGGGTGGTCCACAAGTTTTTCATTCATATAGCTTACATATAGTTTTCACATCGTTACTTTAAAATTAACTACTATTGACTACCATTGTAGTCTCACCTACCCTAAGCCTATGAACAATGCAATTCTCTCTCCTATGAATAGGGAAATGAGAGTTTGTAAAGGAAGTGAGAAAAGTGTTGTAAATTAATACAAGTTGCACCTTAAAAGCCTGTCTCTTTCCACACGCACGCACACACACACACACACACACACACACACACACACACACACACACACACACACACACACACACACACACACACTCACACACACAAGAGAATGCCATGATCCAGTTAGGCTCAGGCCATGCCCCTCCCTTCCATACCTGTCTCCACTCTCTCAGTCACCTCTCCCTTGCTCTTTCCTCTCCCCTGTCTTGCTCCGTGCCAAAAGTACACTAATCTTCCCTTTTTGTTCTGAAAAAGTGGATTGTTGATTGATTCTCTTCCACTAACATGACTGCCATATAGTGGATACAACACCACACTAAATAGCCTGCTCAGTTGACAAATTCTGAAGATGCTTTGTGAATCATGTACTTTTGTTGTTTATGTGTAATGTATTTACACTGCACTACTAGTGCTTACCCATGCATATTCCCCAAACATTAAGGTATCTTGATATTTCAGCTTGCTGTTATGAAACCAAGGTTAAAATGTGGTGGTCTGAGTTTCTGAACTGAAACATCAGATTACCTGTATTCAGGAAGAGAGTGTGGAGTTGTTGAGGAACTGAAATGGGATATAACGCTTCCCTGTTTGGTGGTTTGGTACATGGTTTGTAAGAGAACATGCAGTATATTTAAATTACTTTCAGATTACACTTGTAATGCAGTTAAATAAAAAATAAAAAAGATTTGTTAAATAGGTTAAGATTAACATTACCAATCACCATTTGGAACCATTGGGGGGGGAAAAATATACAAATCTCTCAAATGTTTATTACATTATTATAGCTGTTGAACAGCAATCATTGTTGCATGTATCTTAGAGCACATTCAGTGAGAGCACAAGGCATAGCAGTATCAGCACCATGAAAGGGTTACGGATGCCATGGTTTCACATTGAACACGTGATTAAAGAGCATTAATGAAACAAATAGAGGACACAGGTCAAGGGTACAACTTTGAGAAGATTTTGGTTGGACTGTAAACACCAGCCAGCTGAGGTGTTTGGTTTTACAATCATCCTGTCATAGCCATAGCCAGTGGCCCAGTGAGCCTGTGGTTATATTACGTAAATTCATATGTGGTTATTTGCAACATATTACTGTAAAATAGTGAGGTGTAGTTCAGATCAGTTTGTGGTTAGTCCATTACCTGTCTGGGTCCTTGTTAGAAGATTCAAAAATCAGTGAGATATACTGTATGCATGCATAGAGATATACTGTATGCATGCATAGACATACTGTACACACTGTTGACACTCACAAACAACATATAACATACAGAAACAGCAGGCGTACATACTATATAGTAGTCAACATGTATACATCTGGGCAAAATCACTACACACACACACACACACACACACACACACACACACACACACACACTCAAACTTACGTAAATGGAGCTTCGCTCAGTTTCACACAGGATATGTGACTCTTGTGCACATGTGGGTTTTTGATTTGTGCAGCACAGGAAACACTCCTAATTACATCCCGGCACAAGAGACAAAACAACATAACAGTATCTGCATAACGTTAACACCTCAACTCAACCAGGGGGTTTTCATTAGTTTTCATTCGTCAGATAAGAGGGAGTTCACCTCTGGGGTAAACAGGTTGATTTACAGTAAAAGTGTACTGAATAATGGAAATAATGCCTTGAAATATGACATTAAAGTGGAAGTCATTGATATGCCTAATCACAGGCAAATATACACAATCACAAGTTAAGACACAAAATCACAGTAACATTCACAGTGAACTGATTGGAAGTGGAATTATGAATAAACTATTGCAATGGTAACACACTTTTACAGGAAAAATGTTTTGTGTAGAAACATTATAAAAGAAAGACATTATTTCAGTCAAATGAACCAAAAACAGATGAGGGTGGTAAAAAAAAAAAAGCAGGCCCTGAATATTATGCCCTGAATCTGTTCATCCCCATTAACAAGCAGTTTTAAATAGGCAGGGTTGCACAAGTACGGTCTCACTCTCAATGTCTTTAATAAAAGATTGATTTAGACCTGGGACACCATGTGTGTATACACTCTCTGGCTGATAGTGACATCAATCAATTAAGTGTCAAGGAGAAACAAAAATAGCACGCGAGGACTGGAGTTTTACCTGATAGGTTCCCGAGGCTCAGGACACACGGATAGCTGCGTACTCTGAACACTCCTCCTGAGGTCGTGAGCGGTGGACAGCTGCGGCAGGCAGGATCTGGTGGTTGAGCGCAGCGTACAGGAGAGGACTCTCTTCCTCTTTTTCCTCCCTGTTGCTGTAGACGTGCTGGTCACCGTCGACTGGGACATCTACCTGATTGGCTGCAGCTTGGATGGGAGCTGGATGTTTGCGGGGTGGTCTCCGGGCAACTGCGTTGTCATAGATACTCTCTGGCACTCCGGGAGTGGACAGGGACTGATGATGGGAGCGGATGCTCACTCTAGGCTGGGGTTGGAGGTTGGGTGTTGGCGACCCTTGTTGTGACATTGGTATAGCCATGTACTGTGAACACATGAAAGACCATTTAGAATCTTCCGAGTAGATTAGATTAGATTCAACCTTTGCCATTGCACAGAGTACAAATAAATTATTTTTTTGCTCTAGGCACAGGTCAGGGCCATAGTCAGCACCCCTGGAGCACCCCTGGGCACAACGTCAGTGGTGGTAGGCACCTTAGATATGATGCCAGCAACCCTCCAGTCACCAGCTTACATCCAGCTCCCTCCTGAGCCGGCCTCTCTGACCTCTAGGCTACATGCCACCCCCAGGGTAATGAAGTGGAAGCAAGATGTAGTCAGAGGTATCTTAGGTTTTACCTGGTTCTCTGTTTGTTCCTCTTTCCTTGATTGCCTGGAGCCTGGAGGACAGATACCTATAGATTCAGGGGAATCATGAACAAAACTAGGGCATAAGATATAATTTCCAGCATACAGTATGAAGCAAACAAAGCTGTCATTGGTCTTCATGAATGCATTATTTGAGAACCCTACCTCCGCAACCTGTTATCGATGCGATGGATATTATTATCACGACAACAAACACCACACTCCCACCCGAGTACACATAGGGCCACAGCCAGCCCAGGTCTCCGTGAATCTCACTCGAACTGTCTGAGAGAAAAAGAGGAAGTTTGCCTCAACATGTATAACAGTATTAATATTAATATTACTGACACTGTTTCAGAGCTAGGTGTGACATCAAATGTGTCGTGTACTGTATTCCTATGAGGTAAAGTATAATCATAGCACCTATGTTCTCTATCTAATGCAAGAGAAGCTATGGAAGTGTAAAACACGGTTGTGGTCAAATTCGGTCCATTCAGGAAGTGATTTGAATATCTAATTAATTGTTTTAAATACTTTTCAATAATTTCAGTTAATTGAGAAATCTGTGAAACTTTTTTTTTTTTTTTTAAAGTATTTCCTGAAGTATATTTAAGTGAGCCTAACCCTGATGTCAAAATACCCATCCTCTCTTACTTGTGGTTTCATTCTTCTCAGATACAACTGTGGTAACCTCGGCTCTCTCTGAAATATTGAAAACCCACACCCAATCAAAGGCAGGCTTTGGTATATTGATTTAATAAATGCCTATATAGCAGTATGGCCTACTATGGCCTATGTTATATTTGTGTATGACTTTTTTTTTTTTTTTTTTTGTGTATGACTGGTAAACATTTTTTTCTAACTGTGGAAATTTAGTATTAAACTGCTTACCTGAGACAGTAACACTGATAGAATGACTCACAGAATGAAGGCCTTGGCATTGATATTTGCCTTCATCTTCTGGTGATACATTATTGAAAATCAGAAATAAAATCCCTGTATCGTTTGTCAAATATTTCCATTCGGTTTGAATGACAGATTCTGTTCTGTTGGTTAGTACTTTGCAGTTATCCGAATATTCATCCACTTTACACCATGAGACAGATATATCGGATATATTGGTACAGAACTTAACAGTGCAGTTTATCTTCAGTCGATCCCCAGATGAAGCCCTGCTTACAGTGTTTCTGGGTACTCCTATCGATGAGGAACAAGTAGGACCATCACCTGGAAAGCATAAAAATGTGATAAATCACTACTGTACTTATGTCAACAATAATCTCTTATAAATGTTTGACTTCAAAGTTGAACTTGACTAGAATTGACTAGTCAATGACTAGAATTCAGGCAAGGCTAGTTAAGTAGGTATATTTTACTTAACACACATGCATGAACTGTATATAGTATGGGCCTGTATTATTTGCTTTTGGCTCTGTAAGAAAGTCTCCTGTCAAAGGGTTTTTTATGACGTAGCATGTCCTTTTGTCTTGGAGCCATGTGTTCAGAATACTGCCTCAGGAAGTGACTGTCCTTATATGGTCATCTGAGGAATGACTTCCTGTGAATCTGCCCTAACCTTTGACCTGGAATAACATTAGCCCAGAGTGACATCATGTAAAGCCTGCCTAGTTTTCATACCTGGGTCATCTCTACAGTAAATGTGATAGGCTATTATTTGAAACTGTATTTACATATTATTGCATACCAAAAGGTATAAAGGTGGGAACAGATGAAACCTCTGATTCCAGCACTTCTCTCTCTCATTCCAGTAGGCTTCACCTCTTCACCACCAGCATCAGCTGTCCTTGTAACCTGTACCTTTGTTTAATAAATAGTCTTAAAACTCAGAAGTTTATTTGTGATCTATCTCAAACAAGTTACTTAAGAAGAAACAACACTAGGCAAGACCAATCAGTGTATCTGTCAGTGTATCTGTGCAGTGGACAATGAAGTGCAATTCTGACTGCAGGGCTTGAAAACTATATATTTTTTTAAACAGGGGAAGGCATTAGCAAATAATAGCATAAGCAACAAGAATAAGCAACAAATGCATCTCCAATGGTTAGATACATATAAAACACTGTAGATATGTTGCGTGAGAGCTATGAATTATATTTATTATGTTGTAATAAATATAATTCATAGCTCTCACGCAACATATCTACAGTGTCGGTTAGGCAGTATTTCTTGGCAGTTTTTAATTAGGCATTAACTTTGAGTGGTTAAAGGCACCATATGCAGGATTGCACAGCCTTTTGACTGCAATGGGAATTGCAATGACAATTCAAAATAGTGTTCTTCTCTCCCTCCCCTTGCTCACTGCAAACTACTTCTAACTGAAACAATTAACCTATTAATAATTTTTCTCATTTCTATCTAGCAAATGTCTTAGTTACACGACCTTGAAACTAGCAAAGGAGTGAAAGTGGTTGAAAAGTGGTTGAAAAATGGTTGAAAGTCCAGCCGTTATTTAGTTGGGAAATGCTTGCGGAATACTCACATTTGCTAAACCCACGGTTTAAAAAAAAAAAAAAGAAAAAAAAAAAAGATACCCTCATTCTCTAACCAAAACTCAGACAAGGCTGTAATGTCAAACAGGACGTTTACTACGAAAAATCATTACAAATGTATTTGCACATAACGGCACTGAGAAATGCTTGCAGCTTCCAAGCAGCAGGTAGCTTATGTCCCACACACACATGTTGCAGGTTACACGCACACAGCAAGGTCTTGGCAGGTGCACACATTGTCACAAACTGCCAATGCATCCTAAGTAATTATTCAGCATGGTTATTTAGTGAATGGGGGGGGTACATACTGCACCTTTTAAGGTAAATTAAAAAAGTGTACAAAGTCATATGAGAAGAAATGCCTTGTTTAGTAGAAATTGGGTGATTCCAATGTCTGACAGGTAACTGAATTTCCCTTTGGTATCAGTGAAAGTAGCATGATAATGACTAATAACAAGAAAAGGGGGATTACAACCATAGAGAGACTGAGAGCATGCATGTTTCACATCCTGAAGAAGTGGGATTACAATTTGCATGAGAGAGGGGGGCCCACCTTGCCTGCAGCATACTATCTTGATTATACTTCATGTCAAACTAAGGTATAAGGGGAAGTTCTCCAACCATTAATGTTTAGTTGAACAGATAATTATCTTACTGAAATTAACATATAATCACTGTATCCCTTAGTATGTACTTAAATTAATAAATAAGAGGTCTGACAAATAAAAATAAAAAAATAAATAAGGGGTATTTTTTGGACTTTAAAAATTAAGTGGAAGTGAAGCTCACATCACATGATCCCTTCTTATACAACAAATGGGGGACTTTGAAGACTTTGATATTTAAAATCACGTAAGGAGCTGACATACCAATGGTCTGATGGTGTCCAACTGTCCAAAGCATGATACCCGACCAACAATATTACTGATACAGTACGTACAAGGTTTGGCAGACTTTCCATGGTGAGTAAGAGAGAAGATAGCACTACTATACAGCCGGTACAAGTAAAATATACCACATTATATTATGCCCCCTGACCAAACAGGAAAGCCACAGGGTTATTTAAAGCCACAGGGTTATTTAAGGGACCGTGTGGTTTGACACATTGTATGATTGATAGGCCCAATATAAAGCCACTATCACTGATAGGAGTATAGACTTTGTGTCTTGTTTTTGCCACTCACTGCCAATGTTAATTATTTCAGAGGGGGAAGAGTAAGCGAAAAATACTATCCTTCAGTGGAACCATATAGACAGGCAGAAGTCATTTGTAAAAAGAAAATGTTCTAAGTAAAAAAAGCAGAAGCAAAGTTGGAAACAAGAAATGTACACATTTTCCTCCCCTCGTTATTATTTTTAGCCCCTTTATCTTTTCCTAACATAGTACCGTATCTCATATTTTCCTCTATCAACAGACCAGTATCCACATTTACTTGTGTGTGCGTACTTTACTACGATATACAATAACTTTAATTGCTGAAGTAGGATGGAGGTGGAGACATGAGAGAGAGTGTATGGCTGATGTTGTGAATAGTCAGGTGAAACAAAGAGACATGTTTTCACCGTTAAATGTGCTTTGCCTTGCAAAAAATAAGACACTGCACATTTCTGGAGTTTTATGCACTTTTACAGACTATTTTCAGTAAGAGAACAATATCACAATATACAGTACTCCAAATATCACAATATTCAACTCAATTCAACTCAATATCTCATATCTGCCAAACCCTAACACACACACGTACACACACGCACACACACACACACACGCACACACACAGCTACCAACTCCTAGCTCACTATCTCCTAGCTCACTACACACACACACACACACACACACACACACACACACACACAGTGACACTTGAATTAAGTTCTTGACCATCATAAAACTGTCTTTACCTCTGAGTAAAAACTCAATGGCATGTAATTGTGCACTGCTCTGTGACATAGCATAAACACTGTAGATCACAGACATTACTGAAGAGTGCATGGTAGATAGTATGGAGTCTCTATTCCAGACATTTTACTAAAGGCAAAAGTAGTGTTGTTGTTTTTTCTGCCGTGACTCACCGTGGACGTCCCAGGGGAGGAGAAGCACGACCAGGATGGAGAGAGGCAGGTTGGGCCAGTAGACATCGGGCCTCATGGTAGCTCCCAGCACGGTGGGACTTTTCCATCAACAGTTGAGAGCAGGAGTAGAAGTGTGTGAGGATGACAGCCACAGCAAGGGTGTGTGTGTGTGTGTGTGTGTGTGTGTGTGTGTGTGTGTGTGTGTGTGTGTGTGTGTGTAGTGTGAGTGGTGAGTGAAACACACAGCCAATAGGAGCTCTGTACCGTATCACTGTCCGCCCTATGTCTCTGAAATGTCTCTCACATCTGAGTCTAACTTTCTCCACACCCAACAAATGAATGCATTAACTGTCACCTCAAAGTGTTGTGGCTCTGTAGTTTACTTCCTCTCTCTGTGTTTTTTCTCCCCCTCATGTTTTCTTTCATCTGAAAACAATATAGTCTACTGGGGTGTATTCCATCAACGTCGCTAAAGGACAATCCAGCCTTATTCTGATAAATCTCATCAAAATAAGCCTGGATTTTCCTTTAGTGACGTTGATGGAATACCCCCCTGGTGACTATGATCTGTTAACACAATCATCCTCACCGACTGGTTATCAATAAAACATGATTCTCCTCTTTGGATTATGCAGAGATAGTCTGATTCCTGGCAGGGGCCCTTGTGCTTTACAATTACGCATCTTAGGGTAGGTAATGTGATCAAATACAGAAAGAATAAAATAAAATAAAAATTCACTACCAGACATAGTGAAATTCATCAATATTTCCCCTCCAAACCTTCCTATCATGCTGAGTTGAAAGGGCTATAATAGGCTACTTGTACTGTGCAATGGATCTTTCATTGAAGAGATCTTGGCCAGTGCAGCAGTGTTACCTCAACAAATGTGGTGGGTGTGTGTGTGTGTGTGTGTGTATAGTTCATCGTCAGTGTTTATCTGGGGTTGGTCTCTCTCTCTCTTTCTCTCTCTCACACACACACACCTAAACACCTCTCTCTCTCTGTCTCTCTCTCATTCTCTCTCTCTCACCTAAACACCTCTCTCTCTGTCTCTCTCTCTCACTCTCTCTCTGTCTCTCTCACTCTCTCTCACACACACACCTAAACACCTCTCTCTCTCTCTCTGTGTCTCTCTCTCATTCTCTCTCTCTCTCTCTCTCTCTCTCTCTCACCTAAACACCTCTCTCTCTGTCTCTCTCTCTCAATTCAATTTCAATTCAATTTTAAAGGGCTTTATTGGCATGGGAAACATACATTACATTGCCAAAGCAAGTGTGATGATTCAACTTATTTAAAGTCTTATGGTGGTTTTATCCCATTTGACGTACTTTTTCTATCACAACAGCTAACAAATCTTGCTGCTGTGTTTGCATATTGTTGTACTTCACCCAGCAGATATGGCAGTTTTTTGACATTGGTCACGTCTTTAAAGTCTTTTTGGGTGTTGGTGATCAGTGGGAAGTATGTGTCTCTGATGTCTTTGTACAGCTGGCAGGTGGTTAAAAAGTGCAGCTCTGTTTCCACCTCGTTTAGTGTGCAGTGGGTGGACAGTCTGTCCTTTCTTGGGAGCCAGGTCTGCCGGTGGCGGCCTCTCTCGATGGCGAGGCTGTTTTCACTGAGTCTGTACCTCTGTCTCTCTCTCCTTCTCCCTCTCTCTCTTTCTCTCTCTCTCACCTAAACATCTCTCTCTCTCTAGCCCCTTTCACACATAGTTCCCTGTAATTTCCATGGATAAAAATGCCTTAGACTGCCATAAACCAAATGTATATGTATATATATATAAATATATATATACATATATCTGCAATATATCAAACCTCCACTATGATTGGAAATTAAGTAGTGTCCAGTTGTGGAATTATATTTAGCAGTGAGTCTGGGGCAGTTCTTATGCGCTCTGCCCTGCTGGTTCGCGCGATGCAGGACAGCTGTGAAAGGAGACAGGCCAGGCAATGTTCAGGCTTCCGTTCAGACATACCCCGACCCTGGAAATTGCATGGAATCTACTCTGTCTCTCACACACACACACACACCTAAATACCTCTTCTGACTCTGTGTTCCAGCCTCCTTCCATGCCCTGTGGTGAGACATTTCTCCACCAGACACTAACACCACACATGTACATCACAGACAGCCAAACAGTCGACAATAATCAACAACCGAGAACACTGTCCACGCAAAAGTGTCATATCTTCTCCTTCAAGTTTCAAGTTTCACTGTTATGTCACTTATGTTTACAAGTGTAAACACCCCTTAACTTTTTCCACGATTTGTTGTGTTACAGACTCCTCGAAACCTTCATCCGAACCATAGCCGTAACACTCGGCAGCAGATTGAGGATGACACCAGAGGTGTAGTCATGGAGACGGTTTATTGCAAAAAATAAATTAATTTGGAAAGTAATTTGCATTAGTTACTGTGTTAACATTTTCTTAAAATAAAAAACCCTGTAATAAACAGTGGACACAATCACACATAAAAAGCTCAGAATGCTGAATTATCCAGCTCATGACTTATCCAGCTCTGAATTATAAACTCAACACAGGATTGTGTTGCTTTAGCATAATGTATATGAGTATTCATGAGCCAACTAGCATCAAATGACAATCTCATGAATGAATGAATGAATGGTCTTTATTGTCATTGCTATAGTACAGGTACCAAACAACGACATTTAGGAGGGGTGGCTCCCCTGGTGCAAGGAAAGAAAAAAAGACTAAAAAAGACAAGAAGGGAAGGAGCTGGTTTACATAAATAAAGGCTATGTACACTATCCACTATACTATACTGTACAGATAGACGATTAGGGTTGTCATATTGCACATAGTGTTATTGCACATTCATTTAAAGTGTCGCAGTTTGCAGGCTTGAAATGTACATATTTGTGCCTCAGCACTACACCTGATTTTTTTCAGTCCAGCAGCTGCCATCAATCCGTCCAGACTGTCCAGGGCCCAGAACCTAGGTCTTTGCTGTGTTCAGGGCCTGGATGGCCCTGGGGTAGAAGCTGTGCTTCAGTCTGTTTGTCCTTGCAGCCATGGTCCTGTACCGCCTTTTCGAGGGCAGCCGGGCAAAGTGTACGTACCCAGGGTGGGTTGGGTCTCTGGAGATCTTGGAGGCCTTCCTGAGACAGCGTGTGTTGTACAGCTCTTCCAGAGAGGGGAGGGGGGCGCCGGTGATCTTCTGGGCTGTTCTCACGACTCTCTGTAGCGCATTTCTCTCCGCGGTTGTGCAGCTGGAGAACCAGTTGCAGATGCCGTAGGTGAGGATGCTCTCCACTCCGCCGCGGTAGTAGGCCACCAGTATCTCCTGCTTGTTGTGTTCCTTCCTGAGGACTCTCAGGAAGTAGAGCCGCTGTTGTGCCTTCTTGATGGTGGCTGCTGTGTTGTTCTTCCATGACAGGTCATCCTGTATGTGCACCCCCAGGAATCGGAGGGCTGAGACTCTCTCCACGCTCTCTCTGTCGATGAGCAGGGGCTGGACCTCAGACTTTTTCCTCCTGAAGTCCACGATGATTTCCTGGGTTTTTGACTTGTTCAGCAGCAGGTTGTTAACCTTGCACAGCTTGCACAGTTGCTCTACCTCATCCCTGTACGCCGCCTCGTCCCCCCCCCGAGATGCAGCCCACCACGGTGGTGTCGTCTGCAAACTTTACGATGGAGTTGCTGGGGTGGACGGGGGTGAAGTCGTAGGTGTAGAGGTTGTAGAGGATGGGGCTTAGCACGCAGCCCTGGGGGGACCCAGTGCTGAGTCTGAGGGCTGTGGAGGTGTGGGAGCCCACCTGCACCCTCTGGGGGCGGTCGGTCAGGAAGTCCTTGATCCATGCACATATAGAGTGTGATAGTCCCAGGTCTAGTAGTTTGGTCACTAGCCTGTCTGGAAGGATGGTGTTGAAGGCAGAGCTGAAGTCCACAAAGAGCAGTCTCGCGTAGCTGTTTCCCCTCTCCAGGTGGGATAGAGTGGCGTGGAGAGTCGTCGCGATGGCGTCCTCTGTGGACCTGTGGGCTCTGTAGGCGAACTGGTATGGATCCAGGTTGGGCGGGAGGCGTGTGAGTATGTGGGCCCGGACTAGTTTCTCGAAGCACTTCATGATGATTGGTGTGAGTGCCACCGGGTGGTAGTCGTTTAGGCAGCTCACCGTGCTTTTCTTCGGGACTGGGATGATAGTTGAGGTTTTCAGGCAGGGTGGGATGGTGGCCTGGGACAGGGACTGGTTGAAGATGTTGGTGAAAACCCCGGCCAGCTGGTCGGCGCAGTCCCTCAGCACCCGTCCCAGGACGCCATCCGGCCCCGAGGCTTTCCTGGGGTCCACCGCCTTCAGCACGCGTCTCACTTCATGCTCTGTGAGGGTGAGGCTGCTGAGAGCTGGAGAGAGTGGTGTTTGTGTTGTGGTTACCTCCGTTCGCCCCTCGTCGAACCGGGCGTAGAAGGAGTTCAGCTTTTCCGCCAGCAGGGGGTCGTCCTCTGCGGCTGTGAGCCTGTTGGCTCTGAAGTTTGTCATGTGCTGAACCCCCTGCCACATCCGCCTGGAGTCGTTGCTCAGGAAGCATTCCTCAATCTTCTCTCTGTGGTCTGCCTTGGCCTCTCGGATGCCGCGCTTTAGGTTAGCCCTGGTGGTGCTGTACAGCAGTGTGCCCTTCCCTGCGAAGAAGGCGTTGTCCCTCTCATTGATCAGTTTTTGGACCTTCCCAGTCATCCATGGCTTCGTGTTGGGGTAGACCCGGACCCGTTTGTCCACGGTGACTGAGTTGGTGCAGTTCACTATGTGGTTCAGAACCGACGACGTGAACTGTTCCAGGTCCTCATGCTCATATTCCTGCCATGAGGTGTCATTTAGGCAGATCTGCAGTGGAGCGGACCCAATCTGCCCAAAGTCAGACACAATCATACGTCTAATTTTCACTCATCTTCTAACACACAGTCCCCTGTTAGCTGCTGCTCTTTACTACAGAAATATCCTACAAACTATCAATTATTATTAGACCATAATCTGTACAATTAGCTGCTGATTTCAAGTGTATTTCCTGCGTGTGATTCCTCCTTAGGCCACTAGAGGGTCCGTTCTCACTGCATGTGGTGTTCCATGCATTCAGTCACCCAATGTCAAAGTGTGAGACTCGGGTCGGTGAGCAGTCTGGCAGTAGATACAGGCGGGGGAGAAAGAAAGACAGAAAGAAAGAAAGAAAGAAAGAAAGAAGGAGAGAGAGAAAAAAAATCGCCCAAATTACAAAGAACTACAATGATTTTGACATCTGATTCGCCTGTGACAATGGGTGCGTTCGTAAATACGCTCTGGAAATAATCTGCTCAGCTCTCATGGAATGCCTCTTGTCCAATCAAATGACTTGGTCCCTAAAAGTCCCTCCTGTTTGGTTGCAGAGGCAAGTATACAGTACTATCTTATGGAGTTAATCTTGAGCCTAATTCAATCAAAGCTGTTGTTTTGCAAACAACAGGTTTAGCAAACAAATATTTTAATTTAGCAAAAGAAAGTTGAGCTTTGTAAACAAATGTTTTGGAGTTGAGAACAAAAAAAATTATTTAAAAATTTGCAAATCTATGTTTTTGCTTCCTGCTTTTTCTCACAAAATATTTCTTTGGTTTTGATTTAATTAGGCTCAAGATTAACTCCATACTATCTCTGGTTGAACAATACAATCTCGCGGTAGTATCGGTGCAACAGCGCCACCGCGTGAGCAATGCGAATTGATGACGAAGAACACACCTCTTCTCGTAGAAGCTACACACACACGTGACACGAGCCTATGACGTGGAGCACAATTTGTTGACGAACCGAAAATGGCGGAGTACCTGGCATCCATTTTCGGTACAGAGAAAGACAAGTAAGTTTTAACTTTGTATTTCGTGTGATTTTCATTCAGAAATAATGTGAACGGAACATCTATGTGGAAACGTTCACGTCCCGAATCAGCTCGTTGTATTTTGGGCCAGATACGAACACACCATCGATGGCTTTTCATAGAGACTTGTGTTGTGCTAGGCAGCTCGCGCTAGGCTAGCTGTAGCTTGGTTCCCGCTGCCGCTTGAATCGGGAAGTGTTTAAAATGTGGCATGTGGCGCGGGGGCCATCGCCATGCATTCATTGATTTCTAATTCTTCCAACCAGCTCCAGCTCTTACGATCGGTGTATATGTTTTATTGAGAGCCCGTTGATTACACTCTCTAACATATTTTTTCTTAACAGGGTCAATTGTTCATTCTACTTTAAAATCGGCGCGTGCAGACATGGAGACCGCTGCTCAAGGTTGCACAATAAACCCACTTTCAGCCAGGTACGTGTACTGTACTCACAATTGATACATCACATTGCAATTTATTTAGGGATTATTTAGTGTCCAAACTGGTGTAATGGTGTGGGGAAATGTTTTCTTGGCCCACTTCTTTGGGCCCGTTCATATCAATCAATCACGGCTTGTATGCCCCTGCCTGTTTGAGTGTTGTTGGTGACCATTTGCATCCCTTGGCCTTTATGGCCACAATTGACCTATCTTCTAAATGACTACTTCCAACATGATTAATGCACCATAATCACAAAGCAAAAGTCGTCTCAAGCTAGTTTCATGAACATGACAATGAGTTTAATGTTCTTCAGTGGCCTTCCCCGAATCCATTAGAACACCTTTGGGAGCTTGAAAGTGCAGGCCTACCTGAACAATCTCAAAGGGATGTTTCCAACATATTTGTGCAATCAATGCCACAAAGTTTTGAAAGCAAAGGGAGGCCCTACCCAGTATTACTATAGTGTTCCTAATAAAGTGCTCTGTGAGTAAGTATAGTCTGTTTTGAATGAATACATGATTTAACAGTTACTCTACTCCCTGTGCTTAATTAGATCATTTTAAACGTTTGCTTGGTTATACCACACTAGGCTAAACTCCATGTCCCATGCAAACTTCAGTATGGCACAGTTTTATGTGAAAGAATATAGCTCTATGTAGAATTAGAAACAATGCATGTTAGCAAAAATGTTTGCTCTACGCTAACCATGTATGATTTGCATTTCAGATTACAAGTTTGGCTGATACGATTTGATAACCATGTGCTCTGTTCCATTTCAGAGAAGCTGCATTTTTATGTAATGACTATAGGGTTGGGTTGTTTACCATTGCAATGGTTGGGGTTACTAATAATATTATCTGATGAGAAGTAGTGCTGTTTCTCCTTGGGTCTTGATGGAATAGAATGCAGTTGATGTCAGTTTGAAGTCTTCTCCAACTAGGACATACAGCCACATTCACAATATGCATCAAACTCCTCCCTTATTTATTACTGTGTTAACTTGCCTGGCTCTTGCTCTTCAAAAAAATTGCTGACATCTTAATTTCCCTCTTTGCTACATGAACTGCTCTCTCAATCCCAGGGTGTTTAGGGAGGGTAGGTGAAGTTGAGCTTGACCTATGGCCAACCATATAAAAGAAAAACAAAGACCCTACATGCTTACACCTTAAGGATCTGATTGTATGCCCACCCACTCCCCATACTGAAAAACATGGGCCTAATTGATCCTGGAGACATTGCACTTTTGTAGCGTCAGATATCATAAGCTGTAGAGACTTTCGATGATCAGTGATCTAAATTCTTACGGGATTTTATTTGATCGTTCATCTTTTTATTCTTCCCTCTGCAGACCATCTTGAGTCAAAACCTCTACCGTAACTCCGGCCGCCACCTCTCGCTGTAAGTCTAAAGATCTGTTAGCCTCAGGGGTTCAGAAATGACTAATTTCCCCCTTAATTTAAAAAGAAATAGGTCCCGTAGCAGCCAAGCTGTGAGGAACTGCCTCAGCACTGTTAGCAGGGCTGCCCAACATTTACACCTCTCTTAACCTTGCCATAACTGCTCCACCCCATCCAAATTGTCCAAGGAATACTACCAACCCCAATCAAAATACCCTTACTTTACCATTCTCTTGCGACCAAGAGCATGTTGTGATGTTCCTGTGACCCCCATCTGTAGAACACTTACTTCTCAGCCCTCAAATATACAGCCGCTCATCCTATTATTGCCCATGATCAGAACACATGCGCCCTTTGACCCAAGGACCCGTGACCTACCTCTATTAAACAGATGAATCACTATTGTCACAGGTAACTGTGACCTAAATGGGTAATACATGTCTGAGGTGTTTGTTTTCAGACTTAAGTGTCATCCTCTTTGTGTGGGGTTGAGCAGTACCTAGTGTTGAGCCCTGTCTAGCAGAGCTGATGTCTAGCTCCTCACCCAGGTAGGTATGTGTGGCTGTGGACTCAGTAGGAACTGTGGCACTGTCCTGCTCCACTATGCTGACTCTTGCTTCTGTTTCCAGACACGGATCTCAGAACTAGCCAACATCCTCCCTACATATTCCAGAGATGACCATGAGGGTATATAAAGAAATACATGGATTCTGTCCACTGACCAAATTTACAAACTAATAGTGTTTCATTGGGATAAAGTGATTGGATTTGATTGAACCAGATGCCTGGTCAGTCCCAATGCCCTCAGTTTCAACGGCACTGTTGGTGCTTCTGTACTGTAGTAGCTTAATATTGGCTAGTTCTGAGAACCTTGTGTTTGCAGCTTCATGTGACGCCCTGGAGGAGACTGTTACCTTCTGTTTCAGCATGTGTTCGCCTCTTGGTTTGGAATCACACAACCAGTGCACTATTTCTATTGGTTTGAGTTCCGTAGTTCAGCCCTTGGAGGGGGTGAATGCTGCAGAATGGGTTGCAGCTCACCAATGACACGAGTGACACTAATGAGTGCCCTTCAGGACCTGTAGTGAGGAACTGGTTATCTAATTGTTCCCCCTTTTCCCCTCCCTCCACCTCTGCTTGATTTGTACTATAAAAATGTACTTTTTGTATTTCAGACCATTGCCCTCTTGAACATTTACCGTAACCCTCAAAACAGTGCCCAGTCTGCCGATGGATTACGCTGTAAGTTCCCCCTCATGCAGGACCCTGCGTCGTAGACTCTTAACGTTGTACTGTGACAGGCATGCACACATTTACCTACACTGCAACATCAACATGTCTGTTAGGAAAGTTCAGAAAGTGCCCCAGACTCTAATTCTAAGCAGAATCCATATTTCTTTAGGTGTCCAGTCACCGGCTAGTTTGTTGGTTTTTTAGATAACCTGAATTGAATTTTTGCCACATAGATGCTATTTTAGTGCTTTTAGTGGCTGAACCCCAAATCTAGAGTAGAATCATGCCCTATTGTACACAGCTTTGGCCTAGGTTCCACAATCCTGGAGGCATTGCTGATGTGAAACATCAAATTATACTCTTTTTCCACAAATTTATATAGGTCTCTTTACTGGGGTCCCCAAAACTGTCCCCAAAAAGTCTTTGAAAATACCACTCAGATTTGTATCTTAATGCATTCTCGCAAGCCCCTATGCAAAAAGCAACATTTACCTAGTGAGTCTCAGTTTTCAGAATACAATGCAAGATGATATGACCGCACCAGGAGAGACCGAGGGCGGATGACAGTATTCATATTCATACTGGAACTGCAACGGAGCTGCAGTAGCGTCACTAGGGTTAGACATCGTGTCATTTACACCTTGCATTGCCATGCGTCCAGATTTGGCCAACTCGCATTTACACCATAAACACCATACACACATTAAAGTGCACCATGTGATCAGATTTCAACTGTCCATTCTCACACTTTGACCTTTGTCCGGATGCATTACACTTGTCCGCGTTGTGGCCACAATGCAAGCTTGCCCACCACCAGAGGTGGTTTCACACGCATCCTATCAGTCTTTTTGTTTACCATTTCATCTGACTTTTCATGTGCACACAACCAGGATGCCGGACTCATCTAGCAGTGTTCTCACATGTTTCCCCTGTTTCAGGTGCCGTCAGCGATGTGGAGATGCAAGAGCACTATGATGAGTTCTTTGAGGTAAGTAACCTTGGGTTGTGCCACTTCTGACCAATCCCCAAAATAGTCTATACCTGTTACCACCATGCTATAGCTCTGCCAAATATGCCCTTTGTTCTCACTGACCTCCTCTCTGGAAGAGATGGCAGCATCACATTTTCACAACAGGGACACAACAGGTTTTTTCAGTGCCAATGTTGACCCAGGTTCACTGATGTAAAAGCTCAGTATTTGTACAATGGAGACTATTAAGAGCTGGATAATGGAAAAGGCTGTCAATGGTGAAGTCATTCATGTGCATTAGGTTACTAATTTCACTCGTCAACCTAAGAAATAATGGAATGATTTGTGCACCTCGTTGCCAAGGGAGAATAAAGTAATTTGTCGCCGCCAAATAGTCATGACTTTGGGCCATTGTATAGTCAAAATGACACTATAGTTCTTGGAGAGCAAAACGAAAAACCGACAATTTCTTTCTGTCCTCAATTTCCTCTCCCTTTTTTCTCCCTACAGGAGGTCTTCGCAGAGATGGAGGAGAAGTACGGCGAAGTGGAGGAGATGAACGTTTGTGATAACTTGGGCGACCACTTGGTTGGGAACGTCTACGTGAAGGCAAGTGTCGAGTCCCCGAATATCAGCTTGTTGAATTCTCAGAGACTGCATTGGTCCTCAGGAAAATAGTATTGTGACTGATGTTAATCTTGTAAGTATGTCAGCCTAAAACCTGGTCTCTCCTCTCTCTGTGTGCAGTTCCGCCGGGAAGAGGATGCAGAAAAAGCGGTCATGGACCTGAACAACCGCTGGTTCAATGGTCAGCCCATCCATGCAGAGCTCTCCCCTGTCACTGACTTCAGGGAAGCCTGCTGTCGCCAGTATGAGATGGGGTCAGTGTAGCTGTCTTGTCTAGCCTCTCCACTCACCCATATTTCCTGTCAGTTTAAAAGAGAAGACATTATTTTAAAAGTGTGTGTAGTCTATGCACCTGTATTGTTTAATATTCCACTACTGTGTTCATCGTGTACATGCACCAGGCCCAGGGCTTGCCACCTTTTGTCGAGTGGGGAGAACAGTCTTGCTTTTCTCCAGTATGCATCTCACTCAGTGATTTTCCATGGGACTGGCTGTAGCTTGGTGTGGCGGTGTTTGAACTGTTTGGCAAAGTCCAGCAGTAGATAAAGATGTATGCCTCTGCTTTCGAAAGCAGGATGGTAACAAGCTAGTCACTTCATACAAGTGGTGGCTTTTATCTCTTACACATGCATCATATTGGCTACAATGCAGTTTTAACAATAAGATAAGTCTCACACTTAGGGTTTCGTTTGTATAAGTTCCTCTCCTGCTGTCATGAGCTTTAGCTGTGACTGCAGAGTTATTACACATTTTTAATCAACAGTGACCATAATTGCGTCCCACAGCTGATTTGAAGCATAGTATTCCCAAACCATTGTTGGCCACCTGCCATATTAGCTGGACAGATTTGGCTGGTCGCAGGTGTACATTTTTTCCCCTGAACCTCATACATTCCTTCTTTCTACAGAGAGTGCACTCGAGGTGGCTTCTGCAACTTCATGCACCTGAAACCCATATCCCGGGAACTCCGTAGGGAGCTGTATGGACGTCGCAGGAAAGGGTAAGGAATTTATAGGGACCACTTGTTTTTTTCTGGTTTTTTGTAAAAAAAAATAAAAAAAAAAGTACGTTTTTGTACTAGTTGTCAGTTGCTGGTGCTACATGTTTAGTCAATTGTTAATTGCCCTTCTCCATTTTCAGAAGGCACCGTTCTCGTTCGCGATCCAGGGAACGTCGCTCTCGCTCCCGAGACCGTGGCCAGAGGGGTGGTGGTGGTGGTGGTGGCGGCGGCGGCGGCGGCGGCGGTGGCGGCGGCGGAGGCCAGGGAGGTGGACGAGACCGCGAGAGACGAAGGTCAAGGGACCGAGAACGTTCTGGAAGATTTTAAACTAAGCCAAGACTGCCCCTCTCCCCTCTCCCAATGAAGACAGACAAATGTGTGTGAAATGTTTCTCATTTTTGTTTCTAATGTTTCTCTTTATTTTTTTTTCTTCTTTTATTCCATTTTTGTAAGACACAAGTACAAGCTTCCGTTGATTTCTCAATAAAACAACTTTGTAGTGAGTCTGTACTAGGTCCTCTTTCATTGCTGCGGCTAGTCAGTGTCAAACTGATTGGAATGAGAAACTTCCAGCAGGGGTTAAAACTATCGCTCATGTCTTAGATTAACCATTTATTGAATATAAAATGCATATACAATTAGGCTTGGTGTATTTGGATGACTGCTCTTTTTAGAGATCCCTCCCTGGGAGTTATAAACGACAACATATTACATGGCAGGGAGCCTATATACAGCCATCAACTTGTGATAGAGCAGAACCAAAGCAGGTGGAGGCAGGCAGGGGTTTGGGGGTGGTGGTGGGAACTAATATCATTCATAGCACAGTCAAGACCAATAGTACCAGCAACAATATTGTAGGCTACAGAGTTGTGTAGACTGACCACTTAAATAGGCCTTCACAATGAATCTGTGATCATGAGTTGCGTGAAAAAGCCCATTAATCAGTTTAATGCACATTCGGTAAGTAAAGGGACATAGTATGAAATGCTGTGATTACATTTATGCATATTTATTGACTATTTCAAGTTACATTTGGTAGACGTACGGCTTTTTTGTTGTCTTGTCTTTACAAACTTTTTTGCGTGGACTTCTGGCTTCCTCTGGTTGGATGGGGCGAACAAAGAAACGCCCTCACTGCAGCCAATCGGAGCGCACACAAAACATGGCTACTGGCGAGGTAAGTCCAGAGATAGCGGACTCTAGGATCTCACTTTGGTCTGACGACAACGCTGCAGTTAGTGGTCCGCGATTCCCTATCATTGCACATCAAAGGTAAGTGGAAGTTGAATGAATGGCACTGTAGTCTTAGAAGTAATTGTGCAACCATCTGATCAAACACTCTTCCACAGTGCAGGGAAATGATGGTGTATTGTGGGACTTTCGAAGTATTTGGTTATTGTTTATTCAGTGTTTGAGAAAATATGAATTCTCTATTTTATGATATCGGAAAAGTATTTGTTTAACAACAATTTATTTAATTGTTCTGATTGTTTAATAACACATGACTTAATGAAGAGTCACAGCTTAACAGGACCTGGACTACTTGTAGCCTACTTCATGGAGGGAAGAGAGTTGTTTTTAAGTGGCACATGGTCCATAATTGCCCCCCTCGTTGCTATTATCACAAGTCATAGGTATCATCAAGTACCTACTAACACAGTAAAAGGAGTGCATTACACCATGCAAAAATATATATTTGAAATGAAGAATGACAAAATATTATTCATCCTTAGGTGGACCTTTTTTCTATCTATCTCTCTAAGAGCAGACCGAAGTCAGTGCACATTGAACATTTCAAACCTGCAAACTGCGACACTTTAAATGAATGTGCAATAACACTATGTGCAATATGACAACCCTAGGGTACATAAGGTTCAGAGAATAGGAAATGTTAGAATAGGTATAGCATAACATAGAGTACAGCACTGTTTTATTTGTACAGTATAGTATAGTGGATAGTGTACATAGCCTTTATTTATGTAAACCAGCTCTTTTCCCTTCTTGTTTTTAGTTTTTTTTTTCCTAGCACCAGGGGAGCCCCCCCTCCCAAATGTCGTTGTTTGGTACCTGTACTATATCAATGACAATAAAGACCATTCATTCACATTGTAAATTCCAGCATTCCTGCAGTTTACCCCTGTTTGCCCTGGGTGAGCGCAGTCATGCCTAACCATCAGACTTTTAAAAATATGGTTCACATACTATGTGAGAAATTTTCACTGCACTTGGGCTGTTTGTTGGCCTTTCCTTCCACGATATATGTTTATCATATAGTCATATCTTAACAATTTCATATAGCCTATGCTTGTCTTGGCTTGACATCGTTTTCACTCTCCTATAGATAAAATAGATTAGAAACAACAATTGTTTCTCAACACTTTTTGGGGGGGTTTCTCAATACTCTTGTAGAAAAATTAGAAAGTTGCACAGTTCAGGATTGAATATTTGTTTGGTGTACACGACCCAAGGCCAGGAGTGACGCACGCCAATCCACTCCTCCAAGCATTTTAACTTCACAACCCCAGTCCTCAATAGTACCCTCCCATTAAGCAATGGGCCAATTGCCACTCAGTGTGTCAGTCTTAGAGAAGATCAGATTGCGAACCTTAACCCACCAAAGGGTCAGGCTATTCCACCCTCATATTTGCCATAGCAGCAGTAGAAACTCTAACATTAGCAGTAGTTACAGTTCTGTTAGTGCCATTAAGAAATGCAGTTTCTCATAAAGCAAAGGTTCCATTGGCCTTTCCCCCCTTTCCCACCCCACTGTTTTTCTAAGGAGACAAAGGAGCTCCACTAGGTTTATTGTGCTGTGTTCATATATTCAAGCCAGCCATGCGAGATTTGCTTCTTCTGCAGAGTTTATAATAGGCTCATTTGAACAGCTGCTTGGCAGTGTACTGTACACTGTATATTAGTTAGGGGTCAGCTGAGCTCTCATGCCAACTCAAGTGTAAGAGGGCCAACAAATGCACATGTTGCTGTAGAGGTATGATGACTGGTGGACAGATGATTCACTTCCTTAGACAAATGTATTTGTTGTAAGTCGCTTTGGATAAAGACGTCGCCTAAGTGCCAAAAATGGAAATGGGAATGTAGAGGAAGTCAAAAAAGAGCGTTTTGAATTGGTCACCTATTAATAGGGGTTCCAGCACATTCCGAGATATTTCACCTTTCCAGCACGTTTCACAAGCCCCTTTTTTCCCATACTGTTGAGACCATGTTGAGACCATGCTTTCCCATGCTGTTGAGTCCCAGGCTAGTTCAGAAAGCCTGGGAACATCCTTTGCAGAAAGTAGCTCCAAAGGTGTGGAAACCTGTTTGATATGAGTCAAGCTTCGCAATTGATTGATTGATTGAAAACTTTATTAGAAGATTTGCAGAAGTAGGTACATGAAAGTACATATTACATACAAGGTCAACTAACAGGATAAAAACCCAAGAAAGCCACTGGCTTATTTCAATTGGGGTCCTTGATTCTCAATTCATCGTTACATGTAAGACAGACAAAAAAGCTAGTACTATCTACAAGATAATACAGACAAATAACTATTACTATCTACAAGATAAACACACATCCATCATGGGAAGAACAATACAACAAAACATAAGGTATGTACAGCGGGTAGGACAGGTGGGGACATACACCACAGGTGGGGGCGGGGGACAAAACACAAAGTATGTACAGTGGGTAGTTCGGGTCTTTTAATCTGATTTTTGATTTAGAGGGTCCAGTTACGGATTGCAGCCTCCTGTAAATGTTTTTTGAGAGTGGTTTTGAAGGTGGGCAGTGTTTTGCACTCCTTTAAGATTATAGGAAGGGCGTTCCACATTTTTACTGCATAGTTTGCAAACGAGTTTAACCCCTTGTTTGTGGTGCAACGCGGTTGAACGTGGTTCGTGGAGCTTCCTCTGGTGTTGTAGGTGTGGACGTTGTTCACTTTTTGGAAGTATGTTGACAGGTACTTGGGTGTCTTTGTGGTGTAGCGTATCTTGAAGACCAGGCCCAGTGCAAGCTGCTGCACTCTGTCAACTACTCGTAGCCAATCAAGGCTCAAAAAATGAGCAGCGGTTAGATGTGTCCTAGGGTTGAGGCCTAGCAGAAGCCTAACCAGTTTATTTTGGGCTGTCTGGAGTCTTGTTTTATGGGCCTTTGTGGTTCTATAGTACCATGATGTTACGGCATAGTCGAAGTGACATTGAATGAGAGCTCCTGATAGGGTCCTCAGTGTGTTTTTACTGACAAGTGAGGATATCCTGTACAAGAATCTAGTTCTATGGTTAACTTTTTTGATTACTTTTGCTGCCATTTTATCTCCGGAAAGATTTGCCTCTAAGATGGAGCCCAGGTATGTAATATCCTCTTTTCTTGTGATATTAATGTTACCCACTTTTATTTTAAAATTTTCAGCCTTTCTGAGTTTAGATGGGGATCCGTATAGGATGGTTTCAGTTTTACCTAGGTGTATTGATAGTTTATTGTCAGCTAGCCAGATGCAGATTCTACTCAGTTCAGTGCTTAGCGCTTTTTCCACCTGCAATATGTCCCTGTCAGAGACCAGCAGAGCCGAGTCATCCGCGAACAGGAACAAATTGCAATCACATGCTGATGACATGTCATTCACATATATTAGGAACAGTAAAGGTCCCAAAATGCTTCCTTGTGGAACGCCGCAGGTCACTGGGAGGGGGGGGGACAGTGTTCCGTTCACACTAACCACCTGTTCCCTCCCCTCTAAGTAGGATTGCATCCAGCTCACCGATGTTCTATCGAACCCAATTGCTTTCAGTTTATCTAACAATATGTGGTGATCTACTGTGTCGAAGGCCTTCTGGAGGTCCAGCATGACCATGCCGCAGTACTTGCCCGAGTCCACCTCATGGTTGATGTGGTCGTTCAAATAGAGAAGGCATGTGTCAGTGGAATGGGATGTTCTGAATCCTGATTGAAATTCATACATCAGCTTTTTTTCGGTAAGGTACCTATCGACCTGTTCATAAACTATTTTTTCCATAAGTTTCGAGATGGAATTAAGAATAGAAACAGGTCGGTAGTTGCCTGGGTCTAATTTGCTTCCTTTTTTATACAGTGGGGTTACCCTTGCTATTTTAAAGTCAAGGGGGACGTGTCCCTGTTTGATGGAGAGGTTTATTATGTGGGTGATGATTGGGGTAATGGAGGCAGCTGAGTCTTTTAGAAATCTGGCTGGAATATTGTCATGACACGTCAAACCAATCAGATACCTTGCTTAGAGAGAGAGAGCGCTCCAAAGAAATCAGAGAAATTCACTTTTTACATCAGGTTTTCTTAAATTTTCTTCAATATTGCAAGGTAGCGTAGGCAAGAATTCGCTGCCAAAAACATTCCTGCCGGGGCGTAGCGGGTTAAGCGCTGACCATGTAACCGCAGGGCCCCCGGTTTGATTCTGGCCGGGGACATATCCTGCATGTCATCCCTCCTCTCTCTCTCACCCATCCTTCCTGTCTAAAATCTCTACTGTATCTGTCAATAAAATGAAAAATATGAGTGGGACTGCCCCACTCAGAAAAAATAATAATAAAAAAAACATTCCTGCCCGGTCGGATAAGACGACCAACATAACAACAAGCAACGAGTCTACAGTCAAATAAAACTCTTTGACGAGGCTATCAATTTGTGCTGAGGACTCTTAACATGTTGTCCCGTCCAGGTGAGCCATGCCTGCCGTTCCCTCCACCAAAGAAAGCCCTGTTCTGAGCCCTGTCCTGGGCCCGGTGTGCCCCCACGCTGCCAGACTGCGTCCCCACACTAATGGCGACTCCAATGGCGTCAAGATCCGGGACAGCCCGTTCCCGCTGAACGGGGAAAAGAAGCCGACCTCGGTGTCAGAGGTGGAGGACTTAGATGGAGAGGGAGATGGAGAGGAAGAGGAAGTGATGGAGAGGGAGAGGAAGTGGATCCGTCCTGACTTGCCCAGCAGATGCACCTGGAGGCTGGGGGTCTCGCACGATGGCTCCCCCCATACCCACCCTCAGAAGTAAGACTTCAGACTGAATCTATTACACACATTTTCCCTTTTAGTCTAAGGTAACAACAAACCCCCCCACCCCCCCCCTTCTTGACAGGACGAAGGCTCCAAAAATCCTCCCGAACATCCTCCAGGGGATCGGTGAGACCCCCCTGGTACGCATTAACAAGATCACCACGACTTTCGGCCTCAAGTGCGAAATCTGTGAGTTCCCCCGAGATTATCAGTGAAATACGCAACCGTAGAATATACAACATAGTTATAACAAGTGTTTAATGTGTGATGTTGTAGAAAGGTAGGACCTGTAACATAGAATGTAACGCTGGTCAGATGTCACATCCCTATTTTTGGCGCAGGGTCGGGGGAAATTCTAGGAAGCGTCTGTCTGTTCTCAGGATGTTTATGAGATGGATGTAGAGACATCAACTTACTACATGGGTTAAGAAATGTTTCCCACACATTTTGTGGTGTGTAGCAGTCTATGCCAGCATGATGAAACCTAGCCGCGAGGGTTTTCATGGTCTGCCAAGACGTGTAATCCACAGAAATATTGTTGAAAGAGTCGAGAGGCGGCCAGAAGGCCAGGATTCCCTTCATTGTGTTTCCCTGTATGCTGAGTCATGTACTGTATTATTCAGGTGCGTTATTATCCAAGCCCAGATTTATATAGTCTTCAAACTTCTTAGAATTCATTTGAATTGGATTTTTGCTTGGCATCTCGTCCAGATTTGTGTGTGTGTGTGTGTGTGTGTGTGTGTATATGTGTGTATGTTTGTGTGTGTGTATGTTTGTGTGTGTGTGTGTGTGTGTGTATGTGTGTGTGTGTGTGTGTATGTGTGGGAGTGAGAGAATTCTTATTTTGTTGTTGCAGTTTAGTTCTATGGTAGGCAAGCTCTTCATAGCACAACAAATGAGTTGCATTTCATGTACGAAAGGCACTATATAAATAAAGCTTTACTTACTTACTTACTTACACAACTCTTACCCCACTTCAAAACTGACGTCTCAGTTTATCCCCCCATTTCACCAGCTTTTAGCTTATACTTCTTTGGATGAGGATGAATTCCACACTAATGGGATGTCAGTCCAGGATAATACAATTCTAAAAGTATAACGAGAGCCGGATATTTTGTTTAATTTCAAAACAGCATCACTTTTTTTTGGTAAAAGCAAGTACCGTACTACAAATTCTGTAGTCCCATTACTGTGTCATTTATCCTCATCAAAAGAAGTATAACCTAAAGCCTGTGAAATAGTGGGACAATGGTGGCAGTGGAACAGAATATTCAGAGGTAACAGAATAAAGAGGGGTAACAGAATAAATGTAAATATTATGCGTGGATGGTAATAACGTTGGTTTACTCTTGTCTGTGTCTGTGCAGTGGCTAAGTGTG